>NC_134021.1:44477500-44787817 GCF_040712315.1 Castanea sativa
AAGATTGGCAAGCAACCACTATCTATTCATTCTTTGAGTTTATTTATTCCTCTATGCTGAGGGGTGAGGGGGATGATCAGCTGGTCTGGAGATTGACTACATTGGGTGTTTTTGATGTGTGCTCTTTTTATAAGCTATTATCTAGTCTTACCACTGATGTCTTTTCTTGGGAGTGTGTATGGCATATTAAGGTGCCTAAACGAGTTTCTTTCTACTTATGGACAGCAGCTAATGATGGGATACTCACCATTGACAACCTTATTAAGAAAGGTCAGTTTTTGGTTAATAGGTGTTGCTTATGTTGCTGTGATGGGGAATCAATGAATCACCTTCTTCTTCATTGTAAGTTCTCTCATGCATTATGGTGTGAAGCTTTTGCAGTGTTTGGGATTCAATGGGTAATGCCAAGGTCAGTGAACTTTTTTTTTATTTTTTTTATTTGGAGAAACAGGTTTGGAAAGCATTGTTCAACCATTTGGAATATGGTCCTGGCATGTGTAATGTAGTTAGTCTGGTAGGAACGTAATGCCCGGATTTTTAAAGATAAGGTGAGAACGTTGGAACATCTAAAAAGTCTACTTTTTCGTACTTTGTTTCTTTAGGCTCGTGTTTGGGGGTGTACGAATTGTACTGCTTTATCTGATTTGTTAGTTTCTATTTTCTTTAGTTCTTGATTTTCTTGTATTTGGTTCATTGTTCAAAGTGTTCACCATCGTGAACATGATGTTCAATTCTTTTCAATAAAAGTCTTACTACTTATCAAAAAAAAATGCAGCAAACACCTCAGCTGCTCTATCACGAATTACCGCTCCCATATCTCCAGTCCCATCTTTGATGCTCAAACCAGCAGCATTTAGCTTAAAACAGCTTGCATCAGGACATAACCACTTCACTGGATCCAGATTGAAGTGAATATCCTGCTGTGTCTGCTCAATGAATCATTTTGTCATTTAAACATTCAACATACATTCAAAAGCCACAATAGGAAATAAAAAAAAAAACTTAAACCAGAACCCACATTGTTGCCGCATTGAGAAACAGAGGAACTCAAAATTCAGCAAAACTGGGAGGTTCTGACCTCGACATTTTGGTACAGAAGGTCAACTACCGAATGGCACTTTAAGGCTTTCAATGCCGATTTATCCTGCCTTCTCCTCTTACTTCCATCATCCTACAGCAGCTTCTTGATAGTTAAATGCACTTGTTGGGAACTTGTAACTCAAATGGGAAACTCAGATTTGGGTTAATTCATGTATCAAGGTCAATTAGTCAATGTTAGTTACAAGTAGTGCATGCATATTCCACTTCATCAATATTGGCACCTAAACTTGTTGTTTTGCATCTGTAGTATGTGATATTTTTTCATTTTTCATGCTATTCAACTTGCAATTCAGAGCTTGGCACCTGTGCTTGTATTCTCGTTTCAAAGGATCTTCCATAAACATTTTATGCGGAATGAGGCCGTACTACATTCTCATGGTTCCATTGTTTCACTTCTCTTCATAATGAAGATTATCTACTGACTTGAATTACAGCCAGAGGTTATTTGGCACAATTAGTTGTTTCTTATCACATTTGCATTGGTATTCTTTAGGGGGAGAAGTTTGGTTTATACTTTATAGTTAATACATATTTAGATGAAATCAGTTTCTTTTGGCATTTTACGTTGTAGATATTGCAAACACATCTCATGGACCTATGCTTTTCTTGGTACATTCATAAGTACTTGCTTTGAGCTTATTTGGCATGTTAATTGTAGTTAGTTGGTTCCCTAAAAACATTTATGCTTTCAGCCCTATATGTGAAGTGGCAGCCTTCTCTGTACAGTATTAAAAAGGCTGTTAAATTTCTTTAGCTGAATTTTGTTAAACCTTTGTATGCTTGTGCAGATGAGCTTGGAGAAGGAGAATACAAAGGCCTTTCTTATACTCAATGAGAATTATACGCACATTCAAGGAGGTAAGAGCTATTATTTATAGAAGTATGATGTTGTAACTGTCCTGTACAACTTTTATTTGGTCTGTTGATTCTTTATCAACCCTATTAGTTTCTTAAGAGTACAACTTTGAAGCTCTGCCAGAATTTTAGGCCTGATCTTGTGTAAATGTGCATAATGAGATCTTTATCCCATACATGTCACTCAGTTCTATCCTTTAATTTTTTTTTTTTGGCCAAAAACCTTGGAGCTTAAAACTCTTAATCAGATAATGGCTGTTCACTGCCATTACCCTACTATTGGTGGATTGTGATTTGGCCCACAAAATGGCTTGATACTGATAGTGGAAGCCTAGCTGCCACTAAAGTAGCATTTGAAGTAGATTTATCTATCCACATGAAGTCTTCTTCTGCTAAATTGAATATTCATCTGAAGTCAATTATGATATCCAGTTAGGAAGTCAATGCACTCAAATAATATTTTCCCTGAATAATGAGGATACATGACAGTATGTATAGTAAGCACATCATCTGAAAATATGGAGAGGACCTTAAAGAGTTTTACTGTCTTGCAACATAGGAAACTAGATTATATGGTTTGGTAGTTTATGTATGCCAATATTTCCTCCTCCCTTTTCATGCTTTCATGATTTTCTTTTTTGTGTATGTTGTGGTGGGGGGCTGTGGTCCAACTCTGTCTTTCTTCTTGATGTATTACATTTTCTGTTGTCAACCTTTTAAAGTAAGCTTAGTAATTGAGTCATTTGAAGCTTCTTGTGTCATTATTACTTAAGTTAAATTGTAACCACACCCTTTTTATAATTTTTATTTGATTTTAAACTAGAGCGAAACAACCGGTGTTTTGAGGATTTTGAAAGGACAGTAATCAATCTAAAACGATTATTCTTTAAAATGCTAATAGATTGGATGTCTATCGTAGAAAGCCATTCTATCTCTTCGATTTATGATTTGATGGATGCTTGTAATTTGTGTTTTGATTGTATTGATCCCTAGTTGTGTACGTCGTGTATACTTGGGTGACTCTCTTTTTTAATGTTCGAATAACATTTTTATTACTTATAAAAAAAAAAAAAAAATCGGGGTTCACGTGATAACCTAGTGGTAATGGCATCCCTTGTGGTGCCCCATTTTTGTGGGTTGAGCCCCACCTCCTTCTCCCCCTCTATCTATCTACCTATCAAAAAAAGTACTAATTCCATGATAAGAGAGATTGCTGTATTAGTAATGTGTTTTTTATATGTAGGGCAATGAAGAATTCAGGAAAGCTTCTTATGATATACTCCTTAAGATAAGTGCCAGCTTGAAAGGCTCATCAGCTATTTCTGATGCACCTTATCACAAACTGATTTAGCATGGTAAGTATTTAAATGATTTTACTTCAACATCTGATTTGATACTAATGGTACCTTTAATTACTTGATCCTTTGATGTATCACCAGTTCCACAGCTGCTTTCATCATTTATATCTAATGATTTTACATTAATCAGATGATGGGCTATCTTTCTGGCTCATCTGCTCAGCTAAAAAGTGGAACGGTGTCTGCTTTATCAGTATGGGTTTATCAGGATGTAGATATCTGTCTGTCAATGCCTGATCTTGTCCCCTTACTTTTATCTTGGCTGCATACCAAAGTGGTGGAAGTGATAAAACTGATTGTTTTCTTAATTGCTCCTGATTCAGAGTGTTGGTATGATTTTGCTTTTGATGCTAGTTGATTGCATATTTAAAGGCTGTTTTGGGCTTTTTGAAAGTACTAGTGTCATGCTTACAAGACAAAGACCTGCACAGTCTTTTGTATGATGTCGTGTATGAAGTTCAACCATGGTCATTGTCCCCAGACATCATTTTAGATCAAAGGCACATGCAAATTTGACATGAAGCAATTATTTGCCTTATATACATAATAATGAAAATGTATTGGTGTTGGTGTTGGAAATTTTCAACACATGCACTTACATCTTTATTTACAGGCCATTGTAATAATGGAGATTTTGATGCGGAAGTGAGGTTCTGCAATAGTCGAGCCAGTTACTCCAGAGAAATATAAGGGTTTTCTGAAGGCCATTTTGGAGGTGATTCTTTCATTTCCTGTTTATGCTTTTTGTTAAATATAATTTATTTTAATTTTAGGGAGGGACTTGATCATTAATTGGTTGAGAACTCCTTTGAGCTCTGTCCAGGCCCGGAGTTTGAAATTTATTGACCAGAATAAAATTTTTTTGAACTGTGTAATCTCTTCTGAAAATTGTTGGTGATGCAAATATAGCTAGATCATAGGTTCCTTGCCATGGAGGCGTTGTTTTAAATTGTAAATTAATGACACATGGCATTAATAAACAAAAATGCTTATTCTGCTTTCCAAATAAATTTCAAACTGGCAGAAGTGTGTCATGTGAGCTCGACTAGGTGGATGACAAAGATGGAGGTGGGGGATAGTTAAATGGGATTAGTAGTCTGGAGGAGGTTAAATCATGCCAGAGACATTGTGCATGAAATGAACCCAAGCTAGTGTTCAAAGCTCGGTGTCTGGCTTTGAGCCTTTGTATGGTCTTGCGCTTGTGTTGCCTGGAATTCCTTGTGTGTTTGTAAGAAGTGTCATAAACCAGAATTCATCCCCAATGCTAACAACTTTTTTTTTTTTTGGGGGGTGGGGTTTGGGGGGGGGGGGGGGGGTTGTTAAGATATTCTGATTTTGTTATTAAAATTTGACATAGACCAGCTATAGGCTGTTATAGTGTTATTTGATTGTTATCCTTGCATTCTTCTCTTATTTCACCCTTTTCCTCTGTTCTCTACTATCAATTTGGTCTCATAGTGTGTCCTCACCCATTTATTAGATGAAGTCCTCTAGTTGAAGACACATAATGACTTTCTTTTCCCCCTTAATGAATGAGCATTATTAGTTTAAAGTTTAAACATGGGGAAACTGATGTCCCTCCTGCAGTGGTTTTTCTTTTGGTGGGAGTTCATTTGGTGTGTTTGATGAAGAATCATATTAAATATATGATGGAAGATTATGCTGTCTTTGTATATCTTATTGCAGAATTGCCATTGGAAAACAAGTCCAAAGAATCTGGTGCTGGTGATACAGAAATAACGCTTGCAGATTCATTTACAAAGGCTTCTTTATCCATGTACGACTGATCACATTTTATATGCTGATCTGTTCTTTCTTTAGATCTCGCTTTATCCTTTCTTTAGATCTCCATCTCATTACTGTTGGACTAGCTTATTTTGCTTTATTGTTTTTAGGCTGGAGAAGAGGAAACACAAAGCATTGGTTCTATAACTGAGGAGAATGGTTCAGTAGAACAAAGGAAAAGAAAGAGAGAGAAGAAAATCAATGCCCTTATCCCTAGCTCAAATGAGTGTCACTTGTCATATGGTATTGTTGGTGGTTTAAGAGAAGTTTAAAGGGCTAAGTGCTCTAATAATGCAAAATCACTGAAGAGTCGGCAGAAGGAAAGACAAAAGAATAGCAATAGGAATCACAAAAATTATGACAAGTCATGACCAGAGAAAGATGGAGCTGACTAACTCTAGCAATAAAGATGAAGCAATCCATACACCTAGTGCTTCCAAATTAGTCAAACACAAGGTAGGGATGAAAAGACAGAAGATTCATTAAGGAGCCATGATGTGCACAAAGTCTGAATGGCAATTGCTTCCTTGAAGCATGAGAATAATTTGGCACACTCTGCTTATACTACTTCCCATTTAACACATGTTAAATTTTCTGAATAGCAATTGCTTCCTAGTCTAGCTTCTTCAATTTAGAGCTCATTTAACACGTTTAATATGGGAATAGCCATTTATAACATATTCATATTTAGAAAATGTACAACCAATAGGATTGGAGCAAGTCCTTGTATAAATACTCAACTTGTAACTCTAATCTCTTTTGTGAATTGTGATGCATTTGCTTGGATCTTTCTCTTGTAATTCTCTCCCTAAATCCCTCTCAATTTCAATTATCTCTCTATCTATCTCTATCTTTCACTTCTTCAATAATTCCTTATTCTATCTCATTCTCCCATTATCTCACAATTAAACCCTACTCTAGTTTTTTCATCAAGTTTATTTCTCCAATCTCTAAACAATGACCTAAAACCGCAAGTTTGATCTTAACAATAACCCTCCTGTACCTAACAGATGCTCTAGATACAACTATCTATATGCCCCATTGCCACCCTTCTTTCCTCAACAAATTGTAAAAGGAGTTGTAGATTTATAAGGAAAGTGTTGACTGTTCTGGATTGAATAATATCCTGACTGTGGCCATATCACAATAAATGGTCTTAGAAGTTCATCTTATAAGTTCCTTTCTTTTTAATTATTTCAGGGGAGAAAGTTGTTGGAAAGTGTGGAAAACCTCTTCATTGCAATGTAGCACATTCCACAGGATTATTCCCTACTTCATGATCCAGGGAAGTAATTTTGCACTTGGTAATGGAAGAGGTGGAGAATCAGTCTATGGCTAGAAGCTTGCTGACAAGAACATCAGGATGAAGCATACTGGACCAGGTAAGACTGGTTTCTCCTCGACCCAATTATTTCAGTAATGCTGGTAGTAACATTGTTTTATATATAAATATATATCTTTTGCACAGGACTTTTGAATGGAAAATGCTTGCCCTGAAACAAATGGTTCACAAACGTCATTTCTTAAAAAATGTTTCTAAAAGGATGACACTTTTTTTTGGATTTAGCTTATTGTTATTGATTATTTTTGTTGTTGCTTTAGGGTTGGTTGGTGTTTTGTTCAAGATTATTGAGAGATATCACTTTCTTCTTTGTTGGTAATGATTCACTGTAGCTTTCACTTACATACTAAATTTGCATATTATATACTCATTTGACTGAAAATTTATTTTCCCATATGGCTGTTCATTGCAGTCTTACACTCCCAATTTTTCAGTTGCTGCCCCTCTAGCAGAGACGTCAGTACAAACGAAGTATATCTCTGAACTTGAAAGTGATCTTCCAATTGTTTCTACTTTCTGGGCCTGTGATCGTAATGTTAGAGGAACACCTCCCATCTCTTCCATTCCTCTCTCTGCATTGGGAGTTTGGATGCAGATGGACTATATGTTCCTCTTCTGTGAAATAAAGTTTTCGTAAAAAAAGAATATAAAACAATCAATGAATTTTCACAAAAGAAGTCCAATTATTTCTAAGAGATAATTTTTCTTACTTTTCAATTGAAACGAAAGTGTGGAATAGAAATTTTATTATATTGTAATACTTGTTAGTACTATGTTAATGTTGGCATTTTATATAATTTATCCTATATTGAGTCACTGGATTGAATGAAAAGCTAAACTTCTACTTTTACTACCGTATTTGGTCATTCTACTTCATTTAATTTTCTAGTCCTCTAGTACATTCAACACTTGTTAACTATCAATGAATCTCTCTTACGGAAATTATCAATTGTCAGTATTTTTTTTCATTGTTGTCAGTGCAAAAAACATAACTATTTGTTGGGACCTTGCACCCTATATGCTTTTTCCATGGGAAAATGTGGCTTTGTTGGTCTCCACAAAACTTGATTTTCACTATTAGAGAAGGGGAAAGATGATCCTTTTCCAACTTTAGATCTCCAATTCACCATTTTTCAGTGGAGAGCAAACCACTATCTAATCCACCAAGTGTGATTTTTTGGTGTCCCCAATTCCTCATAGAAAGTGCTTTTGAAGCATCTCCAGCTTCTTGGTTACATGAGTATGCATCATAAACGACGACATAAAATAAATAGGAATAGAAAATGAAGTGTTTTCTTGTCAAAGTGATCCTCTTTTGGACATTTCTAGCTTCTTCCATCATGCAAATCTTCTCTCCACATTTTCTATAATTTTTTATATTGTGCTTGTAATATGGATTATAATTTTCATTCTCCTATGTATTTTAGAATTGTGCATGGCATAAAGTTTGGAAAAGTTTGCTATGATGAATTCTATTGCCCCTTTTTACACTTTATTTATCTAATTGTTAAACAAGGAAGCGTTAATGATTTTTAGGTCAATTTGCATTTCTTAGGGTGTGTTTGTTAGGAGGTGAAATAGGGTGGATAGAGAACTTGGAGAGAAAATAGGGAGGAAAATTATTTTGGAATGTGTTTGGTTAGGTAGGAAGGAAGAAAAATAAATAATGGGGCCCAGGTGTTTTCTCTCTGAGCCTAGCAAAAAGTTTTCCCCAAAATGGAGAGAAAATTGGGTGGAGATAAATTTTTTCTTGATTGACAAAAATGCTTATGTGCATGCACATGGGCTTCCTCACGTTGCCTTTATTTATTTATTTATTTTCTTTCTTCCTGGGCAGTAACTTTACCTTCTTTTTTTTTCTAGGTCCTACGCGTGATAGTTGTTTTTTTTTAACTAGACATGATTTTTTTTAAAAATAAAATTGGGTGATTGCTCTTTTTTATGGTTATTTGTCTTTTTTTTTAATTGAGTATCATTTTGTAACAAGGGTATATGAGTAAATTTATTAAAACTTATTTTTTTCATCATTTCACTTTTCCACTTCCAACCAAACAAAAATGAGAGAAAATAAAATCTTTTCTATTCTCGCTTTTCCATCCTCCTACCATTTTCTATTTTTTCTACTTTTTCACCCCTTTAACTAAACGGACCATTAGTGTTTTCAATAAATACCTTTATTTTATTTTATTTTTTTGAGGGAAAACATATTCCTCTTTTTGTTAAATCTCCCCTTCCTCACTTAAAAAATATGTATAAAAATTGTTGAACCATGAATAATGTCTGAATAATTAATGTGTGAAATCTCATATGGTTCTTTTGGATAGAGTATTAAAAAGGAGGGAATTGGAATTCACTTTTTAATTTAAATGAGAGGGTAAAATTTTTTTCTATTGGTGAAATTGTATTTTAAATGATTATAAAAGTAAAACGTTAAATTTGTAACTTTACCAGTTTTTCTGTTTTTAATCAGCTTAAATCATCTTGTGTTGTTAATTTCATATCAACCAATGTATAGTATCAATTATTCTCTAGTTTTTTTTTTTATTATTGAATTGTTATTCTCTAGTTTGTCCAATGTTTTAAATCCATTTGGTTGCGATTAGAAGAAATAAAGAATGTGCGTGGGGTATCCATCATCATGTGTTCTGTATGAAATGTATTATAAAAAATGTAGTCTGTTTTCCACGCGTTCCTAGCTAGCGCGTGCAACTGATCAGTTCTGGAAGGCGCATTCAAACATTAAAGTCAAGCCGGCATGAATTTGCTTTAAAAGGCATAAGGACAAAAGTCAGTACGAAACTTCTCTGACTACTGACTCTTTGATATGATTAATATTCTATCACTGTACTCCCTGTCTTTATTTAGTGCACGTAGATCCCAACAGGATCATCCTCAAAAGTTGTAATAATTATAAATTGACTTGTGCGGTTGGGATTAAGATAAGGTATGAATGAGCAACTTTAAGGAATGTCTGGTTTGTATTTTAATCAATTATTTTAAATTTTTAAATAATATTGTAAGTATTTTTTTTTTTTACATGTATTTTTATAAATGTTTTCAAATAATAATTTTCAGTTTTTAAATATATATACTAAACCTCAATTATTAAGTATAAAAAATGAAGAAGAGTAAAAAAGTAAATGTAAAAAAGAATAAAAAAAATTGTGAAGGACTTGGGTGAATTGCACAGTGCAATTGCTGAACCCGGATCCCAATTGGTGTGGTCGCTGTTATGGCAAATGCATATAAAATTAAGGGAGACCATAGAATTTTTTTTTTTTTACAAAGGTTGATGCTGTTGTAATAAATAATAAAAAAATTGATACTAATTGTGAGTTTAGATGAAAATAAGTACAAATTTGTTGATTTTTGTGTGAACGTAATATTTCTTTCATGGAATTATAGGACTTTTGTAAACCCCAGCACTTTTTATACCTAATTAAATTTTTTTTTTTGGTGGTGTTATTGGCTTTCGATTTGCAGATGGATTTGATCACAAAACTTTTATGTGATAATGGGTTTGATGGTTTTGTGGTGTTTATTCTACTGTGGGACGATGCTTTGTAGTTTTGGGATGTAATGGTAAGTTTAATGCTTGGCTGTTCGGTTTTGGTGGGTGGACTTTTTGGTACTATGTGCTATTCATCTGCTAGAGGCATAAGAAAAAACAATTCGTGCGCTGGTGCATCTAACCATACATGCATAGTCTCAAAGCACATGCATGTATATCCATCATCATAGAATCAAAGATAATCTCATACATACATACATACATAGACTCTTTACATACATATATATCCATCATTTTGTCCCTCTTTGTTGAGTTGTTCATCGGTGTTTCTCTATCTCTTTCTCCTCTCTCCTTCTTTCTCTTTCTCTTCTCACTTAGCGCCCCTTATTTGGTTGCCTCTTCTATTTTCACAAACTCTGACTCTAGAACTCAATATCTTTTCTTTCAAACAAAAAATAAATAAAAACTCTATAACTCTACAAACTCTCCCTTAGTACATTTTCATAAGATAATGCAAAATTGAAATGTGACTCAATTTTACACATTCAAACTCTAAAATCACTCACATAATACTAATCAAAGATGTGTAAATTTGCAAAGTTGCTATTTTGTAATTATTTTTTTAATTATTTGTTTGTGTATTTCAAGAATGAAGGAAAAGAGTGAATGATGGTTATTGTATGTAAAGAAAAAAAACAATTAAAAAATCTAGAAAATTTTATGTTTAAATTAAATAGAGTTTAGAATAAATAATCTCATGTGAATATTTTTGAAAAGTGCTTACATAAAATTAAAAAATAAATTTGTATACTAAAATAAGCATAAATTTTTGCACCAACTATCGTGAATACTCTTAAATCTTAACATCCCAAAGCAATTTTCATGCCACTCCTTCGACTGACATCCACATCCATACAGATAAGCGTGTATACATCCTTGTCTCTCTCTTTTATTTTTTTTAACCCTCTCTCTCTCTTCTCTGATTACTCTCACCAACTCTCTGTTATAACTTACACATCTAAGGGGATGTTTGGGACATGTGTTTGAAAACATGTGTGAAAATAAGTGTAGATGAAAAAATGTAAAAATACGTGTAATGTTGTTTAAAAACTAAAAACAGGCGCTGAAGTTTGTCTACCAAACAACCCTTAATCAATTCCGCTTTCTACCCACACAACCCATGGTCTTTCTTGTCTTTGTGAACTTTTTTGTTTTTTCTTTTATTTTAAATTGTGGGCGCCAGCTAAAGTTCTCAAAAGGCCAAAACAAAAAAGAAAATTAAATAATTTTTTCTTTTAAAGTTCAATGGTATTGACCGGTAACAAATCCAAAAGGCTTGACAAAACAGCCATCCAAGAATACTGTTAACAGGTAGAATAAGGTGTTGGTTAAAAAATTGTTTTATATCAAAATTTTTTATCAACTTTAAAGAGCATGGAGCTAATGATTTTTAATTTTTTGAATTTTACTTATGACCCCACAATAATTCATCATAACCACCTTAGAGCAACCACATCAGCTCCTTTAAAAAATTTCGTCTATTTTACACAAAAAACTTACTTTTAAGATTTTACACATTCACTTTTACAAAACACCCACATCAGTTCATCTATATTACTACCTCTATTAATTAAATAATCAATTTTTTCACCATTTTTTATTATTTATCTCTAACTGCCTGACGCGCGCACTCTCTCTTCTGTTAATTTCTGATTCATCTCTCTCTCCTTTTGTTCATTTTTGGTTCATCTCTCTCTCTCTCTCTCTCTCTCTCTCTCTCTCTCTCTCTCTCTCTCTCTCTCTCTACCCATTTCAGATCAACCCTCCGTCTCTGTTTCTCGATCCGATCCGATCCGATCCAGCGCCGATCCGATCTAGCGCCGTCTCTGTTTCTCGATCCTCCGATCCGATCCAAGCTTCGTCCGAGAAATGATCCGATCCGATCCAGCTCCGTCCTCTGTTTCTCGGTCCGATCCAGCTCCGATCCGATCCCAGCTCCGTCCTTTGTTTCTCAATCTGACCGAGCTCCGATTCGATCCTTGAATTTGGTTTCTTCTTTTGTTTATTTTGGGTTGATTTTTTTGTTGATTTTAGTTTAATTTTCTGTTTATTTTGGGTTGATTTTTTTTTTTTTTTTTGGGTTTCTGTTTTTTGAATTTGGTGGTGATGGTGGGTGTTGCTAAGTTGCGGAGGTGGGTGGTGCTGTTGCGGTGGTGGGTGGTGTTGTTGTGGTGGTGGTTGAACAATGGTCGATGCTCGGTGGTTGATGGGTTTTGTGACTTTGTCCCGTTCAGAGGAAGAGGGAGAGGGAGAGAGAGAGAGAAGTCAGATGGAGAGAGAAGAGAGGTGAGAGAAAAAAAAAATATAAAATAAGATTTTACACAGCTACAGTAACCGTGTATATTTACACGGTATTGTAGCAATTTGAGGGAAAGTGTAAAATATCCACAGTTATGCACTTACTGATGTGGGCTATTTTTGATAAAAAATGTGTAAATTTGAGCATTTCTTTTATTATACACACTTATACACCAACTGATACAATTGCTCTTACGGTCGTGGTTAACCTTTCTCATGTATAGTAATAAGATTAGGGCGGATAACTTGCCGTATTGACAGTTTGACACATCTCCGTCATTGTTTATAATATGTTGTGACTATTGTCAATAATCAAATTATTTGTGATGGCCGAAAAGCGCTCACAAATAGTTTTTAATGACACCACTATCTAGGCAATTAACTAAATGTGAGGGCACGTAGGCCCTGGTTGTGTCAAACGTAACTCATGGATTGGATGAACATATAAATCTCAAACAACCCAAATATTCTTACCCCCAATCCCCCATTTAGGCCGCTAGACATCCTCATGATTAATATACTTTTTTTTTTTAGGGTATGATCTGTAATATACATGTATGTCTGGACAATAAGTCGATAGAACCTAGAAAGTATGGGAAAGCGCACAGGTTGGTGTGCTAGCTGATACATTGAATATGAATTGACATAAGGTGCAATAGTATTAAATGACTAAGATTGAAAGTTGAAGAATTTTCAACTTTTAATCTCAGCTATTAAATTAAAAAAAGTTTTTAAAAAAGGTATTAAAGAATAAGAAAGTTAAAGTTAAAAAATAAAATGGTAAAAATTAATGTTAGATGAATTAGTGGTATTGTATCCTAAATATTGCACCGGATCCAAATCCATTGAATATTTGCTTTGTAAAATGAAACAAGTTTTACTTACATATGACTTGGGCAGTTATTAGTAAACTCATTTGATAAAATTTTGTGAAAAGATGAAAAAGTAATTAATTTTTTTAACAGCTTTTTTAAGTGAGGAACTATCTTTAGAAATATTTTTTTAAATAGTAATATAAAAATAACTATTATGGACAATTTTTTTAAATATTTTTCAGAAAATAGTTTCAAAGCTTTCCTGACAATTGGCTTGAGTGCATCCTCTAACATAGCCTTTTTTTAATTTCTAAGTGAGACTTTGGTTTGTGCCTTCTGTTCACTAGACCGATGAATTGCTGCCACATGGTAATTCTTGTTGCCGTCCAGTACACAGGATGCGGCAATTGAGTGCATGTGATAAGCACGGAACTTATAAAGGAATTAGAGCACTAGTAATAGTAGTGCTAAATAGTTATATTGTTATTTTTACCATCATTAATACTTAAAATGCATGCTACAACAATAGTGCTATAACTAAAATTTTTTAGCTACTTGCTATAGTGCAAAGCCATTTAGAGCATCCACAGTAGTGAAGCTAAAAATTTAGCTATTTAACATCACAAAAAATTACTTTGTCTATTTTACCTACCCACTTTACAAAATATGCTATAACAATGGATTTATTTTATCTTTCAACACAATAAAATAATATAAATATCACAATAAAATAATATATCCACTACAATAAAATAATATATTTACTACAATAAAATAATATATCGACTACAATAAACAATAATCACAACTACCCGCAACCGCTACTGCCAGAGCCGGCTGAATGCTAGAGCAAAAAATGCAGTTGCCTAATGCCCCACGCAAAAAAAAGGCCCCCAAATTTTAACCAATAGTGTTATTTATAATCAATAAATAAAATAATATTTTTTTATCAGATGAAAAACAAATAAAAAAGAGAGAAAAATGCAACGTTCACAATATTTTTTACAACACTTTTACAATTAATGTTAAGTAGTAGGTTGTTATTGATGGCAAAAAAATAATTATAGTAATATTTTCAAATAGAAAACAAAAAGTAACTTAAAACCTAGAATTTGTTATAAAAAATATTGTGAATTTGTACTTCTAAAAAAAAAAAGAATAATAATAAGAGTTGAGTTATCAAACTTTTACTAGTTCTTATTTAAGTTTACCACTTACACCGCTTTTTTACTTACCACTATCAATCTGCCACATCAACAGGTGTGAAAAATTTTGTCAAACTTTTTATGTTTATAAAATTTCTTAAAAAAAAAAATTTTCTACGTTGTTCATATTAATTAGTAGTAATTTTGTATCTAATACAAGATAATCAATTTTCGCCTTAGGCCCCCAAATGCATCAAGCCGCCCCTGGCTACCGCCACCGACTCTTCCACTACCACCGCAATCGCTACCACTGCTTAATCCCATTGATAAAGAATATAACAAATTCATTTTTGAGCATCTAAAAACCAAATTAACAATTTCTCATTAAAACAAAATCAACAAAAAGAAAATCAGCAAGAAGCAAAAACATAAACAAAAAAAATTGTAGCCTTCCCTGCACACAGAAAATTCTCAAACTAACATTTAAAAACAAAAACATAAATTCCTGCAAACAGAAAATTACCAATACATTCCAATCATCAACTCACAACTCACAAAAAATATTATATGAATCAAAATTGAGTAACTCATAACTCATTGAAATAAGGCATGAAGAAAAACAATAAAAATAAGGTAGTAAGCAAGTTTCAAATCCAAATCAAAACGAATGGATGCTTTGAATTTACTGCTCTATTCTGTCCATTCATCAATTCAACTTTACCAAAGCATGGATAAGTTTGTTAAGATCAAATGACAGAAATTTTCATTGAACAAGAATAGCAAAAAAACTATTGCATCTAAAATTTATTTATTCTATATTTATAGATACACACACATACCCAAATAAAAAATCTCAAGCATGTAGATGAAGAAGATAAAGACAACTGACCTGAAGGCGAGTCAGGCTGAAGGTGTGGATCGGCTGCAGGACAGAAAGGTGAGAGTTTTAGAGAGTGATTTTGAGAGAGTTGAGTGCATCAGAGAAGTGGATCGGCGACGTGAGTTTGAGGCTGATCGGCGGCTTGGGAATTCAACGAAGTGGGTCGGTGATGTCGAGCTTCAGTGGGCGGTGACATTAAGGATCGAGTCGGGCCGACGGCGGTGAGACAGAGAGGTGAGAGTGAGCTTGAGAGAGTTTTGAGAGAAAGTGAGATAGAGAGGTGAGAGCTTGAAAGAGTAAGTTGAGAGTGAGTCTGAGAGAGGCACGGTTGGGAGAATAAAAGAATAAAAAAAAAAAAAAACATATATTATTTTAATCCGGCTGAGAATATTTTTTTTTTTAGCTCTCAGCTACAGTGCACAACCATATCTAGTTGTGCACTGTAGCAATGAAGGTAAAAATTTTACCTTTAGCTCCACTGTTGTAGTATAGATTTTTGTGTTTTGGTGAAACTAAAATAGCTATATAACTATTTAGCTTCACTACTGCTAATGCGGCTGTACACTGTAGCAAGTAGCTGAAAAATAATTGTACGAGCATTACTCTCCTTCAAGCCCATTTGTTCATGAAAGCCTGTCATAATTGTGCCACGTGTAAGACCTTACACTGATCGGACCCATGAGCCCATTCCAAGCAGGCTTTGATGCCCATTTAAAGCCCGAGACCAAGAGATAAAAAGTTCGTGACACGATCGGCAGAGGTGAGATCCTACATGGTCAATGAATACGTTTCCCGAGTATCCGAATCTCATTATGCACAGCATCACCTAGGAAGCACTGCTGTCGAGCATCCCTTCCAGCAGAGGAACTAATTCCAATGCCACTCTCACCACCTCCCACTCATAACAAAACGTCCACTTAAGTGTAATAGTATTGGACCTTCCTTCCATTACCTTAAGAATGTCGCTGCCGGGCAATCCCTCTGACAGTGTAGTTAGTTCCAATGTCACATTTACCACCTCCCACTCACAACAGAACATCCACTTAAGTGTAATAGTATTGAACCTTCCTTCCATTACCTTGGGAATGCCGCTGCCGGGCAATCCCTCTGACAGTGTAGCTAGTTCCGATGCCATTCTTACTTCCTCCCACTCATAACTAAGCATCTACTTAGAGGAAACAATATTGGACCTCTCTTTCCACTCGCCAAGAAAAGAATTCATAGTTCTTCCACTAACCTTAGGCTATAAATAAGAAAAGAAGATTTGATGCAAGGGGTTGGCAGTATGAGAGAAAACACTAAGAAAAGAGCGTGATCATTTCAGGAGAAGTAAGAGATGACAGTTCTGAGAGGATAGAGAACAAGTAGATTCGAACCTTGGGTATAGAACCACCCATTGTAGAAAATCCAAAAGCCCACAAAATAAATAGATTGTGAACCCATATAGAAGTTGGGCCCAACAGCTCCTTTTGGGTGCGCACAATAATAATAATATTTTATTAAACTCTCTCTCTCCTCTCATTAAAAAAAATATTTTATCTTTTCTTTATTTTCTCTCTCTTCGGCTTCTCTTCTTTCTTCATTTTTCCTTCTCATTTTTTTTTCTCTCCCTCATTGCTGAGACCCATCTAGCAAAAAGGGCATGAAAGCAGCCAGGGTGTTATCGCAAGCAGTCACAGCAGTTGTAGAAGAGTAGAATTAAGCAATTAAGCAGTCACACGACTCACACCTAGAGTATGTTTTAGAGCTTTTTTACCGAAAACGTTTAAGCCTTCATTACTTGTTCCCTTCTATTTCAAAGCCATGAAATCCTGTTTTCCCAGGCTGATACAGCTATTGCTTTGGTGCGATAATTAAAAAGTGTCAGTTTGTAGAAGAGTAGCATTAAGCAAGGTGCAAAGTGTAATAACCACACACACACAGATAGACCCATTGGTGAACTTCAACGCTAGTAAGTTTTTGAAGTTTCTCTAGTCCCACATCGAAAAAGTAAAAGGAACTGTAAAAATCATACATCTGTGTGGTGATTTTTGGCTAATTTGAATTTTTGGCAGTGGTTGTGGGTGGTTGTTCTTGACATGCTAGTTGTTGTTGGGTGGTTGTGGGTGGTTGTTCTTGGTTGGCAATGGTTGTGGATTGTGCCATTGATCGGTTTGTGGTGTTTTTTTTTTTGGTAGTAGGATGTATTATTTTATTATAGTAGATATATTATTTTATTATAGTAGATATATTATTTTATTGTAATATTTATATTATTTTATTGTGTTGAAAGCTAAAATAGATCAACTGCTGCTAAATGTTTTGTAAAATGAGTAAGTAAAATAGATAAAATAATTATTTGTGGTGCCAAATAGCTAAAAAAAATAGTCTCACTGTGGATGCTCTTATCGGTCAAAGATTGATTGATGAAGTGATCTGTCGTCGTAATTAATACGTTAGTACAACATGACAGATGTTGGTTAGTACAACATGACACGCCCGTGCTTGTTTTACGTTTAATGCTCGTTTATATTGTGATTTAGAATTGGAGATGGTATAAGGTGTTGCGGATGCATGCATCCTCACACTCACATGAAGGTGAGCCCCATAAGAGAGAAATAGGAAAATGCACTAAGCAATCGATTGATTTATTCTTTAATGATATCTAATGTTGAATTACAATTATATATTTATAGGAGACTAACTTTAATCTCATTGGTTCACGTAGCTTAAGATAATTGGTTGGTTAATTTAACATGTACTCTATGAATTAAGTTATGAATTAATTCCTAACTAAATTATCTTTATCTCAACTAACTAACTAACTAAAGGAAATACAACAACTATTAAGAGATTACAAGGCATATGACAAGTGTGACGTATAATACAAATACTTATGTTTTACAAACGATATAAAGTTGGGATAGTTTAAAAATATAGATGAAGGACCGTCCAAATTTCCTTGTAAAGTATATATTGGATAAAATTTATCAATAAATTATTTGTTCAGCAACTTTACAAAAATGGCCCATGATTGAATGATATTGTTCCTAGTACAATTAAGGTAAAGGCGGCTTTAGAAGACTCAGCAATCAGCATGTCATAAATATAGTTGGAGCCCATTCTGTCTGTACAGATAATGACAATTCATTTAAGAAGCAAAGACGCTTCTCATTCATACATTTGAATTTCATGTAACCAATAAGCTGGATGAGTTTCAAAGGCACTTTCTATGGGAAAGAGAATTGGGGACACCAAAAACTTTTACTGATTGGATTGGAGTGGTTAGCTCTCCGGGAAAATAAGGTGGCTTGGAAGTTTGGTTCTTTCTATGCATACTAGTATTGTTTGTTTTCTGCGACGAGAGGAATGTGTGGGCTTTTGGATTTGCATTACCTTTTTTGTCCCTATGTGGAATGGGCATTTTCCAAACAAGGGCCTTTGCCCGTATAGCCCATTGGGTTCCTATTTCTGCCATTCCGCTTTCTTTCCATGGGCTTGCTGGCTATATTGGCCCACTAGGCTCATTACTTCTTTCCTTGAGTTTTCTCGGCCCACTTACTTCATCTTTACCTCTTATTCTTCTCGTTGGTCTGTTGGCCGTCATTCCTGCCATGTTAATCCATTGGGCTTGCTATCTCTTTCCTTGGGCTTCTTCGGCCGCCTTACTTCATCTTTACCTCTTATTCTTCCCATGAGCCTGCTGGCTGTCATTCTTGCCATGTTGACCTATTGGGTTTACTAACTTGCTTTTACCATTCATATTTTCTTTTTCCTTCCATTTCTCTTATTGTTGGGCTTTTTCTGCCATTGGGACTTTCGTCCAAAGTGGGTATCAACACACATAAACTTATAAATGAGCCTATACTTGAATTGTTTTGTATCGAGCCTAATAACTCATGAGCTTCTTCGTGAACAAATTTTTTTGCTTGAGCTCAGGTTGTTTATTAAACGAGCCTAAAACTAAGGCTCAAACTTGACTTACTTATAAATAAACAAACATAAATGACCTTTTTATTGAGCCGAGCCTGAGTTGTTCATGATCGACTTAGTTTATTTACAGCCTTATTATTGTATCAGTTATTCTGATGTAGCATTATTTGTTGTGTTTGCTAAGATACCCAATATGTTGTAACACTCCCTACTTTGTCTACATGTTGGAAACGCGTAACTTGCGCACAAGCTAGCTTGTGACAGTTTCATTGGGAAAATAGGTCAGTCCTTACTCCCTAACACACCATTCAACGGGCTTAAGTACAGTAGAACAGGCCCTGGTAACACAACAAGACCCCCACAATAAGTCATATTTTTTATGATGATCAAAAATAATTTTTCTTTAACTCATTTTTTCTAATGCTACCAAATACTAAAAAACACAAAAAAACTGTCTTCACATAACATTTTTCATCGAAACAAACCGAACGAAAGTTGGTAGTATATGCAATTCATGGAAAGATTTAATAAAATGTGATTTTTTTTTTAATAATAAAGATAGAAATTTTATTATCAAGATATTAGCACAACTGTAACACAAGTACAAAGAGTGAACATTATAAAGTCTGTGGCCATATTGCCCCACAGCTGTACAAAACAAATGCATGAAAACTACACAATATATATATTTTGGTCCTTTGAAAACTACAATATTGGCCAACGTATGGACGGTGAAATTTTGCGGTGAAAGAGAGGGGGACCATTTTTAAATGGAACATGATACTACCATTAATAATTAATTTCATGAGCCTATGATTTGACTTTGGAAAGTAGACTTACTATTTGGAAACAAAATTGCTTCCCCTCATTTAAAGAAATTTTTTTTTCCTATTAACTTTTCAAATGGGGGCTAAGTGCTTCACCTTAAATGGTATCCTCTCCGTTCTAAGACCCTATCCGATTGAGATATGTTTAATTTAAGACTACCCAATTCAACAAAAAATCGAAATCCTAAAACGAGCAAAAATGGGCAATGTATGACTTCAAAAACGAACAGCAAGTCACACTCACATGCGGCACTATATGACCGAAAAAATATGTACTACTAGTTTTTTTTGTTTAGAAGGAAATGTACTACTGGTTAGGCAAGAGCAAATTACAGGAGTCGGCTTGCATCCATTTTACGCTTAATAAGAGATTTTTTCTTTCTTTTTTGCTCCATTCATATAATTTATGGGTTGTGTTAACAAATACCGTAAAATGTCCATTACCAATACACTTTTAAATAATTTTTGAGTAACTTTTTTAACTTTTGACAATTTTTTAGTTTTTGGTAAGTTTTTTTTTTATGCCTTTTAGTAATTTTTTTGACAATTTTTTTTCTTTTTTTTTTCCCATAATTTATATGGTCATTTTTACTGCAATCACCACATTTATATGGTCCCCACATTGAGTGCATCGTGCAATTACCACGTGTATGTGAGAATTGACCACATGGACCCATTTACTTTCTATTATATGAGCTAGAAAGGTCGCGCAGCGAAAGAGTTATTTTTTTTGGTAACCAACGAAAAAGTTATTTTTTTTTGGACAAAATGGTAGAAAACCAACGAAAAGTTAAAACACAAAAGCATGGGATGGGATAGGTGCGTGCGTGTTATAAAGAAGGCGCGCGTGGTGGTGCTGAAAACGGAAATGTTTGGTGAGAAGAATATGATTGAATGAAAGCTATTTAAGGTAAGGGGAAGTGGGGGAACTTTAAGACTCAGCTATCAGCATTTAATAAATATAGTAGGAGCCCATTCTATCTGTACAGCTAATGATCTAGCAGAAAGCTATTTCCTGCCACCGTCTCACGTGCCTAGTGAAAATTTGGATTTGGACCATGTGCAATACTTAGGATATTGCATGTGAGAAGAATATGATTGAATGAAACTGTTCCGAGTGCATTTAAGGTAAGGGGAAGTGGGGGATCTTTAAGACTCAGCTATCAGCATTTAATAAATATAGTAGGAGCCCATTCTATCTGTACAGCTAATGATCTAGCAGAAAGCTATTTCCTGCCACCGTCTCACGTGCCTAGTGAAAATTTGAATTTGGACCATGTGCAATACTTAGTGTATTGCATGCGGTGCAATTCACCTATTTTTTTTTATAATTTTTTTTATTTTTTATTTTTAATTTTTTAATTTTTTTTTAATATATTTTATTTAATGGTTAAAATTGAAAGTTTGTTTTTCAACAAATAACACTGTACAGAAGCCTTGTTCGTGCCACGAATAAGGCTAAGATGAGTGGGACACCTTTCACCGACCACATGCGGCGAGGTGTGGTTTTTTTTTGCGACTTTATATGGCACTAGAAGGACTCCCACTTTCTCCACACAAATTTTCTGAAACTATCTCTTCCTCTGCTCTAAAGATGCTACCCTCTCGGAATATGCTTTTCGCAGTGCTTTTTCTGATAGGCATGCCTGCACTACATGAGGGTGAGGCTACCATTATGGTGAAGAGAAACCAGGTCTTTAGTCCACTGCAGCCTCAAGTCCCTCCAACCTCCCTTCCTGTGCCCGATTCTCCCAAGACCGGCGACACCTGGTTCGGCCAAAAGGCCTTGGCTAGTGGTTTTCCTTTGCTACGCCGAGAGCTACTTAAGGGTTATTCTCACCCATCTGCTCCGAATCCAGACACTTATATCCCAGCTTCACCAAGCTCTTCAACCAATCACAAAGCAGCACCTGCATCATCGCCGGAGTTTCCTTTCCGACGCCGGAAACTTCTTAAGGGTTCCACTCAGCCATCTGCTCCGAATCCAGACACCTATATACCAGCTTCATCAAGCTCTTCAACCAATCACAAAGCTACACCTACACCATCACCGAAGTTTCCTTTGCTACGCCGGAAGCTTCTTAAGGGTTATACTCGGCCATCTACTCCGAATCCAGCCACCTATATCCCAGCTTCAACAAGCTCTTTAGCCAATCACAAAGCTTCACCTGCACCATCGCTGGAGTTTCCTTTGTTACGCCGAAAGCTTCTTAAGGGTTATACTCCGCCATCTGCTCCGACTCCAGACACATATATTCCAGCTTCATCAAGCTCTTCAACCAATCACAAAGCGGCACCTGCACCATCCCCAGGCTCAGTACTGTAATACTATGACCTATCTTTTCTTTATTACCATAATAAAAAGCATATAACTGTTTTTTTTTTTTTGAAAAGAGCATATAACTGTTTTGGTCCAACTGATTTGATGTATGGATAATATATGAATGTCATGATAATATGAACTGGGTTTATATATGTATGTGCTCTGTGTGTATGCGTGTGTTTGGTTAATTAGCTGCATCACCTTTCAAAGATCAAAGGCTTAGTCTTCTTAAGCTATAAAATTTTATATTACGGAATTCCAAAATTTGATTCTTTTTCTCTTATCTACTTCATAGCAAATCTGTTTGACAGCCGAGAAAATAGAGGGAAATAAAGGAAAGTTAAAGCCTAGCTAGGCCAGACCACAGCGTTAGAGTACCAAATTGATTTTTTATTATCTTCCGTAAAGCTCATTTACCAATTTTTTCTCAGCAGACAAACAAGCCGCATATTAACAAATCTAATAGAACAAGTACAGTTTATCATCTCTCTCTCAGAAAAATAGTTCAGTGCAATTTAAGTGTGATTTGAGTTAGCTATATAGAGTTGGTTGTTTCAACAGGTGGAGCCGTAGAAAACAATTTAGCATTTTTGTTTTTTTGAAACAACAAACAGATCAGCTAAAATCTAAGCGACAGATTAAAAAGCTTGTCGAGATCGACAACAGTGATCGAGGAAGCGCAGGCGGGGGATTATTGACGATGGAGACACGTCTGGAAGGCTTTTCCGATGGGTTATTGTGAGTGCTCTACCTCTAAGTGCTTCAGTAACCTCTCTCCATCTTCATGTTAATACATGTGCATGTTCGGTGAATCTCTCAAGAAAACTCTCCAGAATTTGACACAGCCTTGAGAGGTGAAAGTTTTTTTTTTTTTTTTTTTTTTTTTGAGAATGTTGAGAGACGTGAAAGTTGATGGAAGGTATTGAAGGAGTGGCTGGCAGCCTGGCAAAACTTAGTGCAATGGTGGGCCCATTCATTTGTTTTGAATTTTCCTTGAATTTTGACAATGGAAAGCCCAAAAAGTAAAAAGCCCACCCCACAATATATATATATGTTGGGAAACTTATCCTGATAAATTAAATCTTGACTTTATGTCTATATATATATATATATATATATATATATATATGAAATCGTGACATTTTACCTCTTTTTTATGAGAAGGAAAAATTTTACCTCTAAGGCTCCGAATAATATCTATATTTAGTAAAATTCATTAATAGAGTAACTCATTTGGTGAAAAAAAATATATATATTTTAACTCAGTGGGGTTGGCCGAGTGGCTGGGCACTCGGTCTCAAAATGGCTGTCTTGAGTTTAACTAAGAGCTCCATAATTCAAGTTCAGACACCAACACTTTAAAAAAAACTTCATGAGCGATTTATCCCATTATGGGCCCACCCGTCGTGAACAGTGATTAGTCTCTAATTGAAAGTTTTGAGAAAATACTGTGGGAAATAAAAAAATATATATATATATATATATATATATATAGATTTTTTTTTTCTTGCATTACACCCAAACGGCACTGTAACTTGCCATGAGAAGTTGCCTTTTTCTCATATTAGAGTGCAAAACACAAGAAAATAACACCAATAAAAAAAAATATCAAACATAATTATAAATAGGGAACAATATATATATATATATATATATATATATATATATATATATATATATTTTTTTTTTTTTTTTTTTTGAAGAGAGGGAACAATATTTTTAAGAAAGAATAATTGAAGTAATGACTAGCCACTAAGAAAATGTTATCCATTTATGGTTTTTTTTATATATATAACATAATGTTTAGAATGTTATGGTTTAGTTTGTTACAAGAAATAACCTTCGGGGTTTATTTTGGAAATTTTTCCAAATTTTATTTTCACATGTGACATAAATATAATATTTGACTACTATTTTGATTCCTAGCATTTATCCTTGTCAAAATGTTTTTTAATATTTCAAAAAGAGATTAAATTTTATAAGAATGTAACTTAAAATATAAGTTTTATTTCTTCAATCCCAACATACCACATCATTATATTATATATTAAAAAATAAGTATCACCATACTCATTTAATTCTAATACCCATTTAAAAATTCACCTTAACTTGTATCAAAAAAAAAAAGTCACCCTAACTGTGATGTCAAAATATATTTTTACTTCCCTGGCCGTAATAATTTTTTTTTAAAATCAACTAAACTAATTAGACTAGAGTCTCGACTGAGATCAGGAAGAGGGAGACAACGCATGAGAGGAGATGGGACCAAAGAGCTGACGATTAGTGGTGCTTCTGTTTCTGTGAACTAAAATCAAAGCTAACGTGGGACAGTGAATTGGGATTTCATTCTCATTCGAGATGTTAGTGTACAATTTGCACACCCTCTACAAATTTAAAGAATTCCAAATAGGTGGATAGCAGAAAACTTGATTGTAGTGCAGGAAATTGTTCACAGCTTCAAGAGGAAAAGGAAAGGGATAGGCCAGGCGGGAATAAAGCTATATAGACATGCAAAAGGCCTATGATAAGGTTGCATGAAATTTCATATTGACAGTTTTGAAGTGTTTCGGGTTTGGGGAGAAATTTATCACCCTAATGAGAGTGTATCACTACTGTGAGTTTCACATTGTTATTAAATGGTAGCCCATGTAGTAGAATAGACCCTTCAAGAGGTGACCCACTTTCACCCTACCTCTGTATTATTTGTGCAGAGGTATTGTCTAGGTTGTTGCTAAGAAAAGAGCAGTTGGGCTCCTTGAAAGGCGTCAAAGTAACTAGAAGAAATGAGGTGGAGGTTATGGCTGATTGTGTAGAAAAATATTGCAGATGGTCTGGCCAAACAGTGAATCTTGCAAAATCTGGCATATTCACATCAAAGAATGTTTCTAGAGCTTCACTCCAAAGCTTATCAAGAAATTGGGGCTGCAGGACAATTAATTTGGATTCTAAATATCTGGGTAATCCTCTTTTCCTTACAAAAAGAAGATCTGAAGATTTCAATTTCCTGAAAGACAAGCTTCAAGCAAAGCTAAATGGGTGGAGTAAAAGGTGTATGCCATGTCTGCTTTTAGAGTCCCTCACAAAATCTGTGAGGAGCTTGATGCTAAAGTAAGAAAATTTTGGTGGAAGCCTCGAGAAAATAAATCAAGATTCCTTGCTTTAAAGGCTTGGGATCACATTTGCCAACCAAAACAATGTGGTGGTCTCGGTTTTGGGAGGTTCGAGGATTTGAATACAGCCCTTCTTTCAAAAATTGGATGGCAGTTTGTGTCTTGCCCAGATAAATTATATGTTAAACTTCTTAGAGCCAAGTATGGAAGAGTGGAGGATTGGCTGAGAGATAGACATGTGAAGAATGCCTCATGCGTTTGGAGAGAGTTGTCAAGATGTTGTGAGCAAAGGATTATGTTTTATAGTGGATCCAGGAGTAAGTTTAGATGTGTGGAAGGACTCGTGGATCCCTTGGGCTGATGGCTTTAAACCAAAACCAAAAAATAATGAAACTACACAGGGAGATATGGTTGTTGCTGAACTAATTGATTGGAACTTGGGTAGATGGGATTTAGAGTAGATTAGAGATCTGTTTGATGAGGAATCAGTCGTTGCAATACAAAAAATCCCAATTCCTAGATCACCTTCGGAGGATAGGGTAGTTTGGGTTGGTGGAAAAACGGGGGCATTCTCTGTGAAATCAACTTACTGGCTGGACCAATCAGGAAGATTCTAACAAAATAGAGATGAAGTCTGGAACAAATTATGGAAAGCTAAGATCCATGAGGGGTGGAGAATACTGTTGTGGAGAATTGCTGTGGGGGCTTTGCCAGTTAGAGCAAGACTTGCAGCCAGGCTTAACTTACTCAATTCAACATGTTTATGTGGGGAGGAGGATAAGACTGAAATTCATTTGTTCCAAACATGTCCAGTTGCTAGAATGGTATGGTTTGGTGCTATATGGGGATTAAAATGGGAAGATTTTAGAGCAGTGTCACATGTTGATTTTGTTTCTCTTTTACTAGATCCTCCTGCTAAACTACTTGGCAATCAACTAAGTAAAGAAGAATTGTGAGGGTTGCAGTGGTTTGCAAAGTACTATGGAGATGTAGAAATGAGGTGATCTTCCGAAAAGGAAAACTAAGTGTTGAAATGATTCCCACTAAAATCCACTTGCTTTCTCAGAGCTTTGTTAAAGTGAGAGACAAAGGAAAACTTAATAAAAGCATAAACAATAGAGTTGTCTAGTCTCCTCCCACAGATTGGATAAAGATCAATGTGGATGCATCATGGAGAGATGGGAAAGCCACTTATGCTGGGGTAGAGAGAAATTCGAAAGGGGAGTGTTTAGAGGCATGGGTGGGAAAGACAGTAGCATGTTCACCTTTAGTAGCAGAAGCTCTAGCAATAAGAAGGGCAGTAGAAGTTTATGTGCTGCATAAAATGCATAAGGTGATCATTTAAGGGGATGCCAAAGTAATCATTGAAGCGGTTACGTGCAAAACCACAACTCTAAACTGGGAATATTCTCAGCTAATTCATGATATCAAAGCCTTGATAAAGAATATGGCGAGTTCAAAGTTTAGCTTTCTATGGGTGAATAGGCAGGGGAATATGGCTGCTCACATGCTTGCTAAGTGGGGTGAATCTCAGTCTTTTTTTTGGCTTCTTAAGTCCAAGGAATCTTCCTCATTGTGTTTCTAGTTTAGTGCTCACAGAGAGACCTAAAGTAATTCTGGGTGGTGTTTTTTTATCTTTTCCTTTTTTCCTTTTTGCTTTCTGCTTTGGGTAGATAGTTTGTGTAGTTGTTTACTGGTTGTTGTTCTGCTTCTTGTTTGTTTCAATGTCAGTTTACGATTCAGCAAATAAAAAAAATCCCTCCATTATTTAAACCATGTGCCAAATGCCCAAAGTTCCACTTGTTTATTTACCTTCCTTAAAATAAGCTCTCTGAAAAACACACACACACACAAAGGCTCTAGGGATTACTAAATGATATTGAGAGATTTGTATGTAGCATTGCAATGATGTGTGTGCCACTACCATGTGCTCCTTGTCTAAGCCATACAAGTTTACAATGCACCAATATACTATGAGCTCTTCCCAAAAGGCACAATTAATTTCATTGTCAAGATCAGCATTTTGAGATGGGTGAATTCCAAGATTGTGAAATAATAATAATGCTAGAAAAATAAATGCAAAAAGATATCAACAATATATAGAACTAAAAACTTAGACCATGTTTGGCAGCAATATCTTTCTCATACAAACAATTTTCATGTAGAACATAGAGTTGTGGTTTAAATAAACTATATTCATTTTCAACTGAATTACTAACAAGCAATCCACAGAAGCACATATAAGTTTATATTCCAATTGAACAGGACATTATTTGGTAATTAAAAATTAATCCCCAATGACTTTAGAGTATTGGTAGGCTAACAAAACTTCTAAAACTCTGGAATGAAGTAGGATACTACAAGAAATTTACACAAGACAAAAATACCTTAGACCAATAAAAGATGGATAAGACTGTAATTTTGATTAAATGGAGTAAAATGACTAAATACGGTAGTAAAGTAGAAATTTAGCTTTTCATTGAATCCAATGACTCAATATAGGAGAAATTATATAAAAATGCCAACATTAGTAACAATTATGGTACTAACAAGTATCACAATATAACAAAATTTCTATTCCTAGCATTCATTTCAATTGGAAAGTAAGAAAACTTATCACTTAGAAATAATTGGACTTATTTTTTGTGAAAATTCACTGATTATATATATATATATATATATATATATATATATATATATATATATGTATGTATGTATTTTAAATTATAAACTTTATTTCACAAAAGAGGAACCGAAACTCCCAAAGTAAAGAGCGGGATGGAGGAGATGGGAGGCGTTCCTCCAACATTACACTCACATGCCCAGCAAGTAGAAATAATTGGAGTTGGATCACTTACCGGTTCAGAGATATACTTTGTTTGTACTAATTTCTCCGCTATTACGACAAGTAGTGAAAAATTGGTACTGCAAGACTGCAATGTACAGCAAAATGGAAATTTTGGGTAAAATGAGTAAATAATTTCCAAATGAAGTATATAATAACTAACAAGTAACTTAATTTGAGAAAATAAAGTGAAAGCTACAGTTAAGGAATTGATACCAACAAAGAATAAAGGGAAATCTCCCAATAATCTTGAACAAAACAACAACCTTCCATATTGCAATGAAAATGAAAATAATAAAAACAAAATAAGCAAAAAAGATTGACAGCAGCCCTGTTTGTCTCAGGGCAAGCATTTGCAATTGACAGAAACCCTGTACAAAAGATTAATAATAAAAAATAAAAAACAATATTACTACCAGAACTACTGAAATCAGTGGGCTGAGGGGAACAAATCAAACTAATCCTACAATTTCTTTTACAATTTTTTCAGGAAAGAAGGGATGCAATGGGGCGTAAATAGATAATTTTTATCTAAGCATTTGGTAGGTGCAAGGAGGTTATTGTAAATATCACACTTGTTTAGGTGTTTGAATGTTTAGAGATTAGAGAAATAGGATTGAAGAAGAAAATAGACTAGAGTTTAATTGTGAGATAATGGGAGAATGAGATAAAAAAGAAAAAAAAAAAAAAAAAAAAAGGAATTATTTAATAAGTGAGTGAGAGAACTGAGATTGAGAAGGAATTGGGGAGAGAATTATAGAGAACTCAAGAGAGAAAGATCCAAGCAAATGCATCACTATTCACTAACGAGATTAGAGTTACAAGTTGAGTATTTATACAGGGACTTCCTCCAATCCTGATGGTTGTTCATTTAGCACATGTTCCTTAACCAATAGCAATGCTAAGGAATCATATATGAAGCAGAAATAAATAATAATAATAATAATAACTTGGCTTAAACTTGGGGATCAAAATATTGGGTTCTTCCATAGAGTCCATTAGTTGTTTGCTGAACGCAGATGGTGTCAAGCTGGAAGACATGGCAAAAATTAAAGAGCTGGTTGTGTCCTATTACAAAAAACTATTGGGCCAACTTCCCTCTCAGCTCTATAATTCAGCTATTGCAAGGATTAATAATTTTTTTACCAATACAATTTTCTTGCAGGCAAAAGGAGCTGCTGCAGGGTGGGCTAACTGCTTATGAAATCACGGATACCATCTTCTCAATGAAGGATGACAAAGCCTCTGGTCTATATGAGTTTTCTGCACTCTTCTATCAAAGATCCTGGCCCATTGCTAAGGAGGATGTCACTATGTTGTGAACTGCTATAATTTAATGAATATAAAGGGTAGTCATTTCAAGATGACCAATCTCCTGAAGTTAAGAGAGGAAATAAACATGTTTGGTTAATTTTCTGCTTGATTCTCATTAATGCATTTAATGTACGAGAAATCCTATGTCCACAATATTTTCACAACAAATCCTAAGTGACCGATTGTTACTGGTTGTTATTGTTGGGGCAAAAAATTAATCTCAATAGTAGGTTCAAATTTGAACCAATAACAACTAACCACCTATGATTTGCTGTAAAAATGTTGTGGACGTAGCACTTTTCTTTAACGTACACAAATAGCCAAGGATGAGATAACCTCATCAAAAAATCCTAAAACATGGAAACTAATCCTATCCCTAAACATAAGAATCAATTTGAATACAAGCAAATAACAATACTAATCTACTAATACCTTGTTCAGATAAAGATCTATCACTAAGTATAAATTTAAATACTTCAAATTCAAATAACAATTTATCCTGAATATCATCTTGGGTCATAGCACACTAATGCTGTATTATCCTTCTTCAACACAGGGAGGCTGCTCAAAGAGGTTAATTCAAGTTCAACCATCACTACTTTGGTGCCTAACGTTCCAAATCCTTTAAAAATGGGGACTTTAGGCCTTCATCTTGCTGCAACCTTATATATAAGTGCACTACTATACTACGATTCTTGCTAATAGACTTAGACCATGCCTTGCTAATATGATTAGAAATAACCAGACAACATTCATTTCTAATAGGTGCACTGCAGAAAACATTATTTTTGCTCAGGAATTGGTGAAAAACTATAACAGGCAGGGGGGTATTCCCAGATGCCTTACAAAGGTGAATCTCATGAGGGCATATGAATATATGATTCCATCCATTTGGACTCTACATTGTTTAGCTGCCATTGGAGTACCTGAGAATGTTGTGGCATAAGTTAAAGAATTCATCTCATCTCCCTCATTCTCAATAGCAATCAATTGAAGTCTAATGGTTTTCTTTAACAGGGGTAAGGGTCTTGCTATTCTCCTTTGGAGAGGTACTGATGGTCTTGTACAGGATGAAAAAGTGGCTTGGGATGATGTTTGTTGTCCTAAAAAGGAAAGTGGTCATGTCCTTAAAAGGATGGAGGAATGGGATAAGGCAGCCATTATGAAATTCATATGGCTTCTCTTCACCCAAGCTGAATTCTTAGGAGTTGCATAAGTCAAGTTGCAGATTCTTAAGGGCCAAAGCTTCTGGTGTGTTAGGAGCTTCCATGACTGCTCTTGGGGGTGGGGTGGAGGAAAATTTTAAATTTCAGGACCTATTTAGGCCTCTCTAGGACAAGTTTGGTCGTAGAGTGGTCTATGAAGCTGCCAGCACTGTGAATGCCAAATTAGCTAGTGTCATGAATTGTAGAAAATTTAACTAGGGTCCTGTTAGGTCAAAAAAACTGTTTACTATCCTACACAAGTTACCTATGATCAAATTTGGGGATAATGATAAGGCTTGGTGGCTTCCTTCCAGAATAGGGTCCATTGTTGCTTGTGCTTGGGATTAGAAGGATTATCCTATAGTAGAATGGTGGAAAGTTATTTGGTTTCCTAAAGCTATACCAAGACTTGCTTTCATCTCATAGTTGACAACAAAGGATAGGCTGAAGACCAGAGAAAGATTGAAAAAATGGGGTATTGGCAAGGACATGCTATGTGTCCTTTACAGCGCAGTTGTGGAGAATAGAAACCATCTATTCTCCAAGTGTTCCTTTTCCAAAAGGTAATGGAGGGAAATTAAATTCATGTGTTGTTAGGAATCCATTGCTGATGATTGGGATTCCAAATGTCGCTTCCTTGAGATAAGACTGCGGTAAACTAGGACTCAGTGCAGCAACCCTTCATCGCTGCACCCATTCAAATGCTATTATATTCCAAGGATTGGTTAGATCTAAGGAACATATGGGGAAGAAGTCAAAAAACAGGTTAGACCTCGAATTGAGGGTGGAAAAACCTATGCTGATTCCAGAGTTAATAGGGAAACAAACTATAGATGGGGATTTGCAGAAGCTAGCCTCAAGCATTAAGCCCCTACAAAATAATGAATGTGCTGAGTATCCACTATGGTCTAGCTGGTTGCAGGAATGTTGTTACAGAAATTTGTTGTGGTATCCTTGGCTTATTATATTTTGTTGCATCTCTAGTAGATGGATTTTTGGCCTGAGTTAGCTGGATTTATATTCTTGCAGGCTGTTATTGTGTAAATAGGCTTTAGTTGTATTTCCTTAGCTGCTAATTTTTTTTTTAGTTTTGGTGTTTCAATGTGTAGTTGTAGTTGGTGTTGCCTCCATGGTGAGGGTGGTGTTAGTTTCTGGTTTTTGGCTTTGGCCTGTGTGTTGGCTTTGTAATCCATTTTGTATGTTGGTGCTGGTTTCCCAGAATTTCAGCAATAAAAATTACTTGATAATTGGCCAAAAAATAAAAAAGAAACTGTAAAATGAACTCAAAAATTGATCTAATTGATCCATGCATGTGCTCCTTTTTTTAAAATGAGTCTTGTGCTACTTGTTACTAACTCTAACTTTGACTTATTGGCCTTGAATCCCTTGATACATGAATTAACCCTAATTTGAGCTTCCCATTCAAGTTATAATTCCTAACATGTGCATTTAACTATCAAGAATCAGTTATAGGACAATGGAAACAAAAGAAGGCAAGACATATTGGCGCTTTCATCTGGGAATTAAGTGTCATTTGAAGGCCTTAAAGTGTCGTTCAACACTTGACCTTTTGTAACAAAGGGTCAATCAAGGTCAGAACCTCCCAGGTTTGCCTATATTTGAGTTCCTCTGTTTCTCAAGTCAGGTCAGCAAGAAGGTGGATTCCAGTTTGAGTTCTTTTCAGTTTCCATCCCTAATATGACTTTTGAAAGTGTTTCAAATGAGAAAATGATTCTGGAATATGATTGGTCTCTAGAGGTGCCCCTTAAGATCCAAAATTTTGCTTGGTTCGCTAGTTTGGGGATCCTTCAAACAAGGACCAAGGCTTTCAAAAATTGGGAGTCTCCTTGTCTTGAGAGCTTCCTCACAGTTGGGTGGAAACTATGGAATCGTAGGAATGAAGTTTGTATGGGGGCTGCTATGTCATTGCCTAACATCACAGCTCCTAGTGCTGTCTAGTTAGCCATGTCATCCATTGAACAGAACTTTTTTTTTTTTTTTGATAAATAACGTAAGAATATTAGTAATCCATTGAACAGAAATAGCAGGAGATTCACTTCAATCCAGATCTAATTAAGTAGTAACCTCCTGATACAAGCTGTTTTAAGCTATAAGTTGCTAGTTTGAGCTTCAGAGATGTGACTGGAGGTGTGGGAGCCGTGATTCGTGAAAGTGCAGGAGAAAAGTTTTCTACATTTTCTGGGAGAGTTTGTGATTCCTAGATTCCTGGTTGATTAAAAAATTGTGTATTACTAGTTTACTACTCTTTCATGTGTGATGTAATGGAGCCGTGTCACAGGATTTAGTTGAGTGATTGTGGAATGTGAAGACACTGGGCTGGTTAATGCAATTACAAATGTAGCAAGCTTTTCTTTGTTTGATAAATAATGAAATTATATTAATGGCAAAGAATAGGGTCATCCAAGTATAGAAGGAGTATACAACTAGGGACCATACAATCAATCACTCAGATTACATAAATCTATCAAATCACTAACCGAACATATGGAATGATTACGCAAAACTAACATCCAATCCAATAAAGTTCTAAAGAAAAATAATTTTAAATCAGGCAAACTTCTCTCTGAATCCTCAAATGTAGCAAGCTATTTTGTTGAAGAGAAACTATTGCTAGATGATATTACTATTAGGCAACACATGTTAAGCCTTGAATGTGTTTCTTTCCAAGTTGTGCAGAAAAGAATGTAACTATGCAACTCAAGAGCTAGCAAAGTTTTCTCATCAGCAAAAGGAAGAGCCTCAGATGTGGCTTGAGGATTTTCCCTCCTTCTTGCTCACAAGTCACAACTCCTTATTGAATTCAATGTCTTTACACAATGGTATATAACTTTCATGTGCTTAAAACCCAACACAACAAGTCAACAACTACCAAAGAAAAAAACTAGGAACCCAATTTCCAGAATTTGACACTTTCTTGGCTTTTGACACCTTCAAAAACAAAATTAACACAACTGAATATCCCAAACACTTTACAAGAAATAGCTTTATCTGAATACAAAAACTATGATAATTTTTCAATAAGCGTTATGAAATACCCAGATCGGAAAATTCAACATTTACATTTTATTGGGAAAATTATAAAAATAAAATTATGTTAATGGTATAGAAAATTATTTACCAGCAGTGGCGGTGTCTGATTTGATTTTCCTCTTCAAGCTCTCTGTTGTGGTTGGAGTGGGTGGGTCCCATCTTCACCTTCGCTTCCAAAAAAAACTCTCCGACTGTGAAACCATGGTTCTTGGTGGTATCGCCAAAGGACCAAACTACACGCGTTTTGGAGAGAACTTTCACGGAGATTTTCATTTCGAACAAATGGGCGCGCTTGTTATAACTTACAACTTTACTATAGAAACACGTGCCAACTCTGCAATGAGCCAATGACCAATTTAACGTCAGACTCACACACAACAATGAGTTATAAATTTATAATTTTGAAACAGGAAATTTTTATGTTGTGTTTTTCCCTGAAAGGAGAAAGGTTTTTCATATACATATTGGTGTTTTTGTGTAAGATTGATATTTTGTCATTGAAAATTTGGTGACAATATTATTGGTAATTGATTACAATTCTTTTTTAATTTTCTTAATTCACAATACTAGATTGAGACCCAACAAGTGGTATTTTAGAATTCAATTGATTTAGGTTTTTTTTTTTTTTTTTTTTTTTTACACGATAGAATTTTTACTCTAACCTAATCTAAGTGTATATGTATGTGAAACTACTTCCTAGAGACTTAAACCCTGGCTTTTACCCTCCACACTTCACAAACACTTGTAGAGTGGAGTCCAAATTTTCTATTTTCTATCCTACTCTTTCTGTTCCATTATAAACTCTACAAATAAAAACATGTCACATGTCCATATATTTTATTTAATGCTAAATTTATGCCTTCTATTATTTCAATTTCCTAAAATAAATAAATAAATAACCCATTATATTTAGGAAATTAAAATAATAGAAGGCATAAATTTAGCATTAAATAAAATATATGAACATGTAATATGTTTTTATTTGTGAAGTATATAGTGGAGCAAGAAAAGTGAGATAGCAGCAATATGTCCAGATCAGGGACTCCCCCTAGTGAGACATATTCATGTGAAGGGGACAGCCTGCGTAACCGCGGAAGAAAAGTTCTTCTTGCAAAGGCCTAGGAAACAATGCTATAAACAGGGCATTGAACCAAATTGCTAAATCACATTTCACACGCAATATTAAGGAAGGCAAACTCCCTCGGCAGTTCACTCAACCAACGTTCACCATGTACAATGGACGAATAGACCCTGTAGAGCATGTGAGCCATTTCAACCAAAGGATGGCCATACACTCCAAGAATGAAGCTTTGATGTGCAAGATGTTCCTATCCAGTTTGGGACCTGTGCAATGAGATGGTTTAATGGCTTAGAGGCAAATTCTATTGATTCTTATAAGGGACTCACCCGGGCATTTGGATCTCACTTTATTACATGTAGTAGGGTTTCTTGGCCCTTGGACTCCTTGTTGTCTATGACTATGCGAGAAGGAGAAACTTTGAAAACATATTCAGACAGATACTGGGAGATGTTCAATGAGATAGATGGAGATTTTGATGATGTGGCAATAAGAACTTTCAAGGTCGGCTTGCCTACCGAGCATGGTCTAAGGAAATCACTAACAGGAAAGCTGGTTAATAGTGTACGCCAACTTATGGACTGCATTGACAAGTATAAGCGAGTCGAGGAAGATCAGCAATTAGGTAAAGGTAAGGGGAAGGTGGTCTCTCAGGATAGGAGGGACTTCAGGTCAGACCGGTTCAACAATAATCATCCTCAGCGAGATTTTTCTAAGCAGTCTAGGGTTGTTGCGGCACCACAAGCAGTTAACTTGTTGTTTCAAGAACTAGTGCATCAAATGTTGGAGAAAATCAAGAATGAACCTTTTTTCTAGTGGCCAAACAAAATGGGAAGGGATCCCACGAGGCGTAACCAAAGCCTTCATTGTCAATACCATCAAAAGTGAGGGCATACTACAAAGGATTGTATTACTCTGTTGGGTCACTTGGAGCAGCTGGTACGAGGAGGTAAGCTAAAGCAATTCATATACCATCCCGTTGGACAGGGAGGCCATGCAGGGTCAGGATCTCAAAGGGATACTTCTTCAAAACCTCATCTGGGCATAATCGATGTTGCCTGCCGAGCATGGTCTAAGGAAATCATTAACAGGAAAGTTGGTTAATAGTGTACGCCAGCTTATGGACCACATTGACAAGTATAAGCAGGTCGAGGAAGATCAACAATTAGGTAAAGGTAAGGGGAAGGTGGTCTCTCAGGATAGGAGGGACTTTAGGTCAGACCGGTTCAACAATAATCATCCTCAGCAAGATTTTTCTGGGCAATCTGGGGTTTTTGCGGCACCATAAGCAGTTAACTTGTTGTTTCGAGAACTAGTGCATCAAATCCTAGAGAAAATCAAGAATGAACCTTTTTTCCAGTGGCCAAACAAAATGGAAGGGGATCCCACGAGGCGTAACCAAAGCTTTCAATGTCAATATGATCAAGAGTGAGGGCATACTATAGAAGATTGTATTACTCTGTAGGGTCACTTGGAGCAGCTGGTACGAGGAGATAAGCTAAAGCAATTCATATACCATCTCGTTGGATAGGGAGGCCATGCAGGATCAGGATCTCAGAGGGATACTTTTTCAAAATCTCATCTGGGCACAATCAATGTTGTTCTTGCCACACCGGGAAGGGTTGGTTCTCACCATTCTAGGGTAATATCCATGGCCTAACCTCTTGTAGGGGAATACTACCCAAAACCCAAAAGGAGCAGAACGGAGGGCCGACCAACGATGAGTTTCTCTGACAATGACAAGGCTAGTACTCTACAACCACACGATGATGCATTAGTGGTTTCCCTCAGGCTAGGAGGATACGTCGTAAAACGAGTGATGGTAGATCAAGGTAGTGGGGTGGAAATTATGTACCTAGATCTTTATAAGGGTTTAGGGCTGAAACTGGGGGTTTTAACCAGTTATGATTCACCCTTGATAGGATTCGATGGGAAGGTTGTTATACCAATGGGTCAGTTCAAGCTACTAGTGCAGATTGGGGCGGAGATAGTAGATGTCAACTTCATAGTGGTGGATGCTTTTTCCCTATACAGCCATTGTGGCGAGACCCTGGCTTCATGCCATGGAAGCTGTCTCATCTACCTTGCATTTGAAGGTAAAATATCCGTCCAAAAACCAGGTGGAAGAGCTAAGAGGCAGCCAACCTATGGCCAGGTAGTGCATGGTGGCCGCCGTCAGGTATCAAACTGAGGCAGAGTCTTCGGAGTCAACCAAGCAAAGTTTGTAGCAATCAAAAGAGCCAGCATCAGTTGGCGTTATGGAAAAGGAGACAGAGTGTGAGGAATTGGAAAGAATTCTAATAGATAATGATAAGGAGAAGTATTTTCAAGTCGGATCTTAACTACCTCCTCAAGAGAAGGAAGAGTTGATGATGTTCTTGAAGGAAAATATTGATGTATTTGTCTGGAACTCTTATAAGGCTCTTAGGGTGGATTCAAGCTTCATTTTCCATCATTTGAACATCAATCTGGCTGTGGTACCGAGGAAACAACCACCTCGGCGTTCACCCAAAGAGCATTTTGAGACTGTCAAAGAAGAGTTGATCAAGCTCAAACAGGTTGGAGCTATCAAGGAGGTATTTTCTCCCGAATGGTTGGCTAATACAGTGGTAGTGAAAAAGAAGAATGGGAAGTGGAGAGTATGTGTGGATTTCACAGATTTGAATAAGACTTGTCCAAAAGATCCTTTCCTAATGCCTTGCATAGATCAGTTGGTGGATGCCACTGTTAGGCATCCTCGAATGGGTTTTCTAGATACTTTTCAAGGTTATCACCAAATACCTTTGACTTTGGATGATCAGGAGAAAACAACCTTTATCACTCCTACAGGAAATTATCATTACAAGGTAATGCATTTTGCTTTGAAGAACGTAGGGGCTACTTATCAAAGGATGATGACTATGATGTTCGAGCCACAACTGGAAAAAACTATTGAGGTTTATGTGGATGACATGGTAGTGAAGAGTAAAGTGACGTCCGCACATGTGGGAGACCTAGGGGACACCTTTCAGATACTAAGGAAACACAAGTTACGCCTTAATACTTCTAAATGTTCTTTTGGTGTAGGCTTAGGTAAATTTATGGGTTATATGGTCACTCATCATGGAATTGAAGTTAACCTTGCGCAGGTTAGAGCAATTAACAGTTTGCAGCCACCTCAGAATCCCAAAGAAGTTTAGAAGTTGATAGGGATAACTGCTGTCTTAAATTGGTTTATTTCTCGGTTCATGGATAGATGTAGGCCTTTCTTCCAGTTGTTGAATAAGTGGAAGGGACTTGAATGGACTGAAGAGTGCGCTTTAGCCTTTCAGCAGCTTAAAGAATATCTTTCTCGACCACCTATTATATCTTGGCTTGAGGTGGATGAAGTTCTGTTCGCCTACATTGCTATGTCTCATCATGCCGTTAGTCTGGTGCTGATACAGGTTGATGGTGGTGTACAGAGGCCAATTTATTATGTGAGGAAGTCATTACATGAAGCCGAGGTGCATTATTTACCATTGAAAAAAGATATTCTAGCAGTGGTGCATACTACGCGTAAGTTTTCCCATTACTTTTAATCCCATACAGTTGTTATTTTGACTCAACTTCCTCTTAGGTCAATACTTCGAAGCGCCGACTACACGGGAAGCATTGTCAAATGGGGTACCATCCTGGGAGCTTTTGACATCAAATATATGTCTCGTACCTCTATAAAAGGCCAAGTCCTTGCCGATTTAGTGGCTGAATTCACTGAGTCCTCGTTAGAAGAAAATTCCAGGGTGTTGGGCATGGATGAAAAATCAATTAGCCCAATCTCCCCAAAAGAACCTCTATTGTGGAAAGTGTATGTGGATGGCGCTACAAATCAAAGAGAATCAGGAATGGGGTTGGTTGTGATCTCTCCGGAGACAATCGTTATTGAGAAATCTTTGAGGTTGAACTTCTCAACCACGAATAATGAGACCGAGTATGAGGCTCTCTTAGTAGGGATGACCATGGTTCAAAGGATGGGAGGAAAGATGGTGGAAATGTTCTCGGATTTGAGGCTGGTTGTAGGCCAGGTCAAAGGAGAACTGGAGGCCAGGGATCCGAGGATGCAGGAGTATTTAAACTAGGTTAGATATTTACAATTAAAGTTTGAGTCTTTCATCTTAGTGCAAGTCCCTAGAAGCAGAAATACCCATGCAGACTCTCTTGCCACATTAGCAACGTCCTCGGCACAAAGATTACCTCGGGTTATCCTAGTGGAAGATTTGTGTAAGCCTAATGAGATGAATGGGAATGTAGTCCGTGTTCATCAAACTCAAGTAGGGCCTAGTTGGATGGACTCCATTGTGCTGTTTCTTAAAGAAGATGTCTTACCTGAAGAGAGGTCCGAAGCTGACAAAGTGCGAAGAAAAGCTTCTCAATTCTGGTTATCCGAGGACCAAAAGCTGTACAAACGCTCTTTTTCTGGACCATACCTGTTGTGTATACACCCTGAGGCAACTGAGTTATTATTGGAAGAATTACATGAAGGAATTTGTGGAAGTCACATAGGAGGTAGATCTTTATCTCACAGGGCACTAACCCAAGGATATTGGTGGCCAAATATGTAGAGAGAAGCATAAGAATATGTGAAGAAGTGTGATCAGTGTCAGAGGTTTGCTCCGAACATTCATCAACCAGGGGACGTCCTCAATCCTTTGTTTAATTCTTGGCCTTTTGCTCAGTGGGGTTTGGATATTACAGGACCCTTCCCAAAGGTAGCGGGGAATAGGAGATGACTACTGGTTGGCACAGATTATTTCACTAAGTGGGTTGAAGCTGAGCCATTGTCAAATATCAGGGACTTAGATGCAAAAAAGTTCGTCTAGAGAAATATCGTCACCAGATTTAGAGTTCCTCGTACCCTAATTTTAGACAATGGCCTTCAGTTTGATAGCAAGGCCTTTAGGAGATACTGCTGCGATTTGGGCTTTACAACAGATATTCCACCCCGGTTTATCCACAGGAGAATGGACAGACCGAGGCTGTCAACAAAATAATTGTGAACGGGCTCAAGAAGAGGTTGGATAATGCCAAGGGAAAATGGATGGAAGAGGTACCACACGTTTTATGGACGTACCGTACTACACCTTGAAGATCCACAGGGGAGACACCCTTTTTAATGACCTATGAGGCCGAGGCTGTAATTCCTCTTGAAACTGGTTTTCCAACATTGAGGACGAGCTCTTTCACTTCGTGCAATAACAATGAGTTATTGGGTAGAAGTTTCGATTTGGTCGAAGAACGAAGAGAAAATGCCATGATTCAACTGGCGTACTATCAACACAAGCTCAAACAAGGCTATGATTCACATGTGAAGTTAATGCCACTGGTGCCAGGGCATTTGATATTAAGGAAAGTGTTAGGTACTATAAAAAATCTAGCATGGAGAAAATTAGGGCCCAACTGAAAAGGGTCATATCATATTACCTCGGTAGCAGGAATATAGGCATATCATCTGGAAGACTTAGATGAAAAAATTGTACCACGCCCGTGGAATGTACATACCCTGTGAAGGTATTATTATTAATAAAAATCCTTCTTATCACATGTCATTTATAATATTTCGTACTTTCTTTAAGTATCAAACAGAACCTTGGTTATGCCTGACTCCTCAGACCATATACCTTGGGTAAATTGATATTTTACAACATTTTTCTAAGAGTTAAACAGAACCTTAGTTATGTTTAGTTCCTCGGACTATCTACTTTGGGTAAATTAACATTGCAAGTTATTTTTCTAAGTATCAAACAGAATCTTGGCTATGCCTGGCTCCTCGGACCACATACCTAAGGTAAATTGATATTTCATAACATTTTCTAAGTGTTAAACAAAACCTTAGTTATGTTTGGTTCCTCAGATCATCTACTTTGGGTAAATTAACACTGTAAGTTATTTTTCTAAGTATCAAACAGAACTTTGGCTATGTCTGGCTCCTCGAACCACATATCTTGGGTAAATTGATATTTCACAACATTTTTCTAAGTGTTAAACAGAAACTTAGTTATGTCTAGTTCCTCGGACCATCTACTTTAGGTAAATTAACACTGTAAGTTATTTTTCTAAGTATCAAATAGAATCTTGGCTATGTTTGGCTCCTTGAACCACATACCTTGGATAAATTGATATTTCACAACATTTTTCTAAGTGTTAAACAGAACCTTAGTTATGTCTGGTTCCTCGAACCATCTACTTTGGGTAAATTAACATTGTAAGTTATTTTTCTAAGTATCAAATAGAACCTTGACTATGCCCGGATCCTCGGACCACATACCTTGGGTAAATTGATATTTCACAATATTTTCCTAAATGTTAATCAAAACTCTTTGGTTCCTCGGACCATCCATTTTGGGTCAACTAACACCTAAGGTTGATCTTTTTAGCCATTCTGATCGCATATCTTGGGGACTCCCAAAACAGTGATATGAACATATATGAGTTCATGAGCATCACTTAAAGCATTTGTAAGTATATCAAACCTATGTCTGGTCAATACTTGATTATTTCCTCAAGATTATTTGGTCTATAGTGAATGATGTGAATGATTATTCTATTGTGATGTATGGATCTTGCAGTTACAAAGACGTTTTGCTAACTTGATTGACTAAGTAACTTCTGATTCTGTTGATTAATTAGAAAGGAATTGTCACTTATGCATATGACAAAGTTAGGCATATGTCATTGTCCTGCTAATTAGGTACTAAGCAAAATAGAAGTTATACAAGGAAAAGATACAAACATCATACACATAAAGGAAAAACTTGGCATTTTCATTAATTTAAAGTCTTTTGAAAAGGCAATTTACTTTCAGGATATTCAATTACATTAAAAAAAAAAACTACTAAATCTCAAAGAAGGAACAAACAAGGACAAGTCATGGATTTGTCTTTATCACAAGATTGCCTTTGGAAGTCTTTGAAGGCTGGTTAGGAGTCGTGTTGTCGGAAGCAAGCTCTTTGCCCTTTAGGTCCTCCTTGGTGGTGATGGGAAGGGTTGCCAAGACAATTTTCATTGACTGGGTAGCTTCCTTCTCCTTGGCAGCCTCCTTAGGGGCAGTGGGGGCTGAGCAGCATCATGGGCCACCTCTTTAGTTGTTTCAGTTGGTTGCCCGGTGGCCTCAGGCTGCTTGACCTCCTTCAATCGAAGTCCAGTGGAAGGAAGGGCTTCAACTGAGCCGTCCTTTCCAGCATCTACTCCCTAGGAGGCAGCATCAACCTTGGGGACAGATGGAACAGAAGCCCGGATGACTGGGGGATAGTAAACATTTTTTGTCTTCTAGAGGGCAGAAGAGGCATTAACCCCAACTTAGGTAAGTGCCTCATTCCACACTTAGAGGCAGTAATACCTACATACTTCCGAGACCTCTAACCTGAGGTTTTCCTCGGTCTCAGTCACACCGGTCTCATATCCATCCTTCTCGGCCTGATCCCTTGCCTTCTCAGCTTCTTCATTAGCCTTTATTGCTACTTCTCTGGCTTTGTTAGCTTCCTCCTTGGTCTTCTTAGACTCCCTCGGACTCTTATTGAGGGTCTCTACTTATTTCTTCATCGCCGCATAGTCCTCGTTGGCCTAATGAAGTTGCAAACGTTGAGTTTCGGCCTACTTTTCTGTTGTCTTTAGAGCTGCCTCGGCCCTCTTTTTCTCACTTTCTGCCAAGTTTAGCTAGGCAGTGACCTCTTGCAGCTTCTTCTCTGCTACATCAAAGGTTTTCTGGGTTGCAATTCGCCTGACCTCCTCATCCTTCATTGCTCTGTGCAAGTTGATAATTATCTCCTTAGCCCTATAAGCAGATTGGACGGCCTATTTACAACAATAAAAAGGAACAAAGGGGCATAGTCAGGCAAAAAAAAACTAAGTACAGATACAAAGTAAAAAAAAAAAAAATGTTAAAAGGTGGAGAAGAGTTGGATAGTAATCTTACCATGGCAAGCTCCTTCTTCAACGTCATGAAGACCTCATACTTCCTTATCTGCCTAAGCTCAGCCATATCTTCAGGTAACAAAAGAGCTTGCTTTAATGCGTAAGCCACACAGGCAGTTGTTCCTGAGTTAGAACTTCTAATGGAGGCATCGGCAGTGACAACATGATCATCTAGGATCATGGCCAAAGCCTAAATCGGAGTAGATGCAGGGACTTGAACCTCGACCCTCTTCTCCAAGGCCGTTTGAGATGTGCAGGGCTGCTTGGCCCCTTTTTGTGGCTCCACGTCCTTGGGAGGAAGACTCTTTCCCCCTTTTACCATGTCTTCACCCTTAGGCTGATCCCTTTTCCTTTTGAGATTAGCCTGGTCAGTATGTTGGGGATGAGTGGGTGGAAGAGAGGAAAGCTTGGACTGTTTAGATTTCCCTGCCTTTTGGTCCTTGGGGGAGGGAGATTTGTTCTTGGCCGTCTTACTTAGCTCTTGATCCTTCGTTTGAGATTCCACCAGGTCTTGGAGGCTCTTATGGGGCTTGCGTTCAATCAGTATTGTATCCGAGATAGTGATTTCTTCTTGCAAGAGATTTGCTGGCTCTTCAGATGAAATACCGAGATTACCAGCTGGACTTTCGAGGGAAGTAGGTTAATTGAAAACGTCGAATTCATCCTCGAAATCTGAGATTTCAACGATTTCTACCTCTTCCTTGATGATGGGTTGGGAGGAGGTCGCTTCACCAGTTGTACATTGAGGTGGAAGAGGTACTGTAGGGATGCCTTCTGGTATGGGCTGTGTGATTAGAGTACCTTTGGGGATAAGAGCACCTTCGGGAAAAAGGAAACCCTCGACAGCAACACTTATGCGGTGCAGGCGGGGGTCACTGGCCCTTATGACACACTACGGCGCTTGAAAGGTTTTGGATATAGAGGTATATCCAAGGATTAGGTGCGCTGCTCTGAGTTGATTGTCGCTATGAACAAATATCTTAGCCTTTAAGATCTTGTCCAAACTTGCTTCGTTGACAAGACTGAAGTTAGGAATGGCAGCGTGCTTATCTACGAATCATCAACAAAAAACAATGTTAATCAAAGGAATGTTATATATACAAAGATAAGAAGGGAATAAAGAGTAAGGGGGGTGATTATGGAATGATTGACTTAAACCTAGAACCCCACCTAGTGTCGCTTCTCTCGTCGGACAGGGTAGGCCATTGTACCACTCCCCAGACACGATTAAAAAATTCTTGTTTAGGCCTTTGTTGGAATCGGGGAGGCATTAGATAAGCCTGACCTCAGGATACCTGGACTTTAGGTAGTACCCCTGTCCCTTTAGGTGGTGGAGGTTGTAGATCCAATTAACATCGTGATGGGTAAGTTCTAAACCCATCATTTCGTTAAGTGCATCCACACAACCTAATATTCTAAACACGTTTGGGGTACACTGGGTGGGAGTTAACCGGTGAGCCCTAAGGTAGTCCCTAGTAATTGTGCCCATTGGGATTCTCATTCCCCCCTCTATAAAGATGGTCATTGGGATTACTACTTCTTCCTCCCGCCTTTGCTCATGCCACTCTCCTTCCTTACAATACCTAATAGACACTTCCAGTGGAATCTTATACAGAGCTTTAAACTCCTCTATTTTTTCCTTGGAGTCTACCAAAGAAGCGAATCTACCCATTTCCTAAGGAGGTTTGAAAGTAATAAAATGGTAAAGAGAGGGATGAAGAGCCGAGGAGAAAAAGTCAGTAAAAAGAGAAGCAGATGAAAAGAAAATGAACTAAGAAATTTACGAAGACTTATGCGGGACAGACCACTCTCCTCAAACTAGTTCTTGGAAGTTGTGAAGGCACGAGTAAGTTAGGTAGACTTGCAGGTTCTGCGTATGAGTACAAAAATGAGATAAGAAATTGATTTAGACAATTTTTATATCAAAGAGGAGTTGCAAGCGGGAAAATTCCAACTCGGACTTTGATAAAATCCACAACCGTTGTATTCACATCACGCCATACAACGTGGGGGATAGAAAGCTGTAAAAATTTAGTGGGGGACAGAAAGCTGTAAAAATTTAATTGTGGACATGTCTCGTGTGTCGAAGCTTCAGGAACGTGCCTTGGGTAGTTGGCATATGCGCAGTTAGATATGGTGTATAATGGGCACGAAACAATTATGATGAGAAATATCGAGATCCTCCTTTCTTCCCGAGGAGCAAGAAATAAGAATCTCGAGGGGCTATTGTAGGGACGGTAAATCCAATATTACATGTGTATGTGCTTATTGGGTCAGAGGCCCAATTCGAGGACATTAAATGGTCCGAGAATGGGAAAATATTAGCCCAAGAGGCCCTGTTGGTGAGTAAAGAGGTAAAGTTAGATCAAGATTATCCCGGAAGGTGGTCCGAGGAGGAATCCTTCCTTGGCTAAATAAAGCTGAGGTAGGAAAGTGTTGCCCGCCATCCAAAAGCAATGTTCTAGGAAATCCTGTAAGTAAGGGTATGCATGGTGGATGTATAAGATAGGAAGAAGGGCTATGAAATATCCAAGATAAAGTTGCTACCATTGCATTAAATGCTCTGCAGCTAACTCTCTGGCCGCATTAATGAGGAAGTAATACTTGAGCATCAAAGTTCAGCCTTATAGCTACTTCCAAAAACTTCAGGGAATGGCTGATGAGATAAGTATCCAAACTAGTAATCTGATCCATACGTGGAGGATGTAGAGAGGAAGAAGGATGATATAAAAGGAGGGGGAGACATTCAGAAAAGGGGATCAGAGAGAAATAGAGAAAACACTTTAGACAGGATATTTTTGTAATCTTCCTTTAAGAAGAAAGCTATATAAGAACTAGCTCCTCGGCTTGAGTCCGATGACAATTTTTCATTATACAAACTAGTTAATCAATATTGTTTTGTGATCTTGAGCCACTACCATTGTTAACTAAGCCCATAAGAAACTAGATTTAGAACCCACTCTTTACAAATTTATTGTGTTGGGCTTTTTGGGCCTATACCCTTTCTACTATTAGGCTTAGGTACAAATTGTGACCTTGTACCCTTTATTTTATTTAAAAAGTTGACACCATTCTTTTTTTTATGGTTTAAATTAATTAGAGTAGTTTTAAAAAATTATACATTTCTAACTAACAAATAATGCATTAAATTATATTCCCTTAAAAATTTGAATTTTCTAATTGGACCAACATTTTGGGATGGAGGAAGTATTTATTTATGGACTTGACTTGGGTTTAGTACTCCAGACTCTGGTGCACGATGATGGCACAAGTCCTTTTTTTTTTATTTTTTTATTGCATGTTATCATTGCAATGGGTCTAATGCAATGATCCAAATTTTGCCATTTATTTGTTAAATTTTTCTACTTCTCAATGTAGTGTTAGAATCTCCCAGATAATTGCAATCATTTTAAAATATTTATTAGAAGCATTCACATTAGTTTTTCTAAACATTTTTGTTTATTTTAGTATAAGAATTTTTTTTTAACCTAATCATTTTTTTTAAAAAAAAAAACTCACATCAAATTATCTATTTCAAACTCTATTTTATTAAAATGCCAATTTTTTTTTAAATTTTTTTTAAATTGTATTTCCCTCTTTACAATTCACACACCACTATCACCGTTTATTTTTCTCTCATTTTTAGGATATGCAAAGAAATTACAAAATTTGAAATTCGTAAAAATAGTTATTATATATATATATATTTTTTTTTATAAGAAGTTATTACGTATATTTACATAAACATTATAGCAAAGGCTTTACACAAACATTATAGCAAAGGCTAAAAAAGAAAAAGAGATCTAACTTCTAAGCTTAAAATAACCGCATAGTATGAGCAAGTTTACTTTATGACGAGTGTATACTACCTCTCACTCACAACTGTGTGGGTCCGGCAATTGGTGAGTCCTACCAGCTCTGAGTGTGAAAAAATATTCACCGTGTGTATTTTTCCGTTTAATACCTTCTAGATAGTGTCCAAGTGTTGGCTGTGGGTGTGACTTTGTGCTTCGCTTTCCAAGTCATACATTGTCAATTCAAAGCAAAAGGCAATTTACATTTTTCGAAACAGACCAGACACTGTGTAGCTTCTCGTCGGTGCCCTTTCGGCTTTTTCGTTAAGTCATACGTGAGGCGAAAACAAAAAACCTGCGGCTACAAATATGACAAAGAAAAACGTGCTCACACAGGGTATCCTCAAAGTCGGCGTTCTCTTTTCTTTTGATCTCTTTTTTCCACAGTGTATCTATTACCAAAATTATTTTTATATACGTGAAGTTGGCTTAAGATAGAAAGGAATTTTTTGATGAGTAATTATGAAATGATAATAATTTCACAACAAATTTTAAGTAATAAGTTATCATTAATTTTTAATTTAATTTATTTAACAATATCGGCTTATTATCTAAAATTTGTTGAAAATTATTTAAGACATAACATTACTTAGAATTAAGATTTGAAATTCAATTTTCACTTACACCAAAAATCGATTTATATCTTAATTTGATAACAAAGAACACAATCATCAAAACTTGCTTAGGTTGAAACTTCTAATAAAATAAAATAAGATAAATAATAAGCACCTACGCTGATAACGGAAATTTAAGTGAAAGAATGATTCGTTGAATCTGTCCGTAGTACATTAATCGATGATAGAACCTCTAGAAGAATTTGCATGAGCCCCTTTTCTTCGCAACAAAATTTGACTTCATAAAAAAGCTGTTTGAAATTTTCGTCTCGTCATCTCCAAACATGAGGTATCAACTGGTTACTTTATTATAAGAACCATCAACACACCCTATTTTCTTCACACAACATTTTTGAAACCATCTCTTCCTCTGAAAATGCGATCATCTTGGAATATGCTTCTATTAGTCGTAGTCACACAGAGGCTTTTTCTGATAAGCATGCCTACACATAAGGGCGAGGCTACGAATATGATGAAGAAAAACCAGGTCTTAGGTTCACTGCAAGCTCAAGTCCCTCCAATCTCTCTGCCTGTGCCTAATTCTCCGACCACAGGCGACACCCGGATCAGCGAAAAGGCCTTCGTGAGCGATTTTCCTTTGGTGTGCCGAGAGCTTCTTAAGGGGTATATTCATCCATCAGCTCCAAGTCCGGACACCTATATCTCCACCGCTTCAACAAGCACTTTAGCGAATCACAACGCTGCACCTGCACCATTGCCTGAGTTTCCTTTGCTAGGCTGAGAGCTTCTGAAGGGTTATACTCAGCCATCTGCTCCAAATCCGGACACCTATATCCCAGCTTCAACAGGCACTTCAGCAAGTATGTCACAACGCTGCACTTGCACCTGCACCATTGCCTGGGTTTCCTTTGCTAGGCCGAGAGCTTCTGAAGGGTTATACTCAGCCATCTGCTCCAAATCCGGACACCTATATCCCAGCTTCAACAAAAACTTCAGCAAATCACAACACTGCACCTGCACCAGCACCACTGCCAAGATCATGCTGACACCTCCATCACCTAGCCCCGATGTGTTTTGTGCACCCTTTCTTCTCTTTGTTACTGTAATATAGCAGTATTCAGAAAAGAAGAAGAAGAACCATTAGCTGACTCATATCATATGTAAGAATTTTCACTTTTTGGTTCAAATATGTGTGTGTTAGGTGCATCACCTTTCAAATATCAAAGGCTTAGTCTTTTTCTTAAGCGATAAGATTCGATATTACTGAATTCCAAATTTTGATTCTTATTTCTCTTATCTACTTCTTAGCAAATCTGTTGCCGAGAAAATAGAGGAAAATAAAGAAAAGTTGAATTCTAGGCCAGACAATAACGTTAGAGTACTCTATTGATTTATTAATGATTAACTTCCGTAATGGCCATTTCTCAACAAAAAAAAAAAATTCTCAGTGGCCAAACAAAGCCCAAAGGAAAGCAGAAAACGAAACCCCCTAGTCCCACTTAAACAAATCTGAATCTAATAGAACAAGCAGAGTTAATCGGTGCAATTTGAGTTAGATCGAGTTGGTTGAGGGGTAGAAAACAATTTTGCATTTAGTCTTTTAGGAAAAACAAACAGGTCCTCAACTAAAATCTAAGCGCTAGAGTAGAAGCTTGCCGAGATAAACTACCATGCAGAAGTGCCGGCGGAGGGAGATGGCGGGTCTCAAAGGCTCTTCCGATGGGTTCTTGTACTCTACTTCGAAGAGCTTCAGCGACCTCTCCATTTTTGTGTTAATACGTATTATGTGACTCTCTCTCAAGAGAAGAAGAAACTTTCTCCAGAATTTGACACCGCCCTGTTGATGGCGGTGGAATGGTAGCCCCATTCATTGACCACCTGTAGCGGCTCCGTTCATATGTTTTGACTTCTATGGCTTTTGCAACTTCATGCAGAGAGAAAGATTGTATCATGCGAAAATTTACAAAAAGATAAGGAGAGTGGGGCCTGGTCATATGTTTAGAGTTTTGACAACACATGGAAAAACGGCAAAAATGGGCAAATAGCCCTAACGGCTGAAGAATATAGTTAGTAGGCACTGTTTCAGAAGTTTATAGAATACTAGCATCTCGACTCTTAGAGAGTCGATTTTGAGGCTATAAATCGTCTCTTAGATAGTCGATTTCTGTGGGTTGATCAGATCTGATGTGGCGATTTTTCACGTGGTGGCCACCTGAAAATCGACTCTTAGAGAGTCGATTTATATGGGAAGAATTAATTACCATTACATGCTGCCAGCTGGAAAATCGAGTCTCATAGACTCGGTTTTTAAAAAGGAAAATCGAGTCTCTGAGACTCGATTTTCAATGGTTGGTCCCCTTTCTGCCACGTGGTTAGGGCAGCTTCTTTTTATCATACTATACCTATTTTTTGGGTTCTGCCGTTTGCCACACCTCAAAACCCAGCAGCTCTCTCTTCCTCTCTCACTCTCTCTCTCTCACTCTCATAGAAAACTTCAAATCAAACTCATCCTCCATTTACACATTATCATGTCAAGTAAGGTTTTTATACACTCTCTCTAGTTGTTAGTTGTTTTTTTTTTTTGAATAGTTGTTAGTTACATAGATGTAATGTTAGGGTTTTTTATGGGTAGTTGTTAGTTACATATATGTAATGTTAGGTTTTTTATGGGTATGTATCATTAGTTTTTTTGTTTGGTTTGTAATTTTTCTTTATATTTTTTATAGAATGATTTGAATATTTGTGCATTTGGTTTTTTTTTTTTTTTTTTTTAGTATGATTAATGAATTTTTTTTTTTGTTTAGAAACAAATGGTAATGATTGAGTATATATGTTAATGTGGGGTTTGTAGATGCATATGATGTAACAAGTTAGTGTATATATGCTAGGCTTTTTTAAAAAAAAATTTTTTATAAGAAGTAAAAAATATTTAAGATATATATTTGTATTGTTAGGCTTTTATCATGGCTATTTTTGTTGTTGTTTGGTTTAATATTTGTTATTATCTTTTTGTTAGAATGATTTGAAATTTTGTAGTGGGGGTAAGTGTTGTCTTTAGTTTTTTTATTTGTTTGAGTATGAAATAATAATGATTGAGTGTGTTTGTATGTGATGTGGAGTGAGTATATGCAAATGTGGGGTGTGTTGGATGTAAGAAGTTGTAATTTTCCTAGTTTGAGTACATAAAAATGTTTTGTAATTGTGTTAAAATATGTCACTAACATATTACCCTTGACTCTAATAGGTTCACAATCTCTGAAGAATATTGACGTAAATGTATACTACGGTGGTCCCCTTTTCAATCCTGAACAGATTGACGGATTCCCATTTCAAGGGCCGAATATCGAATGCTATTACGTGATGCTACGTCGTAAGTTGAAGACATTGAATGATTTGAAGATGAAAATAATGAAAGAACTGAGTTTGAGCCCTACTTGTTATGACATAAATATTATTTATCGTTACCCACAAGAAGTTCTTCATGAGCGGATAAATTACAAGTACATGGCGATCAAAGAAGATAAACATGTAAAGGTCATGTTTAATAGAATCCATAAAATGCCCCAAGTAAATGCTGCTGAGTTGTACGTAAGTTCCGAGCCGCTCGCAGAAGTTGATGTCGAGGAGTTGCAGCAACAAACAACTACATCTTTGCAATTAGACGATGGATGCACTACAATGGGAGGTTACACATTCCCATCTCAAGATTATGCTGCCAATACTAGTGAAACACTTCAACCTCAAGAGACATATTTAGGGGTGGAGGACGAAGATCATTTTGCGAATAATGATGAAAATCTCGATGATATGGATGAGTACGAAGAGAGGATTGAGCGAGGCGACTTTGAGAAGGATGTGGATGACCATGAACTTGCTTCGAATTTTGAAGAGGAACATATGGAGTGCCATGATGAAGGTGATGCGGACGATGATATTGGTGTCCAGCATGTTACAAATACGACCACTGCCTACACACCTCCTGCTGGGTCATTCTCTGCAAATACTTGGGAAAATATGGTTGATCCTTCACGTCTTCAGATACCATTTGTTTCTACTTGGGAAGATGGGATGCATTTTAATAAAGGGTTAACTTTTGCAAATAAAGAGGCGGTGAAGCGTGCATTGATAATATACGCAGCAAAGGATAATAGAAATTTTATAATCCGGAGGTCGACCAAAAGTAAATTGTGCGCCGCGTGCATTGACCCCAACTGCAACTGGTACGTTGGGGCATTCATGAAGGCTCAATTAAATGGTCTATGGATGGTCACGTCTTATGTGGGTCCACACAGTTGTATACCCTTTGGGCTGCAAAGAGACGGTAAAATGATGGATTCTAATTTTGTTGCATCAGAAATTGTGGGGAAATTGCGACAAAATCACACTGCTCGTATTGATGAGCTCCGGGGCCACATAGATACTAAGTATAATCATAAGCTCTCTTACTATAAGGTATGGGATGCAAAACAAAAGGCAATTGTTAAGATATTTGGAGATTGGGAGGAGTCTTACCAAAGGTTGCGAAAGTTGTTGTTGGCATACTTGGATCAGGATTCGGGTACCCAGTACAGCTATTGGACCATACCTAGCCCCATAGATGGTACTACGTTACTGCGCTATGTATTTTGGGCATTCGCTCCATGCATTGCTGCATTTAGATATTGCGGACGATGATCGGTATTGATGGGACTCATTTGTATGGTAAATATCGAGGGGTGTTGATGATTGCAATGGCAACGGATGCTAACCAAAAGGTTTTGCCTCTCGCCTTTGCTGTTGTGGACAAGGAGTCAGGGGCTAGTTGGGGGTGGTTTTTAGAGTGTCTCAGGAATTCGATAGGGCATGTGATACCTAACGAGGGCATTTGCATTATTTTTGACCGACATAAAGGTATCAAATGCGCCATTGCAGAGTGGCCTTTAGGTGATGATGGAAAGTTACAGGTACATCACGATATTGCCTTCGACATGTTGCTAGCAACTTCAACACACACTTTGATGACCCGACTCTAAAGGCATTGGCCTTGAAAGCTGGATATGCGACTCATGACGCTAAATTTAAGTCCATAATGCAAACTATTAAGGATGTCGAGATTAATGCCGAGGAGGGTAGACCACGATGATTCCCAACTTGAACGATATATGCCATACACGCTATCTAATGAGTGAGGATGTGGAGAAATGGACCGCCCGGTCACATGATGGTGGAAGACGTTACGGGGCGATGACAACCAATATCTCTCGAGTGCTTTAATGGGGTACTTAAAGGTGCCGCGGTTTGCCCATTCTTTGCAATGGTTGAGTTCACTTGGTGCAAACTTGTTGCATATTTCCATGATCGACATAAACAAATTACTTCGATCGCTCTCAAGGTAAGGTGTGGAGTGATTATGCAATGGGGATCTATAACACAAATTTGCAGAAAACTTCAGACACAACTGCGGGAATTTAATCATGAGACGGTGTATATCAAGTGGTTACCCCGTACAACGACCATAGAGGTGGAGGGGAAACCACGATCATGAAAGTGCGCGTATTTGCTAGAACATGTGGTTGTGGAAAGTGGCAAAACATTAAGATCCCTTGTTCACATGCAATTAAAGTTTTGCGACAATTGCATCTCAATGCGACCAGCTATATTGACTCATGTTACAGTTTGGAGAACGCCATTCACACATATTCACATCAATTTGTGGTGCCAATGTCAGAGTCATTGTGGAGGGACGTTCGCGGACCACGGTGGGTGCCCTGACCCAAGTCTGTTGCGGGCCAAAGGTCGCCCTGTGAAGTCAAGAATAAGAAATGAAATGGATGGGGTACGGCGAAAACGGGGAAGCCGGAACCCAGATTCGGAGTTGAGGGAGATTCAACCGAGGCAGCGATGCGGAGTGTGTCATGAAGAGGGGCATAACCGCAGAAGATGTCCCAATTCCCTTGGGGGTTCGACAAGCGGTTCCCGTGGGGCTTCGACAGGCGGTAGTGCTACAAACTAGGCAAGTACCTTTGTTGTTTTGATATAATATGCTCATAATCTTATTTGGTTTTTGTTCTTTGCATTTAGGAACTAACAACTGCATTTTAATGTTTTTCAGGCGAGCGGAGGCTCGATTTTGGAATGGCATTGTACGTGGGAGTTGTAGTTATCTTCGGTATGGACAACAAGTGTTAGGCAACTATGTAGACTATGTTGTATCGACTTAGTTGTTATTTTGTTTATTACTGAATGTTGTTGTAATTAAAGCAGTAGCTATCCATTGTACTCGTTACATTAGTTGCGTTGTGCAGCTTTTTTGCCTATAATGCCAGCAATCGTACTACTTTGGCATTAGTAGCACTTACTTCGGCAAGTTCAACCACAGGGGCCTTGTTTGAAGCAATGATAGGTAGTTATCAAATTGTATGCCGGATGTACACGGCCTTAAATTTGTATGGTCTGTACCTAAGAGGGCAACTATATTGCCCATGCCCAGTAACTAATTAATGTTTGTATACATTGCCCATGTGTTGTGTTCTGGATTTGGTTTACAATTGCAGGGGGGAAGGAAAAAAAATGTCTGGTATACTGCTGCAGGGCATGCCAAGGCCTTGGCTGCGTGCCTTGGCCTTGGCTGCTGCATGCCCATGCCTTGGCCTTGGCAGCACGCCCATGGGGGCTGCCTTGGCCTTGGCTGCATGCCATGCGCCTTGGCCTTGGCTGCATGCCATGCGCCTTGGCCTTGGCTGCTGCATGCCATGTGCCTTGGCCTTGGCTGCTGCATGCACATGGGGGCTGCCTAGGGCCTGGCTGCCTTGGCCTTGGCAGCACGCCCATGGGGGCTGCCAAGGCGGGCCCTAGGCGACCCCATGTGCATGCGGCGGCCAAGGCGCATGGCGTGCGCAGCGTGCCAATGGGGGCTACCTTGGCCTTGGCAGCACGCCCATGGGGGCTGCCTTGGCCTTGGCTGCATGCCCTGCCTTGGCCTTGGCAGCACGCCCATGGGATGCCTTGGCCTCGGCATGCCATGCGCCTTGGCCTTGGGCTGCATGCACATGGGGGCTGCCCTGAGGGCTCGGCTGCCTTGGCCTTGTGCATGCCTTGGCCTTGGCAGCGTGCCCATGGGGGCTACCTTGGCCTTGGCAGCACGCCCATGGCTGCCTTGGCCTTGGCTGCGTGGGCCTTGGCCTTGGCAGCACGCCCGTGGGGGCTGCAAGGCCTTGGCTGCTTGCCTAGGAAGACTAACAGGAAAAAAAAAAAAAACAACCCAGTAGAAATCGACTCTATAAGACTCGATTTCTAGTGCAAATCGAGTTACAAACAGACGATTTGTATACGACTTATTTACGAAAATACCACTGAGATAGAAATCGAGTGTCAGAGACTCGATTTCCACTGGGAATTTTTCCAGTGGCATTTGCCCGTAAATATTTTTCAACTCTCTGCCTAGCGTACTCGCTGGTAGGGAACTCGAGTTCCACTGATGGAAATCGAGTCTCTGTTACTCGATTTCCACTGAATAGAACTCGAGTTTGTAACACTCGATTTACAGTTTAAATCGAGTGTTTAATACTCGATTTATGTAACTTATTTTTTTTAATTTTTTTTTAATCGCAGAACTATAAAAAGATGATGTAACGAACTTCTGCAAAATTCTATGTAAATAAATGGAGGTGATGTGGAATCTGGTACATGTCAGAAGAGTGTTCAAAAATTCAGTGTTAATCTCAACACCTTGAAAATTGTTTAAAAAATAATTATACGAAAAATATAATTTATGCACCTTAAAAAAAATGGAATTTGTAGAATATATGGTTGTTCACACTTAACCTTTTATTGCCAAGACTCCAGATAACATGTCAGTATGACAATTACAAAATATCGAAGTATGAAATTTCGAAATAAAAATTTGAACCCTCGAAAGGCATAGATCCTACCATTTGAAAGATTTGAAGCCATGGGTTCTCTTGCAGTTGTAGCACAGGAAAAGGAAGAAGGAAAAAAAATTTAGTTTTAACGTCGTTTGCTTGGGTTGTTAAATTGGACAGATATCAAACTTTTAATTAGGGAACTTAAAGTACTGTACCTAAGTTTTACCCTTCTAGTATAACCCCTAATAATTTACTAGAAGGTTAAGTTATAGACCGAGTTAATAGATTTTCTGGTTTAAGTAACTCCCATTGAGGGTGGAGACTTGAAACACAAAAAGAAAAATTCTATTCAGTACATCATGATCAATTTTAGAGTAAATTCAAGGACATCATGTCACCCAATTCAAGGACACCAAATATGTAAACTACAAGGATAAAACAACCCTCTGCTAGCATTTCTAGATTTGAAAATGGTACAAAAGAAAAATCCAATAGAATAAAGAGTACCAGACATAAAATGAAAAAATTAAGTCCCCCTAAAAAGCAACTCCAACTTCAAATAGAAACACCATACAATTATTATTGCACCCCGCTCCACCTAGCCCAGTCCACAAATTGCATCCCACCATATACATTGTTGGCAAATCGCACGCCAACTGTGAAAGCCATTGCAACGGGTGGAACCTGCTTTGCTATAGGAGATGCTTCTACCAGATGTTCCAGTCCATTGATGACCTGATAACGGGTGTTGGAAGAAACTGCAAGAAATACACCTGCAAGATTGGAGAGAAAACCAAAACCAATCAGCAGAAAAGAGTAGATACATGACAATTAAACCTCAAGTTATCGCCGAGAGCACAGGCTATATAGATGGCAGTGTGTTTGAGAGGAACTAAAGATTTAGTTATTAGCAACGATAAAGGTACTGAATTTAGTTTTAATGTGTTACTGAATGAAGCTTTTCTCTAGGTAAGGTGTTGAGTCAGACCATAGAATTGTCTTGCATTACTAATTACAAAGGAGGAATGAGGATAAGCCTTTACAAGATTGTAAATGACACAATGGAAGGGAGGTTCAAAGGAATCAACAATGAAGCATCATGAAAATGATTCCATTAGTGCGAAAAAACTGAGGTTTTATACTGAGTTCTTCTATTGCATTTACCATGTAATTCCAACAAACTATCATAGACCATATGACATAAGCCATGTCTAATTTATAGGTTGAATTTTCCTAATTGATAATTGGGCCATTCAAACTCATGCATGTACCTCCTGTCATGATATTTCATAGAAAATACAATTACTGAAACAAGCTCAAGTCATGCACAAGCCTAATGGTTGCCACAGTAATGTCATACCTTATCAGTCTTCTGTCATTTTTGCTGTTGGACCATACTGCTTGCAAGGAATTATCCTGGAAAATGAGCAACAGAGTGTCAGACCTAATGACCAAAAGAGATCAAACACACAACCAGGTCATTTTATCAACCATATTAGACAAACTTACTATCAAATCAGCAAGAGCAGTTTCAAAATTGTATTCCTCCGGTAGCTTTCCATTAACGGATCAGTATCGAGTGTCAAGTCCCACATATTCTCGCAAACCGGAGAAGTTCATCACATAGTAAATGACAACCCTTGATCGGGCACATCTATTGGTGAAAATAAATTCTGCAACTAATAATTTAAAAAGCAAAAGTACACAAATAAAAATGCAAACGGCAACACCTCAAAGGTATGAGCAGTCTCACCAGACGCATCCTAATTCAAAATCAAAACCAAGTAAAAGCATCAACAAGTAAGCATAACCATATAAACAAAACCTCCATTACACTAACCCTCTATCTGGTTGCTTATGCAAAGGAGTTACAATCTAGAAAAAACCAATTTTACAATCTTATTAAATAATTCATAGAGTCAAAATTCAGAAACTCAGATAGAGTAACCCGTATAACTGTATTTTTATAAATTCAGTGCTAATCTCAAATTTTTTAAGTACACCAAAGAGCCCAACACTTCCATTCCCTTTCCTTTGCCACAACCACAAAGCAATCAAACAGGGCAAGAACAATAATGCAACTCATACTCACATGAAGCTGTAAAATGTGACACTTATGAGGCTTAAAACTCTCAAACTTTGGAGCTATCTTGCTTCAAGCCAGCTGGTGATAGTTAACCAACAATAATTACTTTCTTTTTTTTAAAGAAATTCCTTCCAAATCCAATATCTACCACCACCCACAATCCACAAGCAGAAAAATTCAGTCAGATATTCTCTATTTAATATAATCAAAGAATTTTCCAAGCACGGTACAGAAAATAGTCAATTCAATTCAATCCAATCCAACCCTTTACATATAGGACCAATCACAGCCTTAGATATAATATCCATAAACACAGGACAGGAATTACATTAGACACAATAGTGGATACTTTACATATCCACTTTTTAGTTCAAGAAGAAATGGTTTCTAGGAACAACTCCTATATATTTTCATCTTAAAACATATTTCATTACACATTTCAGAAAATAATTTGAACCAGTAAAACTTTCAAATGCATTTAACCTGTACAAATTAGTAGTCTCACTAAAATTACCAGCAGGTCTATTACCAGTCACATGGTCATTAATATGGCTTTTCATGGATTACTTGCAGCAAAAAGCACTGCCACTGGGTTCCTAACTTAGTAACTGCCACATGAATGATGGCATCAGTAATGCACCATACCAAAAAGTGGAAAATGCCCAAAGAATACAAAGATTCTCAAATAAGTGATGGGAACAAAAAGTAAAATGACTACATACTAACCACTATTTAAAATTGCTAATAGAGCAAGAGCAGCAATTAGCATGTGACAGATATAAAGGAAGCATGTATATAGGAAGTATACCGCTTGGCTGTCATGATCAAATTTGCAATCCCTTGACCAATGATGCCACATCCGAAGCCAACTATTCCATACAGGATACCCTGGAAACAGACTTGGTTAATCAACAATAATAAATATGTCAGAAGTTCCACTATGTTTCAGAACAGATATGTATAAGTTACCTAATAAAAATATGTACCAATTCTGTGCTTTACAGTAAATCTACATCCTGACTTCACAGTAAAAGTAACTTTCAAATCATTATAAAAAAATCTTAGATATGGCTTTCAAAAGACTCATTGGATTGTCAACATACCTAGCCATATAATTGGCCACACTAGGCAATCGATGCGCATGCATGAATGAAGACCTTGCTTCATAAACCGTTTCAATTGACTCCATACGAATGAAAAAACACTTGACAGATGAAGAAGTTGGGTCTTTTTTATTTCCTTCTTTGCCTCCATCCTTAAACACTAATCAATATAAAGAAAACATAAATTACACTAGATCTTTTAACAAGTCAAAATTGAAAAGACACATGTTCTATCGGTTAACATGTCACTGGCAACAAAACGATTAACTTGAATGATGTAAGAAGCATGAACTATATTGGATGATGAATGTGAAAGAACTTGAATGGAGGCAGCAAGAACTATCCATTTGAATCAAGGGAAAAGAGCTTGTCAAACAAAACCACAGTAATTGTGGAAAAGTTAAACATGTGTCAAAGTTGCTTACAAATCAATTGTACTTTGTAGAATTCTTTTCACACTAGCTGCACATCCTCCACATGTCATTCCCTACCATACACACACAACACAAAAACACAACCAATAATAAACATAAGACAAATATATGAAGTATGTGCCTATATAACATAGAAATCTGTGTCTCAGTTCAGTGTCTAATTACCTTTTTTGAACCTTACGCTGTCGCGTATAATGAGGAGGAGGTCTTGCATGTCCTTCGTCAGATGCCTCAGGCCCAGCATTGTGTCCATGTTTGTGCCCTCCTGTCCCACAAGGAGGTGCCTTTGCTATGCGTTTCGGCCGACCTCCTGCCTCTGCAGGTAACTTGACAGCAGGCTACTCGCGTGAACATGGGGTGGGTCGATGCCGAGAAGAAGGGCCGGTGGATGTCTTGTGGGAGGTGGGCTGCGGGTGCATGGCGGGCGGGGTTAGATCAAGACCCGGGTCGAAGGAAGGAATGGGTGACAGCTCGGGGAAATGACCGTGGGGTGGGTGGACGGATGTCGAGACCCGAGGACATGGATGTGGAGTGGGTGAAGGGATGGTGGTGGGGGTAGAGGATGGATGTGGGATGGGTGAGGGGATGGTGGGGCTAGGGGATGGATGTGGGATGGGTGAGGGGATCGTGGGGCTAGGGGATGGATTTGGGGTGGATGGGTGGGGATCGGGGGTAGGGACAACTCTCGGGGTAGCAATAGACGAACGAGACCCACGTCCGACAGGAGCTCTGCTTGTGCTTGGGCTTTGAGTAGGCGGCTAGCGGCCGCAGAGTGCTGCCTCCTCATTCGGGGCCTCGGGGATAGGAGGTTGTACACGGCCAATCTCTGCACCGCATTTAGCACATCGTAATGTCCTTGTGGTCCTCGGTGCCCCTTTGGGTGACACCTCGACAAACGGGCATATCCTTCAATGCGAACATGAAAAAACCGGGTATATTAGTAATTCAATCGATAATAAAATAAACATTGGTTTTGAATTGGTTCTGCTAGTAATAATTGCAAGTTATAGGGAGACCGAGTGTTACCTTTGACTAAATTTAAATTATCTTTTATATTAAGGATGTAGCTAGCGCATAGAGTAGACAAAATGCTAATTAAAAATTCAACGAGATAGAAAAGTTACCATTATAATCAATCTAGCACCGAGGACATTGATGAACCTCAGTTATCCTTTTGTACCAATCGAAGTACTCGTGTTGTGGAGGCATATCACCAACCATGCTTCACAACCTTTTGAAGGCGATTACCCACTCTGTAATATGCGCAGCATGTTTCCGCATCCAATCAACACCAACCTTCCCCCTCAAATCAATGGCATGGAGCACTGTATCGGTGTCAACATTACGGGGAATTTCTTGGATCATCCCGAATTGACGAACGACACGATCCGGTGTATGTTTCTCTACTAGGTGGAAACATACAAGTGGCACCGTTGCCGTCCATGGCCCTCACGCAACGCACCACGGCGGAAGGTTCTCGAATTCGGCTTGGTACGGCCGCACACCACCTACGACGGCCAAAAACAAGCAACACATTAGGCAACAATGTTTATATGGCAAAGTTCACTAAACCTATATCTTGTTCCTAAACATGTTAAATAAGGCATTTTCATACAGCTGGCCAACATTGAAGCTATTTGCTCGCGATACCTGTCCGGGAAGATGTGGGCGGGGCTGTTTTCTTGTTTGGGACCCACGACCACCTACAATCCAGGAACAAGGGATCATATTAACCGATATAATTTAGAAAATTTGACACAAAATTATAGTGTATAACCTCTATTTCAAATTGTTTAATATAGACTCAAATAATTTCTAGAAGCTTTTTAAAAAAATAAATTGAAGTTACATGACGTGTATGAGGTAGAGACTTACTTCGGGGACGAGTGGACCACGAGCTGGAGGACCATAAGCATCATCGGCGGGCCATGTGCCAACCTTCGGGCACAAATATGGGAACCTAGCCCATGCCCAATCTTGGACCAACGCAAACACCCACCAAGCTCGATTAGCTTTCTTATCGCTTGCCTGCATAACTCTCGGTACAACCATGCAAGGCAAGCACTTCCAGCTGTACCTTCATGGATTGCGAAGGTCTTCCAGCTGCGCACCCACCATCGAGATGCACCTATCGCCGGATTTGTCCTTGAAGATTGTGTCCCCTAGTAGCGCTAGGATGTAGCATCGTGCGTACTTATGCAAGCTGATCCTCTGTGGCATTAGGCGGCAAGGGATTGGCAACGACTTCCAAAAGCCGTTGGATGAGAATCCTCGGCCATGAAGTTCCTTTCTCGATTGTTTGCAGTGCGAAGCCAAGAAATTCCTCACACACGTTCTCCCATTCTTTCTGCGTGCTCCCTGTAATGACCTCGCCGTCAACAGGAAGCCCGAGAAGAACCTCCACATCTTGCAAGGTGATGGTGACCTCACCATGTGGCATGTGGAAGGTGTGAGTCTCCTGCCGCCATCGCTCCACTAAGGCCGTTATCAGGCCGTGGTCAATCTCTCTACCCGGGGTCCTAAGGAGTCCCTCCAAACCGAGTGCCTTAATGATGTCAATGACTCGGTCGTCCACCATTGGCTCTCGATCGGAGAACTCTTCAGTACGGACACGGCATTTAAGAGACCCTAGATCCTGCACAGAACAAAACCATGGATTAATATATGACAGCAAGTGCGCTCACATTGTATGAATCAAATGTGTGTACATTCATTAAATATTTAATGTTGTGCTTTACCTGCCCATTCCAAATAGATTCAGACCGATGGTTGGCCTGCAACGTCAACACCGACTGGTCAATGGGGCCAGGCTGTGTGTAGTCAATCTGTCCAGCATTTGCAGCAGCCATACTGCACAAGAATGATAAGCAATTAGCATGTAATAGACATTGAAAACAATTAAAGGAAATAAATAATGTTGAACTGCATAAGAAGTAATGGAGACAGATTGTACCACTGTTTACAAGAACTATCAGAGTTCCACAGCTAATAACCCAAAAGAATATCTTTGAGGAAGGATTTGATAAAGTGAAAGGGAAGTAAAAGTTGGTAATCTTGAGTTTATTACCATATCCTGGTAGTAGTCTAAAATAAAATTATGTGATGCAGGGAGTACAGAGATAGTTTTATTTAAGTTTAAAAGTCTAGTAAGGTAATTAGGTTTTAGTATTTTATTTAAGTTCATAGGGTTAACCTTTATTTGTAAGAAGACATACAATTCCAATAACGACTTAACCTTACGATATTTGGTTCACATAATTTCCCATCTATCGTTAAAAAGGATTAAAATAGGTTACAAGAAAAATGAAGGTTCCAGCTAGCTTGGTTGGAGAAGTCTACATCATAACATAATGATAAAACTTGGATTAGACATTTTAGAGATGGGGAGATGAGTCGATCTCATTCCATAGACTGTAGGCTAAGTGGGCATTGGCCAGATAGTCTAGAGCAGAAATGGTGTCAAAACTGGAGGAAAGTAGCCAAGAGAAAATACTTTCAAATGTTGGCCTATGTCAGGCTCACTCAAAGCAGTTTGGGCTTTGATTGGAACAGTTTTCTGAAAATGTTCTCAAAAAACTGTTTAATGTTGTTTTCAAGAATATGTTGTACCTAGTGTACAAAGCTCCCACTTTTGCAGGGTCTGCGAGAAGTGATTGATTGTTTTTGAGAATCAGAACCAAGAAAAAAAAATTTCTGTTGTTTTCAATATCAAAAATTTATTTGGAAAGATGACTTAAAACTGTTTTTAGAAAAGTTCGTGAAGTAATTTCATTCTCAGTTATAATTTTTATAAATGATATAACTATTCCCACATGCCAAAGCCCGGACCACACATGCCCCAACCCCCTATCTACTAAAGCCTTGCCCTTCTCAGCTCTCACATTTTGCATAAAACCCATTCCATAACCCCTTCACGCATTTTTTCTAACACATCTCATATAATTGCCACAAACAAACCATTTCTCAAGCCTCCAACCATTCTCAGCTCAAACCATCAAGAATCCATTTGACTTCAATGGCCACCAATTCGAAACTCCTACCCTTGCTCATCTTAAGACACTTGTTCACTGCTTGGAAATAATATTGAGCATAGAAATTTCTAAAAGTTTAGCATAGACTAATTTACAAAACATCATAGCAATGAAAATTTGCACATGAAGATGGACCATCCATCTGACAATTTCTAAGATGACAACCAAAATGCAATTACAAGTAAATCAAAGATGCACTTTCCCTTTATGGGGCCAAAAAACAATTAACTCCACTAATACTGCCTTGAACTATGCAAGTGATTTTTTTTTTTTTTTTTTTTTGGATACATCAATAGTTGGGGTTGGGGGGATTTGAACCCTGGATGTCTTTGTTGGTGTTGGATTTGAACCCTAGTGAATGCAACTGATTTTCATTTTGGATTTGAACCAGTGGCGGCGCCACGTACATTTCAGGGTGTTCCCAGGAACACCCTGAACTGAATTTTTTTTTTTTATATATATAATAATTTTAAAAAAAATATTTGTTTACCTTAAAAAAAAATTAGGAATACCCTCAATCAAGGGTAGGAACACCCTAAAAAAAAAAAAATTATTTGTTCAGCAAATAAAAAAAGCCAAAAAAAAAAACTTGGAACTAAAATCTGAAAAAAAAAGAAAAAAAAAAAGAAAGTGTAACGGCAAGCCCACAGATTCTCGAAAAAAAACAAGCAAGCCCCACATCAAGCCCAACAGATGGTAGCAAACCCAATAACCCACAGATTCTCCCAAAAAAAAAAAAAAAAAAAAACCTAACCTAATATACTGAAATCGAGATCGAGCAACACTTCACACTTCACACTTCACGGGCGGACGCAAAAAATTTCACGGAACGTCGGAACGGATGACGGAGTAGGAGATCGCCGGATCGGGCCGAGCTCAAAATCGATCTCCCATTCAAACGGAAGCTACATCTCGACGTGCTCCCCGCCCGATCGGTCTTCCTCAGTTCCTCGCCTCGCCACGCCACTGTGCCGATCGGTCTTCCCCAGTTGAGTTCCTCGCCTCGCCTCGCCCTTTGTGCCGACGGCGGCGCCCTCGGGTATTTCATCTATGTGACTGTCTGTCTCAGTCTCTCTGCTCTCTTTATCTGAAGAGTGAAGAGGGAAGAATGAAAGTGAACAAAATGAGACTCTCGGACTCTCCCTCTGTCTCTCTGTCTCAGTCTCTCTCTCTCTTTTAAGACTTTGAACTGAGAACTGTTCTTGTTTTTTTTTTTTTTTTTTTGTGATTGTCATTTGTCTGCTTTTGCCTTTTGGTTAGTATGCTTTATAAAATTTTATTAATATTTGCACTGTTTTTGGAGTTATCCGTTGGTATTGATGTTGGTGTGGTGAGATAAATTAGATGTCTGTGTTGGTGTGGTGTCTTTTTGTGAAATACAATTAATTGGCTTTATCTGATTGGCTCTAGTCTTGTGATTGGAGTCAGGGGCATTGGGTACTGTTGAATTGGGGTGAATGGGGGTGTGGCTGTTTGCAACAGTACAACTAATAATTAATGAATAATCATTTAATTAACTAATAATTAATAAAAAACCATTTAATTAACTAATAATTAATTGAAGGAAATAACTAATAAATAATAAATAATAATTTAATTAACTAATATATTATAAAAGACAAACAAATTAAATTATGTTATTCTAGGCTAAACAACAATTAATAATCTTATAATTAATGAAACAACAATATAACAAATTATAGTTTATAAAAGTCAAAAAATTAAAGAAACAACTAAACAACAATAATTAATAATTTGATAAGAAAACTACGTACCAAAAAAAAAAATTTGGAAAATTTTTTTAGGAACACCCTAAGAAAAATTCCTGGAGCCGCCACTGATTTGAACCCCAGATTTGTAAAAAATACCCTGGATTTGAACCCTGGCTAATGCAAGTGATTTTCATTCTTAGTTTTATATTAAATACACTTTTCTTTTGGGAGCCAAAAAAAAAAATCAATTTAAGATACAGTGAAAATATCTCTTTGTTGTTGCCTGAACTGATCATCACAGTATTTTTAGAGTTACAGTTTTCAAAATGACTTTTCTGAAAATAGATAGGAAAACACCTTCTTTGTATAGTTTTCAATTCTTTCCGTTTTTAAAAATTTTACATCTATCTTACTAGTTCAAGTCCATCCACCAACAATACTAACACTAGACATTATCATTTAACTGGACGCTGAGCAGAGCAGTCATGATTGATGTATATAACTTAATGAGAACAAATATCTTCGTATTCTTCAACAAGCTTCTGACAAATGATAATTGCTGCTTTCAATAACTCAAGTCCCAAATTAACAAATACACAATAAATCCAAGTAAAGTTTCAATGAATGCAGCTTTTAGATTAATGCACCAGTTAGAAAGAGTGGGTTGATTCAAATTGAGGGAATGAAAATAGACAGGGGAAGACAAAAAATAACATTAGTAGAAGTAATTCAAAAGAACATATCAATTAAGGAAGTAATAGAGGCTATGACTTTGGATAGAATAAAACGTAGGAAAAGAATAAATGTGGTCAGCCTAACTAATCTTCTTGAGGATCCTTAGTTGACCCCAAAAAACTTAGGACTAAGGTTTTGTTGTTGTTGCATCATTACAATAGTTGACCAGAAACACAATCCTTGTCATATTTAAGTCAACATTCATATAGTATAGTAGTCACTTTGTACCCTGTAATGCATGTATACATGTAGGGGCCAAAATGCCAACGATATCAAATTGTCAAAATAGACAATTATAAGGCATTTGATTTTCTTTTTCATTTTCCTTTTTTGGGACAAGTAATAGTGAAACTTTATTAGAAAGAGGCAAGGAGAGACCTTAAGTATACAGGATGTGTACAAAAGACACTTAAATAATATGTGATTCAGCTGGCATTTGAATTGCATATATCTAATAAACAATAAAACTTCTAGCATGTTCATAGTACTGATATTGATCTAGTGCTATAATAATCTCAAAGAAACCTCAAAACCAAAACTGGATCGTGATCATATTACTCTTTTAATGTATTTCTGTAATTGTGCTTTTAACACTTAAGGAGCTTCATTCTACATAAAACCACTATTAAAATTTTTGTCGGGCCAACATTCATCATCTAGTGGCAATTTTGTACCAGTCTGATAAAGTTTAATGTGTTCATCTATAACACTGGATGATTTAAATGGCGAATATTTCACTGTAGCAAATCTATAGTAGCAAGCAATAGTGAAATGGAGTTTTCTGGATAACAGTCATATGATATAGTAAAAACCAAAGTTCAGAACTATTTCTTGAAACTGCCTCTTCATATTCTCAGATGCTCAAAAAGAGAAGACCAAACCATTCTACATCAGAGAGAGGAGCATTACTCTGCTACAATCTCTTCAACCAACTTCTAATTCAATGTGAAATCCTCCCCACCCCCCCCCCCCCACCCCCACCCACCCCGGCTGTATATTTTTTCTTTCTTTTTTCATTGAATAAAAAAAAAGAAAAAAAAACTATATATATATTTAAACTTGAAACCTTTCGCTTGCAACCAACTCTGTAGAACTAGGAACTCACTCATCTCATACGTATAACCCCTGCTTGAAATTGCAAGCTCCAGTCTCTAACTAGCAACAAGCTGAGGGGAGGAATTAAAATTTCCATAGCCTGACAATGGTTTTGACATGTCCACCACTAACTTATCCTATGCCAATCTCTCATATGTAATCAAACCAAATGACACTTTCTACATTGTTTCCACCTTTAAGTTTATGAACCTCACAACCTACTATTCTGTTGAGCTTGTCAACCCCACTCTAGTCCCTACCAACCTTTCTATTGGTGTTACTGTCCTTTTTCCTATCTTTTGCAAGTGTCCTAACACGACCCACGTGCAAAACAGAGTCAAATATCTGATATCCTATGTATTGATATAAACACAATATATCTTTTCTTTTCAATTATTGATATAAACACAATAGTCAAGTTTTAAGGAGTTTTAACCACATCCCCTTTATTTTTGGTAGAAAAATTCGACTCGCACTACCATATGAATTGAACTGATTACATCATCCTTCAGCCGCTGATGGGGACAAGATTCCTTTCAAGTCCAAATACCATTGGCTCAAGGAGTTTCAACCCTTTTTTTTTTCTTCCCCCCCCCCCCCTAGTCAAAGAAGTTCAAACTAATTAGGAATTCAGAGTGCTATGTGAAGCAACGTCAATTAAATACAATTTCCTTCCAAACAGCACTAAAATGATTTTCATTCACTTGTGTCTCCTATATCCTCTGCAAAGTCTCCTCTATTTTTCTGCATTCACAGTAATTATCACTTGCAACTTGCCAGATTGCATTAAGAATGTTCACATTGAATTAAAAGAGTAACTTTTCCAATGAAGCATAAATGACTAATAATTGCAAAAATTGCATATAGAACAGTCTTGGATGAGCCATAGTGGCGCTATCTCTGTGCCTGAGAACAAACCATTAGTCTTGATCAAATTTTGTAATTATCTGAGTTAGTCTTCAATTACACAACCTACTGTAATTAGATGGTGCATGCTTCATACGTATTACAATTGTCAAAATTTTGATACTAAATCAATCTAGTCCACATGCAAGGATCAGCAGTCACAAAAACCATGTACTAGACTTTCAACTAACCCACATAAAAAAATCACACTTAAGAAGAAAAACATACCTGCTTACTGAGTGAGAGTGGAGAGAGTGCTTGAGAGTGGAGACTATGGCAGGCCGAGTGACAGCTCAGGGGGCGAGTCAGAGGGTGGAGAGCCGTGACAGCTGCGAGTGAGAAGGTGGACAGAGGCGCGAGAGGGAGAGTGAAGAGGCGCGAGAGGGAGAGTGAGTGACAGAGAGTGGCTCTGGTCTGCGACAGTGAGAGGGTGAGTGACAGAGAGGGAGAGTGAAGAGGCACGAGAGGGAGAGTGAGTGACAGAGAGTGGCTCTGGTCTGCGACAGTGAGAGGGTGAGTGACAGAGAGTGGAGAGAGGCGCGAGAGAGAGAGTCTGTGCGAGAGGCTGGACTTGGGTTAATTTGAAAAACCCCTATTATAAATCGATCCTCAAACACTCGATTTCCAGGTGGTTCAAGTGACATGTACACGTCACCTGGAAACCGAGTATTTAAGAGTCGATATATAAATCGACTCTTAAAAACTCGATTTCTAGGTGGCCGCCACGTGGAAAATCGACACATCAGATCTGATCAACCCACAAAAATCGACTATATAAGAGACGATTTATAGCCTCAAAATCGACTCTTTAAGAGTCGAGATGCTAGTATACTATAAACTTCTGAAACAGTGCCTACTAACTATATTCTTCAGCCGTTAGGGCTATTTGCCCATTTTGTCCTGGAAAAACCCACTCAAATAAAAACGGTCTTTAGTATTTCTGTGACAAAAAGAAATTACGGAATAATTTGTGATCAGATGCTCCAGTCATAATTGCAACCAGAAAAGTCTTATAATTATTCGAACTTTTGAGAAAGATCCATGTTGGTATCTGAGTGTGACAAAGTCCAGCAGTTTGGTGATAGAATATAAGTATATAATTATATTCTATGATTATATATTTTTTAGATCCGGTTTATATGTGCCTTTAGAATTAACTATAACAAACTTTTTGAAACTTTATACCACGCACAATTCTAAAAAAGACATAGGAGAATGAAAATTATAATCCATATTACAAGCATAGTACAAACAATTATAGAAAATGTGGACAGAAGGTTTACATGATGGAAGAAGCTAGAAATGTCCAAAAGAGGGAGGATCACTTTGACAACAAAACACTTAATGTTCTATTCCTATTTATTTTATGTCGTTGTTTATGATGCATACTCATGTAACCAAGAAGCTGGAGATACTTCAAAAGCACTTTCTATGAGGAATTGGGGACACCAAAAAATCACACTTGGTGAATTAGATAGTGGTTTGCTCTCCACTGAAAAATGGTGAATTGGAGATCTAAAGTTGGAAAAGGATCATCTTTCCCCTTCTCTAATAGTGAAAATCAAGTTTTGTGGAGACCAACAAAGAGTGGTGCATTTGAGGGTCGTTCATGTTAAAATGCCCTCAAGAGCTCTACAAGCCACATTTTCCCATGGGAAAAGCATACAGGGTGCAATGACTCGACAAATAGTTACGTTTTTTGCATTGACAACAATGAAAAAAAATACTGACAATTGATAATTTTCGTAAAAGAGATTCATTGATAGTTGATAAGTGTTGAATGTACTTGAGGACCAGAAAATCAAATGAAGTAAAATGACCACATACGGTAGTAAAGGTAGAAGTTTAGCTTTTCATTGAATCTAGTGACTCAACATAGGAGAAATTATGTAAAATGCCAACATTACCATAGTACTAAAAAGTATTACAATATAATAAAATATCTACTCCACACTTTCGTTTCAATTGAAAAGTAAGAAAAATTATCGCTTAGAAATAATTGGACTTCTTTTGCGAAAATTCACTGATTGTTTTATATTCTTTTTTTTTTTAATTGAATACGAGAACTTTATTTTACAGAAGAGGAACATATAGTCCATCTCCATCCAAAACTCCCAATGCAGAGGGAGGAATGGAAGAGATGGAAGGTGTTCCTCTAACATTACGATCACATGCCCAGAAAGTAGAAACAATTGGAAGATCACTTACAAGTTCAGAGATGTACTTCGTTTGTACTGACGTCTGCTATTGGGGCAGCAACTGAAAAATTGGGAGTGTAAAACTGCAATGAACAGCCATACGGGAAAATAAATTTTGGGTAAAATGAGTACATAATATGCAAATTTAGTATGTAAGAAGTAACTTTAAGAAAATTAAGTGCAAGCTACAGTGAATCATTACCAACAAAGAAGAAAGTGATATCTCTCAATAATCTTGAACAAAACACCAACCAACCCTACAGCAACAATGAAAATAATCAATAACAATAATCAAAAACCAAAAAAAGTGTCGTCCTTTTAGAAACATTTTCTAAGAAATGACATTTGTGGACCATTTGTTTCAGGGCAAGCATTTTCCATTGACAAAAGCCCTGTGCAATAGATACATATTTATATATAAAACACTGTTACTACCAGGATTACTGAAATAAGTGTGTCGAGGAGAAACCAGTCCTACCTTGTCCAGTATGCTTCATCCTGACGTTCTTGTCAGAAAGCTTCTAGCCACAGACTGATTCTCCACCTCTTCCATTACCAAGTGCAAAATTACTTCCCTGAGGTAGGGAATAATCCTGTGGAATGTGCTACCAATGTAATGAAGAGGTTTTCCACTCTTTCCAACAACTTTCTCCCCTGAAATAATTAAAAAGAAAGGAACCTATAAGATGAACTTCTAAGACCATTTGTTGTGATAAGGCCAAGGTCAAGATATTATTCAATCCAGAACAGTCAGCAGATTCCTTATAAATCTACAATTCCTTTTACAATTTGCTGAGGAAAGAAGGGTGGCAATGGGGCATATATAGATAGTGTATCTAGAGCATCTGTTAGGTACAAGAGGGTTATTGTTAAGATCAAACTTCTGGTTTAGGTGTTTCATTGTTTAGAGACTAGAGAAATAAACTTGATGAAAAAACTAGAGTAGGGTTTAGTTGTGAGATAATGGGAGAATGAGATAGAATAAGGAATTGTTGAAGAAGTGAAAGATGGATATAGATAGAAAGATAATTGAATTGAGAGGGATTGAGGGAGAGAATTCTACGAGAGAATTATAGAGAATTCTACAAGAGAAAGATCCAAGCATATGCATCACAATTCACTAAAGAGATTATAGTTACAAGTTGAGTATTAATAAAAGGACTTGCTCCAATCCTAGTGGTTCTTCATTTTCTAAATATGAATATGTTATATATGGCTATTTCCATATTTAACATGTGTTAAATGAGCTCTAAATTGAAGAAGAAGCTAGACTAGGAAGCAATTGCTATTCAGACAATTTCACGTGTTAAATGGGCAGTAGTATAAGCAGTGTGCCAAATTATTCTCATGCTTCAAGAAAGCAATTGCAATTCAGACTTTGTGCACATCATGGCTCCTTTATGAATCTTCTGTCTTTTCATCCCTACCTTGTGTTTGACTAATTTGGAAGCACTAGGTGTATGGATTGCTTCATCTTTCTTGCTAGCGTTAGTCAGCTCCATCTTGCTCTGGTCATTACTTGTCATAATTATGTTGTAATTCGTAGTGCTCCTTTTGTCTTTCCCTCTACTGACTCTTCAGTGATTTTGCATTATTAGAGCGCTTAGCACTTTAAACTGCTCTTACGCCACCAACAATACCAGATGACAAGTGATGCTCATTTGAGCTAGGGATAAGGGCATTGATTTTCTTCTCCCTCTTTCTTTTCCTTTGTTCTACTGAACCATTCTTCTCAGTTATAAAACCCATTGCTTTGTGTTTCCTCTTCTCCGGCCTAAAAACAATAAAGCAAAATAAGCAAGTCCAACGGTAATGAGATGGAGATCTAAAGAAAGGATAGAGCGAGATCTAAAGAAAGAACAGATCAGGATATAAAATTAAAATGTGATTAATTGTACATGGATCCAGAAGCCTTTGTAAATGAATCTGCAGGCGTCATTTCTGTATCACCAGCACCAGATTCTTTGGACTTGTTTTCCCATGGCGGTTCTGCAGTAAGATATACAAAGACAGCATAATCTTCCATGATATATTTAATATGATTCTTCATCAAATACACTTCAAATGAACTCCCACCAAAAGAAAAACCACCTCAGGAGGGACATCAGTTTCCCCATGTTTAAACTAATAATGCTCATTCATTAAGGGGGAAAAGAAAGTCATTATGTGTCTTCAACTAGAGGACTTCATCTAATAAATGGGTGAGGACACACTATGAGACCAAATTGATAGTAGAGAACAGAGGAAAAGGGTAAAATAAATGAAGAATGCAAGGATAACAATCAAATAACGCAATAACAGCCTATAGCTGGTCTATGTCAAATTTCAATAACAAAATCAGAATATCTTAACAACCCCCCTCCTCTCTCCCCCCCACCCCCCCCCCCCCAAAAAAAAAAAAAATATATATATATATATATATATATATATATATATATATATATTCAGCATCGGGGATGAATTCTGGTTTATGACACTTCTTACAAACACACAAGGAATTCCAGGCAACACAAGTGCAAGACCATACAAAGGCTCAAAGCCAGACACCAAGCTTCGAACACTAGCTTGGGTTCATTTCATGCACAATGTCTCTGGCATAATTTAAACTCCTCCAGACTTCTAGTCCCCCTTAACTATCCCCCACCTCCATCTTCGTTGTCCACCTAGTCGAGTTCATAGGACGCACTTCTGCCATGTTAATTGTGCATGACACACACAACAAATCTTCGGAAGGCTATTTAAGACATGCTGCAACATTACATTGCTAATGTTTTTCTCAAGATTATAAAATATTTGGAAAGCAGAATAAGCATGTGGGTTATTAATGCCATCTGTCAATAATTTACCATTTAAATGAGGAGGATATTGCCTGGATTGGGAATACTCCATGGCCTTTGGGTTGAAAGTTGAAGGAGGGGCGTGGCCATGGAGGATTCTCCTAGCCTCATATGCATCAGCCATGCTCATAATTATAAAAAGCGCCACTGTCACTGTGGCTACGTGAAGCATTTTTAGAAAAAGAGATGGTACCATATTTAGAAGCAAAGGTGGTTCAGAAGATTTTTGATGAACAACATGGCCAGCATTTGGCTGCTTTATATAGGAAATTTTTACTACTGTAAAAATCAAATTTTACAATTTTTTAACCAAATCAATTATCGAGAAGCTTTTTTACACGTAGCATTAACACAAAGAAGATAATTTCGTGAGCAGACAATTTTAACTTTCTCAAAAAAATAAGTAACTTTTTTATTTTGAGTGGTGGAACACATTAAGAGAAATTCAATCCAAGAATCGCCTAGAGAAATTATTGATCAGTTCCAAGGACTCAGGATTTTAAGTTAGCGAGAGCTAGAGTATAAAGAAAAAAAATTTTAAATAGACATTCATATAGTATTAAAAAAATTATAAATACTCAAAATCGTTGTTTCTAAATACATTAAGATGCAATCATTTACCAACAAAGACAAACAAAAACAAAATAATGTCTTTTTTCACATTAGTGATATTCAAAATTTTAGCTTTTAGCACCTCAAAAAGTTATTTTTATCTATTTTACCACTTCATTCTACAATACACCCAATATCAAATGCTATATTTTTTTTTATAACTTCATTTAAAATAATATAAACAATTCATTAAAACAATAAAGGAAACAAGAGAATTTGAGTTTTTTAATTGAATGAAGAGATATAATAATCTTAATAAAATATTGTATATTATGTTAACAGCTTATTACAATCAATTGGTATTTATACCAATTTATTGTAGTTGCATTTTTGTTTTTTTTTTTTTTTTTTTGAGAATCTAGTTGCAAAAAATTTAATTTTAGCTTCTCCAATAATACATGATTTTTAGTTCTTTAGTGATAAAATAGTTTTTTTTTTTTTTGCTAAAATACAATCACCATTGTGAATATTTTTATTATTTTTGTTAAGTTTTTTGGTTGGATAGTTGCTATTTAAGTAATGCTAGTTAGACTTATTGTAAAGAAAGGGGTCTAAGACTAAGGTTTTGGAAAATGGCCATAAAAAGAAAAATATTATAACTAAAAAAAAAAAAAAAATGGACCCAGGACGGGGCTGGGCTCCCTTGGGCCCCCACCTGGGTCCTGATCAGTTCACCGGTGTTTTATGCAATATTTTTCTCCAACTCTTTAAGCAGCCCTACCAAATTAACAAGAAAAGTAGTCTATCAATCGGTCATGTTTGGTTTGATATCAGATTCTATAACCATTTTCTATGCTGAGGTTTTTTTTTTTTTTGTTAAAATGGAGAATTCATTGAAACTAAAAGCCCAAAATAGGCAAGTTACTGGCTGTGAGCCTTATAGAGTTCAGACCCGAAGTATCTGAGTCCAAAATACTACATAGATTAACAAAAGATGGATTATCTAATACAACAAAAGCAGTAGAACATGTGCAGGCTTCTTTCGCAAGCAGATTTGCACATCTATTGCCTCCCGGTAGATGTGGTTGATCTTGTAACGCTGAAAGTGATGCAACAGGTACTGCAATCATTTAGGAGTGGCGTGTAAGCTCTGACTATGCAGAGAATTGAGAAAATCTAAAACATTCTAATGTTAACTAGCATATTAAAAATTATTATTACCATCATACATCATTGGTGTAATAGTCACTCCATAAGTATAAGTATTTATGAGGTGTAAGAGGTAAGAGATAAGGTTCAAGTCCCCAAAAGCGAACTTCACACGCATATACATTTAGATTATTCTATAATAGAATTTCTATCTTGTATAAAAATAAAAAAATAAAAATTACTATTTTAGAGCATTAGTATTTGGAGGCAAAATTGATTTTCACCTTAAAAAACGTCGTCTCCTTTATAAAATGTTACCGAGGTACATTGTGCGAGCAAGAGATGACACTTTTTTTTTTTCACACGACCTTCAGCATTTGACTCATTTGGTTCTACTGCTACACCATTCAGAAAAAGAGAGAATCTTGCATGTTAGTTAATCATGGAAAAAACACACACACAAAAAAGGACCCACCAACAGATTGAACGCAGCTCGTTAAAATACTCATTATGAGTTATGAGTTATGACATCTCGGTGATCTCATATTCAATTGAATTATTTTCAATCTTAATTTAAGCCCTGCCAAACGAACAACTAGTCCATCAATTGGTCATGTTTGGTTTAATGTGAATTTCTATGGCAACCTTTTTTATGCTGAGAATTGAGAAAATATAAGACATTTTAATGAAAACATCTTCAATTTGTTTGCTCTACCTACAGTTCTACTCAAAGATAGGACATTATTAATATATTAATAATGTGAAAATTAATATATTAAAAACACTAATTTTTAATGTGAGACCTAAACCACAACCAACAAAACATACACATTTTCAGCCAACATGCTATGAGGCTTAGAAAGACAATGTGAGACCTTTCATAAAAGACTTTATAAAGCTTTTGTGTGGTCTTAAGTAACACAGGAACCTAATAAAATTTGAAATAGAGGGGGACCATCCATTACTAGTGTATGAAGTCATCTATAAATTTGAGGTTCTAGCCCCTTTGGATAGTTATTTGTCTTTGTATTTTCTACTTGTGCAGCATAACAATAAGATCACTATCCAGAAGATAGGTAGGACCAAGCAATATAACGACATAGTAGAACCATGTGTTTTTGTGCATAATTGGTTCTCATCCATAACAACAAGCAACATAGCAATAGTTTTGTTATTAATCAAAGTTAGGTAGGCTGTGGGTTTTGTTTTTTTTTTTTTTCTGCTGGCGACTTAGCCATGGAGGTGGAAGAGTCGTGAAGGAGATAGAGAGAGAAACGTGCAAAGAGAGAGAGAGAGAGAGTTGTGCAGTGGAGAGAGAAAGAGTAGATGTATAAGTTTTTTTGGGTTTACAAATAAGTTTGGAATGTATTTAATAAGGAATAATAAATGAGATCAATTAGAATATTAGTATTAATAAAGATTTTTTTTTATAGTTAGATCTACTTAAATTCAATGGTTTAAAAAATGTGCAACTCTTTAGAATTACACCAAGTGTAACTTGAACATCTCTCTCTCTCTCTCTCTCTCTCTCTCTCTCTCTCTCTCTCTCTATATATATATATATATATATATTGTTGGGCTTAACTTAGGACAGAGCCAGAACTTTGAGTTAGGGGGACGACTGTACTGCTAGCTGTGTGCGACGGTTTCAATCTCTAACTCTGCTACTATTTAGCTGTTGAGATTTTTTTTTTGTATGAGTACGAACAAAATTATTTTTGTTTAGAATTTTTTAAAGGACATGATTGTTTATTTTGGATAAAATTAGTTAATTGAGCTTAATTTTTTTTAGTTTTACTATTGGTAATTTTTGTTGTTGAACTTTTTTTTGGCCTTGTATATTTTGGTTTAGATTTTAGATCTATAAATTTTTTTTTATAGTCACTAAAATGAGGAAAATGTTAAATTTACAAACTTTTTTATAAAATACTAATATGATAAGTGGTTGCTAGTAAATAAAAAAATATTGTGAGTGGTTGGTCCATATACGAACTAATAAGAATTTATTATCAAAATAGTTTATAAAAATATTTTAATTTTTTTTTTAGTATAACATTACTCTTAAAAGAATCAATACTATTATTCAAAGAATATGCATGTCATTTTATAGAATAAATTTACAGAAACTTAGTACATATATAATAATAATAATAATAATTAAAAAAAAAAAAGGCCTCTGACCCCAGTGCAATGATGGCTTCGTACCTGGCTTAACCTAACCCTTATCTTAAACAAAACGAGATCTTCTCTTGTAGAAAAAATTGGTACAAAATGACCTATATTGTCATTTTTCTTCAAATGTTTGACCTTCATACCTAGAATCATCATGATATTTTGGAGGTATATATATTTTTTTAATTTTTTTTTTTCGGGTAAAGAGATCTCAGCGTAATTGATATCAGCAGATCTAGGAGTTGGTTAGAGCGTCACCATCTTTTTTTATTTATTTTTTATCACGTCTAACTTAGAGTTTTATGAAGGACATAATCAGAATTTTCCTATCCAGTTGTCTCATATGAGATGTCAAATTGTTCATAGATAGGCTAATATTTTATTCAATAATTTCAATTCGGCAGTTTGTGCTGTAAATCATACAGGTCCCTAAACTAGTAACTAGTCCACCCTATGTGTGGCACTAAAGAGAGTAAAGTACAAAAATAGTAAAATGACAAAATATCTTAAACTACGCTCAAAGAGATGACCAGAAAGATATAAAAAGATTTTATAACGAAGGTTGATTTTCTAAATAAATTAACATTATCAAAAAAAATTTGGAAGACAATCTCCACTTTTTTGAACTTTTCTATTTTATCATCTCAAAAACTATTTTATCAATTATACTATACCATTTTATAATATACCCAACATCCTTTTTTTTTTTTATCTCATCTATTCATTAAAATATTAATTTCACCAACTCTCTCTCTCTTCCTCTGAATAAAAAAAAAAATTAGAAATACTCACCCACCATCACTAGGGAAAAATAATAATAATATAAAAATGTATACAAGTTGCTACAGTGCCATCATAAAAATAGGATGGCATTGTAGCACAATTACAAATTTTTTTTGCAATGGTAAGTGATGATGCGAAAATCATCAGTAATGTAGGTTCATCCAGACAGAGTTGAATCCTCGTCATTGTAACTGTAAATGTGGTGTAAAGCTTTCCCCAGATGGTCACGGGTGTGGTGTTTGTCACAGTGCCTCTGATGATAAAGTCAATAAATGGGTATTTTAGGGAGTAAGGGAGCTCAGAATATCAGAATTATGTGTGCTAGAGTGTTTTTAGGTTGTGTGTATGTACTTGGTCTGATTCTGATGGACTTGTATATATAGCTTCATAGTTTCTAATCGTTGGGGCTTTAATCGTGGCTTTAGTGCTCTTTCTGTAACACCTCAGAGCTTATTAATGCCGGTGTTGATGAGCTTCCAATGGTTTGACAACTAATTTGTAACTGTCCGAGACATTGAAACTTCTTATTAATGATTCCCCTGCCTTCGTCCATGTCATGGCAAGGTGGAAGAATGTTCTTGATAAGGTCGTCTGGGCAAGAGAGTTCGTCGGTCCCATCAGTAAGATTTTGCGAGACTGGGTAATAGGGGATTTTAACTTTTAAGATACTGACACTAAAGATTACCAACATATGACATATATAATGCCCAATGTGAATGCTTTAGTAAAGTTAAGAAAATAGATTTCTATCCATCTCTTAATTAACTAATTTACCAGTACTCCACCAATTAACTTTGTTGCTCTCATAATTCTCAAAAAAAAAAAAAAACTATGTTGCTCTCATGATCATAAATAAAGGATTTTAGGCCCTATACGTCTCTTCAAGATTAAAGACTTCAAGAAAGTGGTGTTCCCTTCCATGCACATGCACATGCACTGGCAAGTGAACATGTCACGGTGATTGTTTCATGTTTTGGAGTTGGTGCTTTTGGACTAATTAATTGGTCAATTGTTTTACATCAATTTGAAGGACCTCCTACTTTATTTTTTCAAAGCGAGCAATTCTTGTGCCACATAAAGTGGCACAACATTGGCCACAACTTGCCCATGTGGCGAGTTGTGGTTGGTGGAGGGGTATCTCCATAGGGGTGTGGTGGGTCCATATGGAGATACCCCTATGGAGTTGTGGCCAATGTTGTGCCACTTTATGTGCCACAAGAATTTCCCTTTCAAAGCTCTCTATTCCACAACCAAGGCTAATTGATTTTGAAAATCAGTGGTGATGTAGGATTGAGTCATAAATTTAAACTAAGTGGCACTTTTTTATTGGGTGAGAGGAGCTGGAAGGACCACATCAGTGTAGGGATGAAACTACCCTTGGACTAAGAGGGGCCTCTTCAATTTTTTTAAAAAAATATTATTATTATATATATATATATATGTATACTAATTTTAGCAATTTTGTTCTATAAAATTACATTTTATTTCTGTTTAATAATATCATTGATTCTTTTAAGAGTAATGATATACTCACAAACTTTTTTATAACATTTTTACAAATCAATTTTGTAGCAAATTTTTATTGATTCGCATATGGGCACACTACTCGCATCATTTTTTTTACTTACTAGTAATCACTTATCACATCAGTAATTTACAAAAAAAACTTGTAGCTCTAGCATTTTCCTCATTTAAGTGACCATAAAAAAAATTATAGATCTAAAATCTAAAACAAAATATACAAGCCAAAAAAATAAAAGACTCAACAACAAAAATTACCAGTAAAACTAAAAAAAAAATTAAGCTCAATTAACTAATTTTATCCAAAATAAATAACCTTGCCCTTTATAAAAATTCTAAACAAAAACACCTTTTGTCTTATCCACCAAAAAAAAAAAAAAATCTTAGTAGCTAAGTAACAGAATCGAAGGTTGAAATCGCTACACACAACCACTAATAAAACTGCCCCCTCTAACTCAAAATTCTAGCTTCGTCCCTGCATCAGTGGTCCTTCAAGAGGTTCCAATAATTTCTCCTGTTTTAGACACTCAGACTTTTTTCTTAGCCAAGAATGCTAGAGTTATTGATACAGATGTCTTTTGGATAGAGGAAAGCTCAAATAATTGTGTTCAGCAATTTAGAGCTTGTTTGGATGGGAAAATTTTTGAGTGATTTCACTCAGTTTTCTGTTTTCATCATCCAAATCATGTGGGTCCCACAGTGAAGCATTTGTTTGGATTAGTTTTGAGTCACAATTTTTATGACTCAATTACTCAAAAAAATGGGTGTGAGCGAGGGAAAGTGAAAACAAGTTTGAGTTGTTTTCAAAACTCAAAAACTGATACTTAGTGGATGTTCCATAAATATAATGAGATTGTGGGCCCTTTCACTAGTGCATTGTCACATCCATCTCAGGCTGGTTATGACCGTTGGAGCTTCCTCTGTTACATTTCATTTCTCCCCAAAATTTTTGCTGAAATTTTTCCCTCTTCATACTTCCCTCCCTCAGCCTCTCCTCATTTTCATTTCCCTCTTCATCCCCAGCGAGCTAGCTCCATGGCACCACAGTCCGTGATCGAAGCACTGAACACTGCCTGAGAAGGACACTGCGTGATTGAAGAACAACGCGTGATCGAAGCACTGAACCAGCCCTGAATCTTCACCGGCAAGTCTACCGAGCTCTATCACCATGTCCATACCTCTCTCTCCCTCTCCTAGGTGCAATATATATCTCCCAGGTGTAATCGAAATCTCTTTCTCCCTCTCCATTTTCCATGTCCATGGTCTGGTTTGGGTTTTTTGTTGGATGTGAAAGGGGGTTTTTGATGTAAAGTACTGATGTTGGTTGTAGCCTCTGAGACAACATTCCTTTGTAATCTTTTGAAATATTAAGTTCTATTGGATGCATTAATATATTAAGTAGAATAAAGTAAACAACACCCATGAGAGAACTAGAACTTGTTTATATGTGTTCATCTTCTCTTTAGCAATCCTTTGTGCAACCTTACATTTTTCTGCCTTTCGCTTTGCAACTCTTTCCCTTTCTCGTTCTTCTTCAAGCGATGCACGTGCTTCTTTCTCACCCATAGAAGCAAGCATTGCCTCATTCTCCAGCCTCTTGAACTTTGCTATCACGATAGGTGTTGTTTCCTTGCCACGCTTGCAAGTATTGCTGTCCAACCATCTAAAAAATTTACAATGTCGGTCATCATCCTGCAGCGTACATGACAATATCAATTAAGGCGAAATGAAGGAATTTATTAAAAATTTACAAACAATGTAACTAAACACAAATGTAAACTCATTGGCGTCCATTCCCTACAACCATAAAACCTCCTACCAAAGTTATGGAGCTTCAATGATGTCCTAACCACACAGTGATCCATGTCGCATATATGGCTATTACAGTTGGAGTAGTAGTTACTTCCTTTCGACATTAGTTCAAACACCACAACCTCTACACACAGCACAAAATAAACAATTATAGTAAAAACAAACAAATAGCACAGAGGCAGCAAAATAATGATTGACCAGGCCATTCTTGAAGTGGGACCTATTAAGCTGAATCAGACCAACCAAACCTAAGTAAAGTTTTTTTTTTTTAATAATAAATCTTTGTGAGGGTTTCTCCTAAAGCAAAATACAAAAATTACTATAAATTTTGCTATACTATTAAGCTTTAGCAATTTATAGTAAATTTTGCTATAATATTATCTTTGGAGAGTTGATGATTCAATGAATTTAAGCTTTAGCAATTAATAATAAAAGTTTGGTGTCAAGAACATTGCGGTTGAATTAACACTTTCTATGTTTTCAACAAATACATCTATGTAATTGTCTTTCATGTGTTGATATTGAAATAATGAAAGTTAAAATTTTCATTTGTAATTTTGGTCCTTAAATCAAAATTTTTAGTTTTCTAATTTTCTTTTTCTTTTTAAATTTTTTTTAAATACTTATTTCTAATATCAAAACAATAATGTCAAAAATTTTGTAGTTCAACAGAGGAGTTCATAATTCAAATCCATAATTCAAATCTTCTATTGCTATCTTAACTATCAAATTTATTTAAAAAGCAATAGTAATTACGCAGAATTTTTAAAAAAAAAAAAAACCCTTCCAAACTCTCAAATGATAAAATAAATAAAATTTGGGAAAGCTGCAATTTAAAGAAATTATGTAGTTTCAAAATTTAACTGAAGTCTATCTTTTAAAAGATTCTTTTAACTCCCAAAAAAAAAAAAAAAATTATAACTCAAAGGCTGTGACGTTTAATTGGCTCATTGAAGAGTTGGCACGTGTTTCTATTGTAACAAGCGCGCCCATTGTTCGAAATGAAAATTTCCTTAAAAGTTCTCTCCAAAACGCGGCATAAACTACAACCATATGGTCTGGTCCTTTGGTGATACATACAACTATGGTTTCACAGTCGGAGAGTTTTTCCAGAAGCGAAGGTGACAATGGGACCCACCCACTCCAACCACAACAGAGAGCTTGAAGAGATAATCAAATCAGACACCGCCACTACTGGTAAATAATTTTCTAAACCATTAACATATTTTATTTTTATAATTTTCCCAATAAAATGTAAATGTTTAATTTTCGGATCTGGGTATTTCATAACGTTTATTGAAAAATTATCATAGTTTTTGTGTTCGCATCAAACTGTTTCTTGTGAAGTATCTGGGATATTCAGTTGTGTTAATTTTTGTTTTTGAAGGTGTCAAAAGCCAAAAAAGTGTCAAATTCTGGAAATTGGGTTCCTAGTTTTTTTTTTTTTTTGGGTAGTTGTTGACTTGTTGTGTTGAGTTTTTAGGAAGTGGGTCCTACTTTTTAAGCACATGAATGTAAAGAGATTGATTTCAATAAGGAGTTGGGAGCAAGGAGGGAAAATCCTCACAAGCCACATCTGAGGCTCTTCCCTTTGCTGATGAGAAAACTTTGCTAGCTCTTGAGTTGCATAGTGACATTCTTTTCTGCACAACTTGGAAAGAAATACATTCAAGGCTTTAACATGTGTTGCCTAATATCATCTAGCAGTAGTTTTGCGTAATCATTCCATATGTTCAGTTAGTGATTTGATAGATTTATGTAATCTGAGTGATTGATTGTATGGTCCCCAGTTGTACACTCCTATAATTGGATCACTCTATTCTTTGACATTAATAAAACTTCATTACAGTTATTTATCAAACAAAGAGAAAGCTGCTACATTTGTAATTGCATTAACCAGCCCAGTGTCTTCACATTCCACAATCACTCAACTAAATCCTGTGACACGGCTCCATTACATCACACATGAAAGAGTAGTAATACACAATTTTTTAATCAACTAGGAGTCTAGGAATCACAAACTCTCCCAGAAAATGCAGCAAACTTTTCACCTGCACTATCATGAATCACGGCTCCCACACCTCCAGTCACATCTCTGAAGCTCAAACCAGCAACTTATAGCTTAAAACAGCTTGTATCAGGAGGTTACTACTTAACTAGATCTGGATTGAAGTGAATCTCCTGCTAGTTCTGTTCAATGGATGACATGGCTAACTAGACAGCACTAGAAGCTGTGATGTTAGGCAATGACATGGCAGGCCCCATACAAACTTCATTCCTACGATTCCATAGTTTCCACCCAACTGTGAGGAAGTTCTCAAGACAAGGAGACTCCCAATTTTTGAAAGCCTTGGTCCTTGTTTGAAGGATTCCCAAACTAGCGTACCAAGCAAAATTTTGAATCTTAAGGGGCACCTCTAGAGACCAATCATATTCCAGAATCATTTTCTCATTTTCTCATTTGAAACACTTTAAAAAGTCATAATAGGGATGGAAACTAAAAAGAACTTAAACTGGAATCCACCTTCTTGCCGACTTGAGAAACAGAGGAACTCAGAGGTTCTGACCTTGACACTTTGGTACAGAAGGTCAAGTGTCGAACAGCACTTTAAGGCCTTCAAATGACACTTAATTCCCGGACCAAAGTGCCGATATGTCTTGCCTTCTTTTGTTTCCATTGTCCTATAAGTGCTTCTTGATAGTTAAATGCACATGGTAGGAATTTGTAACTTGAATGGGAAGCTCAGATTAGGGTTAATACATGTATCAAGGCCAATAAGTCAAAGTTAGAGTTAGTAACAAGTAGCCCAGGATTCATTAAAAAAAAAAGTAGCACATGCATGGATCAATTAGATCAATTTTAGAGCTCATTTTACAGCTTTTTTTTTTGCCGATTATCAAGTAATTTTTATTGCCAACATTCTGGGAAACCAGCACCAACATACAAAAAGGATTACAAAACCAACACACAGGCCAAAGCCAAAAACCTGAAACTAACACCACCCTCACCATGGAGGCAACGCCAACTACACATAGAAACACCTAAACAAAACAAACCAGAAGCTAAGGAAATACAACAAATGCCCATTTATGCAGCAACAACCTGCATAGAATATAAATCCAGCTTACTCAGGTCAGCAATCCGTCTACCAGAGATACAACGAAATATACTAAGCCAAGGAGGCCACAGCAAATTTCTGTAACAACATTCCAGCAACCAGCTAAACCATAGCAGAGACTCAGCACATTCTTTATCTTGTAGGGGCTTGATGCCTGAGGGTAGCTTCTGCAAATCCCCATCAATAGCTTGTTTCCCTATTAACTCTGGTATCAGCATAGGTTTTTCCATCCTCAATTCGAGGTCTAACCTGTTTTTTGACATCTTCCCCATATGTTCCTTAGATCTAACCAATCCTTGGAATATAACAGCATTTGTATGGGTGCAACGATGAAAGTTTGCTGCACTGAGTCCTAGTTTACCACAATCTTATCTCAAGGAAGCAACATTTGGAATCCCAATCATCAACAATGGATTCCTGACAACACATGAATTTAATTCTCCACCATGACCTTCTGGAAAAGGAACACTTGGAGAATAAATGGTCTCTATTCTCCACAGCTGCCCTGTAAAGGACGCATGGCATGTCCCTGCCAATACCCCATTTTTTCAATCTTTCTCTGGTATTCAGCCTGTCCTTCAGTGCCAACCATGAGATGAAAGCAAGTCTTGGTATAGCTTTAGGAAACCAAATAAGTTTCCACCATTCTACTTTAGGATAATCTTGCCTAATTTAATCCCAATCATTAGGAACAATGAAGGACCCTATTCTGGAAGGAATCCACCAAGCCTTATCATTAACCCAATTTGATCATAGGCAACTTATGTAGGATAGTAACCAGGTTTTTTGACCTAACAGGACCCCGGTTTAATTTTCTACCGATCATGACACTAGCTAATTTGGCATTCACAGTGCTGGCAGCTTCATAGACCACTCTTATGACCAAACTTGTCCTAGAGAGGCCTAAATAGGTCCTGAACTTTAAAAGTTTCCTCCACCCCACCCCCAAGAGCAGTCATGGAAGCTCCTAACACACCAGAAGCTTTGGCCCTTAAGAATCTATAACTTGACTTATGCAACTCTTAAGGATTCAGCTTGGGCGAAGAGAAGCCACATGAATTTAATAATGGCTGCCTTATCCCATTCCTCTACCATTTTAAGAACATGACCACCTTCCTTTTTAGGACACCAAACAGGATCCCAAGCCGCTTTTTCACCCTATACAAGACCATCAGTACCTCTTCAAAGGAAAATAGCAAGATCCTTACCCCTGTTAAAGAAACCCACTAGACTTCAATTGATTGCTAATGAGAATGAGGGAGATGAGATGAATTCTTTAACTTATGCCACAAACTTCTCAAGTACTCCAATGGTAGCTAAACAATGCAGAGTCCAAATGGATGGAATCATATATTCATATGCCTTCATGAGATTCACCTTTGTAAGACATCTTGGAATACCCCTCTGCCTGTGACAGTTTTTCACCAATTCCTGAGCAAGAATAATGTTTTCTGCAGTGCACCTATTAGGAATGAATGTTGTCTGGTTATTCCTATCATATTAGCAAGGCATGGTCTAAGTCTGTTAGCAAGAATCTTAGTAGTGCACTTGTATATATGGTTGCAGAAAGATATAGGCCTAAAGTCCCCATTTTTGAAGGATTTGGAACTTTAGGCACCAAAGTAGTGATGGTTGAACTTGAATCAACCTCTTTGAGCAGCCTCCCTATGTTGAAAAAGGATAATACAGCATTAGTGTGTTATGACCTGAGATGATATTCAGGATAAATTGTTTTTTGAATTTGAAGTATTTAAATTTAGACTTAGTAATAGATCTTTATCTGAATAAGGTAGTAGTAGATTAGTATTGTTATTTGCTTTTATTCAAATTGATTCCTATGTTTTAGGATAGGATTAGTTCCCATGTTTTAGGATTTGTTGATGAGGTTATCTCATCATTGGCTATTTGTCTACATTAAATGCATTAATGAGAATCAAGAAGAAAATTAACCAAACAAGTCTATTTCCTCTCTTAAGTGTAGGAGATTAGTCATCTTGTATTGACTATCTTTTATATGCATTAAATTATCCCAGTTCACAACACAGTGACATCCTCCTTAACAATGGGCCAGGATCTTTTATAGAAGAGTGTAGAAAACCCATATAGACCAGAGGCTTCATCCTTCATTGAGAAGATGGCATCCCTGATTTCATAAGCAGTTACCCCACCCTGCAGCAGTTCCTTTTTCCTGCAAGAAAATTGTATGGGTAAAAAAATTAGCGATCCTTGCAATATCTGAATTATAGAGCTGAGAGGGAAGTTGGCCCAATAGTTTTTTGTAATAGGACACAACTAGCTCTTTAATTGTTTCAAGGTCTTCCAGCTTGACACCATCTACATTCAGCAAACATCTAATGGACTCTATGGAAGAACCCAATATTTTGATTCCCAAGTTTAAGCCAAGCATTTTTTATTATTTATTTCTGCTTCATATATGATTCCTCAGCATTGCTATTGGTTGAGGAACATGTGCCAAATGAACAACCGTCAGGATTGGAGCAAGTCCCTATATAAATACTCAACTTGTAACTCTAATCTCATTAGTGAATAGTGATGCATTTGCTTGGATCTTTCTCTCTTGAATTCTCTGTAATTCTCTCCCCAGTTTTTTCTCGATCTCAATTCTCAGAGTCTCACTTATTTAATAATTCCTTGTTTTATCTCATTCTCCCAATATCTCACAATTAAACTCTAGTCTAGTTTCTTCTTCAATCCTGTTTCTCTAATCTCTAAACATTCAAACACCTAAAAAACAAGTGTGATATTTACAATAACCCTCTTGGACCTAACAGATGCTTAGATAAAAGTTATCTATATACGCCCAATTGCATCCCTTCTTTCCTGAACAAATTGTAAAGGCAATTGTAGGACTAGTTTGATTTGTTCCCCTCGACCCACTGATTTCAGTAGTCCTGGTAGTAACATTGTTTTTATTCATTTATTTTTTTATTATTATTAATCTTTTGTACAGGGCTTCTGTCAATTGCAAATGCTTGCCCTGAAACAAACAGGGCTATTGTCAATCTTTTTTGCTTATTTTGTGTTGGTTATTTTCATTGTCATTGCAATAAGAATGGTTGTTGTTTTGTTCAAGATTATTGAGAGACTGGCCTTTATTCTTTGTTGGTAACAATTCCTTAACTGTAGCTTTCACTTTATTTTCTCAAATTAAGTTACTTATTACATACTTCATTTGGAAATTACTCACTCATTTTACCTAAAATTTATTTTCCATTTTGCTGTTCATTGCAGTTTTGCACTCCCAATTTTTTACTTTCTGCAGTTATAGCAGAGAAGTTAGAACAAATGAAGTATATCTCTGAATTGGTAAGTGATCCAACTCCAATTGTTTCTACTTGCTGGACATGTGAGTGTAAAGTTGGAGGAACACCTCCCATCTCTTCCATCCCGCTCACTGCATTGGGAGTTTTGGATGGAGATGGACTATATTCCTCTTCTGTGAAAGAAAGTCTCTAATTAAAAAAAATTAAAAAAGACTATATGACATAAGGACAAAGTTTAACTACAAAATTGGTTGTAGCCTTAAGCTGTAACCTTACTTAATATCTTTTTATTGGAGGTGATTTTTGACAAACTCACTACTGGATTACATCTTTTTCTTATATCCTTTATGCTTACAAAACTTCTAGAAAATTAAAGATCAATAGCTATGTTATCAATAAATTGTTTAAATTGCAAGTTTTTGTAGTTTAAAATTATGCATAAATTATAAGCTTATAGATCATATAGCAAATAATATCCGATTGATACAAAATTTGACATGTGTATTTAGAATGTAAAGAACATGCAATTTAACGATTAGATTTTCAAAATATGTAGTAATGTTTATTTTATTGAGTAAGGTTGTAGATTTAGACTACAACTAATTTTGTAACTAAACTTTCTCAATGAATAATTAGTGAATTTTCACAAAAAATAAGTCCAATTATTTATAAGTAGTGATAACTTTTCTTACTTTTCAAATGAAATGAATACTAGGAATAGAAATTATATTATCTTGTGATACTTGTTAGTAGGTACTAGGTAGTACTATAATAGTAAGTAATGTTGGCATTTTTTTTTTAATTTATAATTTTTCCTATGTTGAGTCGCCGAATTCAATGAAATGTTAAGGGGCTGTTTGGATCATCAATTTCTATAACTCATAACTCTGTTTTCATAACTCATAACTCATAACTCAAAAATGGTGGGACCCATAGCGAGAAGTCCGTTTGGGAGCACCATAACTCTGTTTCCATCACTTAATTCTCTAATTTTTGAGTTATGAGTTATGGAAACTGAAAACACATTTTGGCTGTTTTCAGTTTCCATAACTCATACTCAATGGCATTTTTGTAATTAAACGGCATTTTTGTAACTAAACACACATAGGGGACCCACTAGTCATAACTTAGCCACACCTTTTGACCAACTGATTTTTTTTTTTCACTGGATTTGGTCTTCACTCTTCAGTTCTTTTTTTTTTTTTTTTTTTTTTCCACTGGGTTCAGGTGATTTGGGTACTGGAAAAAAAAAAGAAAAAAAAAGCTGCACCGAGTAACAAGTATGAGACCCACAAACAATGTGAAAAATATTGAGTGATGGTGCCAAATGGGTGTGATATTTTAAAGTGATGAGTGATGAGTGACAGAAATTGAGTGAAAAAAAAAAAAGCATCCAAACAGCCCCTAAGCTTCTACCTTTCTCTTCTTCTTCTTCTTCTTCTTCTTCTTCTTCTTTCTTTTTTTTTTTGGTAGAAGCTAAACTTCTACTTTACTGCTGTATGTAGATGTAGTCACTTTACTTCATTTAATCAAAATCACAATCTTATCCATTTTTTTTTTTATTAATCTAAGGTATTTTTATCTTCTGTAAATTTCTTATAGTTTCCTACTTCATTCCAGAATTTTAGAAGTTTTGTTAGCCTACCACTCTAACGGATAATTTTTCAATACCAAATAATGTCCTATTCAATTGGAATGTAAGCTTATACGTGCTTCTATGGATTGTTTGTTAGTAATTCAGTAGAACATGATTCATAGCTTATTTAAGCCACTTAGCCACAGCTTTATGTTCTAAATGAAAATTGTTTGTATGAGAAAGATATTGTTATCAAATTTTTGTTTTATTAATCGTTGATTACTTTTAGAAATTATTTTTCTAGCATTATTATTATTAATATTTGTTTAATTGGGTGATAGATTGGGAAAAATCTTGGTATTTACCCGACTTAAAATGCTGATAATGACAATGAAATTAAATGGTGCCTTATAGGAAGAGTATAGTATATTGGGGCTATGGCTGAAAAAAAGGAGCACATGGGAGTGGCACCCACATCGTTGCAATGCTACATACATGCTCTCAAGTCTCAACGTCATATGGTAATCCCTAGAGCCTGTGTGTGTGTGTGTGTGTGAGAGAGAGAGAGAGAGAGAGAGAGAGAGAGTCATAAATGTGAAGGTAAATGAACAAGTGGGGCATCTATCAAAATTGGCAGAACGCACGTGGGTTTAAGAGCGTGTACACACTACACACTAATAAATATCGAATGAAAATGAAGTCATACCCAGCACTGTTCCACTAACTTTGGCTTTTACTTTTGTTCACTGAAACAGAACCACGTAACTATGGGAAAATTGACAGCTAGCTCTCTCTCTCTCTCTCTCTCTCTCTCTCTCTCTCTCTCTCTCTCTCAGTGGATACTTTAGTCTAGTTAGTTTAGGTTTTTTATTTTAATATATTTATTTTATATATCCATAATTCACCCCTTAAATGAGAGAATAGTTTGATATAATATCAAATTATTAATGATTAAATTGACACATCTAAAATGTTAAAAGACAATTTTGACACATGGAACAAATATTAAAAATAAAAAATAATAATTAAGTTTTATATTTAAGTCATGGATCAAAATAAAATTTTGGGTAAACCCAAACTTTATAAACCATGATATTCTAAACACTATGTATATATATTTTAAAAAATAGTCACTATTTATTATTTATGTTTAAATTTTTTCTCTTCTTTATTTCTTATATCTTCTTGTGTTTTAATTTTTACTCTCTCTAATATTGAGAAAAGACAACTACTTGTGATAAAAAAAATAATAAAAAAAGAAGAAGAAGAAGAAGAAGAAGAAGAAGAAAAAACAACTGCTTTCTCCACCAAATGAGTTACTCTATTAACGATTTAAAAAATACAATTAATGATTTTTTTTTTTGAGGGGAACAATTAATGATTTTTAGTAAATATATATAGTGTTTAATTAGAGGTCAATTTTTTCTATCTTTTACTTTAAAAAAAAGGTTCAAATTAAAATGTCACGATTTAATTGGTCAGGTTAAATTTTGTCTTTTTGGGTGGGCTTTTCCACGAGGTTGTCAAATGGGGACCACCACTCGACTGCGTTCTGTAACTGCAACTGGTGATCAAATTCTGGAGAAATTAAAGTTTACGATCTCTAATATTATCTCCAATACCATCATCTTTCACCTCTCTTAACTCTAAGTCGGTGTCAAATTCTGAGTAAGTTTCTTGAGAGATTCACCGAATACATATTAACATGAAAATGGAGAGAGCTGGTTACTAATACTGAAGCACTTCGAAGTAGATTACAATAGCCCATTGGAAGAGCCTTTAAGACGCATCGTCCCCGCCGGCGACCCTGCATGGTCGCCGACCTCCCCAAGCTTCTCTAAGCTGTCTTTTAGATTTTAGTTTAGGGTGTGTTTGTTGTTCCCAAAAATACAAAATACAAAACTGCTCTACATCTCAACCAACTTTAACTCAAATCACACTTAAAATTGCACTGAACTACTATTTTTCTGAGAAATATGATTGGCTGTTCTTGTTCTATTAGATTTAGATTTGTTAATATGGGGGTTTTTTGGCTGCTGAGAAAATATTGGGAAATCAATTTAGTACTCTTAACGCTGTTGTCTGGCCTAGAATTTAATTTCCTTTATATCCCTCTATTTTCTCGGCAGTCAGACAGATTTGCTATGAAGTAGATAAAAGAAAAAGAATCAAATTTTGGAATTCCGTAATATAAAATTGTATAGCTTAAGAAGACTCTCATGCCATACATATATGATCCATACAACACATCAGATGAACCAAAACAGTTACATATATGTCTGCTAATGCTTTTTCTTTTTTTGAATACTGCATGGTAATAAAGAAAAGATAGGGAATATAGATATTCATGTGGGCTAGGTCATAGCATGAGGCGGAGGACTCTCTTACAGTACTGTGCCTGGGGATGGTGCAGGTGCAGCTTTGTGATTGGCTAAAGAGCTTGTTGAAGGCGGGATATAGGTGGCTGGATTCGGAGCAGATGGCTGAGTATGACCCTTGAGAAGCTTTCAGCCTAGGACAGGAAACTCCGGCGGTGGTGCAGGTGCAGCTTTGTGATTGGTTGAAGAGCTTATTGAAGGTGGGATATAGGTGGCTGGATTCGGAGCAGATGGCGGAGTATGACCCTTAAGAAGCTTTGGGCCTAGGACCGGAAACTCCAGCGATGGTGCAGGTGCAGCTTTGTGATTGGTTGAAGAGCTTGTTGAAGGTGGGATATAGCCGGCTGGATTCGGTGCAGATGGCCGAGTATGACCCTTAAGAAGCTTTCGGCCTAGGACAGGAAACTCTGGCGGTGGTGCAGGTGCAGCTTTGTGATTGGTTGAAGAGCTTGTTGAAGGTGGGATATAGGTGGCTGGATTCGGAGCAGATGGCGGAGAATGACCCTTAAGAAGCTTTGGGCCTAGGACCGGAAACTCCAGCGATGGTGCAGGTGCAGCTTTGTGATTGGTTGAAGAGCTTGTTGAAGGTGGGATATAGCCGCCTGGATTCGGTGCAGATGGCCGAGTATGACCCTTAAGAAGCTTTCGGCCTAGGACCGGAAACTCCAGGGATGGTGCAGGTGCAGCTTTGTGATTGATTGAAGAGCTTGTTGAAGGTGGGATATAGCCTGCTGGATTTGGTGCAGATGGCCGAGTATGACCCTTAAGAAGCTTTCGGCGTAGGACAGGAAACTCCGGCGGTGGTGCAGGTGCAGCTTTGTGATTGGTTGAAGAGCTTGTTGAAGGTGGAATATAGGTGGCAGGATTCGGTGCAGATGGCCGAGAATGACCCTTAAGAAGCTTCCTGCGTAGGACCGGAAACTCCAGCGATGGTGCAGGTGCAGCTTTGTGATTGGTTGAAGAGCTTGTTGAAGGTGGGATATAGGTGGCTGGATTCGGTGCAGATGGCCGAGTATGGCCCTTAAGAAGCTTCCGGCGTTGGACAGGAATCTCCGGCGATGGTGCAGGTGCAACTGTGTGATTGGTTGAAGTGCATGTTGAATCTGGGATATTGGTGTTTGGCGCAGATGTTGTAATGATCTTAGTAGCAAAGGACTTTTCAATATTGATCCGGCTGTCGCCAGTGGTCGGAGAAATGGTCAAGGCAACAGATGTTGTAATGATGTCAGTAGCAAAGGCCTTTTCCTTGATCTGGCTGTCGTGGAAGGCAACAGTTGGGGTAATGAACTCAGAGCTTAACTGGTCAAGTGTAGCGGCTAAGCTTGAGTTCATGTAGGAACAAATGGCAAGTACTATGAAAAGGGATGCAACAAAGAATTGTTTAGAAGATGGGCTTTCCATCTCTGTGTGTGAGTGTGGAGTGTACTACTTTGTGTAGGGGTAATGGATGAAGGGTTAACAATATATATATTTATATAAACTTTGCAGGGGCCTTCATTTGAGGATACACTTATTTGAGGATACACTTATTTGGAACTCGTCCCAAATATCTCCGATGTGCAAGTGCAAAAAAGTTTCCCCTGTTACACATTATTATACATTGTTGAAATTGTTGAAAGGGGTGGCTTGTGTCCAATGGACACGTTGGATGGGGGAGCTGGATGGTCTTGAAAAGCATGAGCCGAAAAGTTCAGACGGCTGTTAAGATCAACCAGGACAGAAAGGGAATAATGCAGATTCTCTTCCCCATTGTAACACCTTTCGAGAGCACGTGTCCTTAAAGACACGTGTTGTGTCCCTGTGATAAGTACGACGATGGGATTACATCATCGCTCATCCTTTGTCGTTGAATTCTTTAATCCATTCCCGTGCTTATCTCATCGACTCAACTACCACATTATTTTATTCCTCATATATTCAAAACTTAACAGACATTGTGTATTAAACTAGAGTAAAACGATGAGTGTCGATTGACTCGATTCCCCCTTGCGGACTTTTAAAGGCAACACGCTAAAATTGATTGAAGTTGTTTAGAAATGCATAAGGGATGTGAAAGTGGAAATTATTTTGCAAGATTTTAGGTTATGTTTACAGCTATATATGCCTTAATAATATGTATCAACTTTCTTTATGACCTTAAGATTTGGTGTGAAAGCAGTGCACATATAACAGCCTTGTTATGTGATCTTAGATGCCAATTTCACACGAGATCCATTATTAGTAAATGTAGCATATATGTGGGAGACTAGCGTTTGATAAAATAATTTTCGGTTGTTTGTGAGATTTATATATCCACCCATTGGTTATGTTTGATCCAACCAGGGCCTTTATTTGATTCACAAAAAAAAAAAAAAGACCAGGGCCTTTATGCCCTCACATTTAAGTATTGCTCAGAAAGTGTTTTCAGTAAAAATTATGTGTGCCCTTTTTTTTCCATCACAAATGATTATTGAAAATATATTAGGAAAAATAGTAACGACATTCAAACACTTACTTCAATATATATATATATATATATAAATAATGATGACTATAATTGCCACTTAATATTTTTTTTCAAGGGATTAAGCAGTGTAATTATTTATTATTAGGGCACGTTGTTGTTAGTGACTTACCAAATAAGTTTAAATCAATGATGATATATACACACAAAATAGGTTGAAGTTATACACAATATAACTATGTATCATTCAAAGTAATTTACTACAAGATAAAAAGAGAAAAGAGAACTCTAATTCCAAGGGAGATGTGTCAATAATGCATGTTATCGGCCACAAATTTTTTCAAAAATCTCGATCTCAACCCCAGGAAGACGTGAATTACAATGATTGAAAATACACCAGAGAGATATTGGAAATGGAACCAATTTAACCTAATTGAACTGCCAAAGCATGGACTAGAAATCTAAATTAGATTTAAATGAGCAAGATATAAAGAAATTAATAATATAAAGCATGAATCAAGTTTAGGATTTTAAAAACCACATGCGCAGCTTCTCAACCATCCGTTAAAAATTAATATGCTAATATGGGTCTTGTTAAAAAGTAGAAACCATGCATCACAAGCTTGCTAATGGCACTGATAAGAACACCTGATGTGGAGGTTGGAAAGGCCATCAAAACGGCGCGGCACTCAAATTTGACCCAAACTAAAAAACATTAAAAAAAAAAAAAAGTTTTTTAATGCAAAAGTTGCGCATTCAGATGCTTCTCTTAGAAGAAAACGGGCCGACTAGAGTAGAAGCAGCTCAGTGTCTGTTTTGCAAAAAGACAAACTGCTTTTGGCCACAAAATATGGCAAAAGAAGGACTCGCTTTTGGCTTTGAATTGTCAGTGTTTGACGAAGACCAAGGTCACAGTTACAACTCACAGGCAAGTTGGCAACACTGAGATACTAACTTGACGTACCCTTAAATAATTGTTAATAAATTATATGAAAGTTTTTATATTATTTTTATAAAAATAAAATAAATTGTCAAAAAATTAATTATTTTATTATTTTTTGGTAAAATTTTTCTAAACATAGTACATAAGCCAATACTATTAATATTTCTTTTTTCTTTTTTTCTTTTTGAAAAGAATATGTTAAGAAGTGATCATTGCAATCCGGTGCATTGAACTGTTACCAAAAGCAGATAAATACTCTTTTCAAGTGAATGTTGTGCAAATTCCCAAAGATACGCTTAAGTAGCAACTTGTGATTAAGTGTGTAGTGCCTTTTTTTTTTTTTCTTTTTTTATGGGAAGTCCGTAGTGCCTTTGGTAACCAATTTTTTTAGGATCACACACTCTAGTCTACCACTCCTACTACAACTTGCACATGTGTCATTCCAACACAAAAGTAATATTTGTAGTAGATTCTGCATTTTCTCTCTCTCTCTTTTTTTTTTTTTTTTGAAGTATCTTTTCTTATTGTTCTATTCCCTATGGATTAACTTGCTGGGTCAGTCCAAGTATACAATTAATTATGAAAGTTGATGACAGAGATTCATAACATCAACCAAGAAAATTAACCAACTTATAGACCCAAAATTTTTTTTAAAAAAATATCAAAAATTCAAAATGAAACTGTAGAATGGTGTGGTACTGGTGCACGAACTTCGGTTAAGATATTGGTTTTGAAGGAGAAAATCAGACCAACCTGAGATCAGTCAAAAGGTATCTTACGAATAGCTATAATGTTTGAATACTTTATTTTTTCTAAGAGATTAAAGAGCGACCCTCTTTCTCTATCCCCAAAAGCACTATTTGAATAAGTGCTTATCCCACTCTCTTTTAGATCGTTTACATTGCACCCACGAATGAAATGTTGAAGTTATAATGGAGAGCCTCAAAAGACAAAAGTGAGTCCAAGAGAGACTAGACAAGAATTTAGAATGTAGAAAAAGTTTCTAAATTGATAAATCCTCACAAAGCCATTAAGAATCTTTGGAGGAGTACTGTTTACACTCTTTCACGTGTTTTGATGGGGTTTTAGGTGGTTGCCTTTACATGTATGTCTTTTTGGACTTGGTTTTGAAAGTGATATTGAATAATAAAATTCCAGCAATACCTTTGAAGTCTTAAACTACTTGTAGAATTCTAGGGTTCAAAAGTACTTTGGTTTTTTTTTTTTTTTTTTTTTTTTTTTTTGTATTTTATGTTTTGGGGTATTTCAGTAATTTTTTAGCTTTCGGGGGTATTTTGGTCATTTTGTGAGTTTTGGGGGGTATTTTGGTCTTTTTTTGGGGTTTTGGGGGGTATTTTGTTCTTTTTTTTTTTTTTAGGTTTTGGGTTTTTTTTTTTTTTTAAGGTTTTGGGAGTATTTTGGTCATTTTTAAGTTTCGGGGATATTTTGGTTTTGGGGGTATTTTGGTCATTTTTTGGGTTTCGGGTGTATTTTGTTCATTTTTTAGGTTTTGGGGTTATTTTGCTCATTTTAGAGATTTTGAGGTATTTTAGACATTTTAGTGGTTTTTAAGCATATTTGGTGATTTTAGAGATATCGAGGGTATTTTAGTCATTTTAGAGGTTTCATGGGTACTTTGCTCATTTTAGAGATTTTAGGGATATTTAGGTCATTTGAGTAGTTTTTGAGCATATTTGGTAATTTTAAAGATATTGGAAGTATTTTGGTTATTTTTGAGGTTTCGTGGGTATTTTGCTCATTTTAGAGATTTTGGGGATAATTTTGGATGTCTAAGGGTATATTGGTAATTTTGGAAGTGTAGGGGTATTTGCGTCATTTTAGGTATTTATGGGTACTTTGGTAATTTTGGAGGTCAAGAGGGTATTTAAGTAGTTTTAGAGGTATTTGGGTCATATTAGATTAAATTAGTGAGTTACTAATTAAATGGGTTGGATTGGTAATGGATAATTACACACCAAATCCATTTATGACCCCATTTGCCACTCCTAAATAAAATACAGAACCTTTATATGGTTTGACACTCGTACGCTTAAATATTAACTTGTGATTAAGTGTGTAGTGTCTTTGGTAACCAATTCTTTTAGGATCACACACTCTACAACTCCTACTACAACTTGTACATGTGTTAACTTGTGCTTGGATTACCATCATCTACACATGGGTCAACTATTAGAGTATTAGTACTTGATAAAAAGTAACCACAATTTTGATGTCGTAATTGTGAGTAATTGTCTATAACTTTCACATAAACCCTTTTTTTTTTTTTTTTTTTTTTTTCTGCCACTCACAATTATAGCAAAATTGTGGTAAAAAAATTTTGGTCCTAGATTTTTTTCCTTTGCTTTACCATCAACATTTAACTGACTTTTTAGCTGATTTTTGGAGTCCTGCAAGGGGGAAAAAAGAAAGAAAAAGAAGCATTTTTATTTTTTATTTTTTATGTTCAGGTTGTGTCCAAACGCTATTGCTTGGGACATTTGAGAAATTACAAAATTTACAAGGCTAAAACAACGTTGTTTTATAACGGTAACTATAGCTTAAAGTACCCTAATATCTTGTCCATCATCTGTTAGTGACTGTGATGGAATTAAAATTTAGGGGAGGTCACTTCGAGGGGACCTGGGCCTCCAAAGAGAGAGAGAGAGAGAGACCAAAGTATTATTCATCATGAACAGTTACAATGTCTTTCCCACCTTTATACTAATCTCATACACTAATTAACCACCCGGATTATTAGCTAATCAATCCAACTAATCCAATAACAACCACTTATTGTCTGACCTGGCAAATGCTTTCATACAACCCATACTACATATAGATGGTACAAACGCCTAACATCATCATATGTTTGTTCATTTGTTCATTAAGGGCATGTTTAGTATGTTGTAATTATTATTATAATGTAATAGAAATAAGTATAACAAGAAATGCAAGAAGCACTAATGAAATAATGATCCCCATTCATAATGTTTAGTGAGTAATTGAGTATACTAGAATAGAATTCTAAAATATTATATTTTAGTCATATTTCCAAAAATATCCTTTCTTTTTGTGAGGTTTTCTAAGCATTTTATTATAACTAAATTTAACAAATTATATGATTATTATGCTGTTCAAAATTAATATATTGGTACTTCAATTAAACTTGTTTGACGATAAGTTAAAATAAATGCTTATAAAAAAAAGATTAAGATAAATGAATTAAATATTTTTTTTTGATGAATTAAAGATGTACACAGTATACGATTTCTTATATTTAAAAATGGTTAATTACAGTAAACTCACTTATGATTTGTCTTGAAATCACTTTACTTACCCGTAGATTGATAAATGTCACTTTATCCATTTGTGGTAAGTTTCTTTTATTTTCTGTAATCCACCTCTATTAAAAACAAGAGTAAACATGTATTTTTAATTTTTTTGTATCTCTCTTCTCCCAAAACATAAAAAAAAAAACTAAAAAAAACAAAAGAAAAGAGGATCTAAAAGCAAGATTTTGTAGAATTTAAGAATAAACATAATATTGCTCAAGAACCCTAAATGTCTGTGTAACACTAGAAGAAAATATTATTAAAGGAAAAAATCACTTACTACTCTTTCCATTACTTCTTATTTGACTTTATTTCTCTCTCATTCACACACTCTCTCTCTGTTCAGTTTATGTCTCTCTCTCATCTCCCACACTTTGGTTTAGATAGGCAGTAGCTTTGGGTCACGGTTGCAACGGAGGAGCCAAGAGTGGTTGTATGGGTTTGGGTTTTGATTTGTGGAGGAGGAGCATGACTGATTTGGGTCTGGGTTTTAAGGAGCGTGACGTGTAGGTTGCGATTTAGGTTTTGGTGGTGGTTGATCTGAGATTTTGGGTTGTTAAGGTGAACGCGGCTTGGTTGCAGTGTCATCGTGGGTGTGGTGGATTGTCGGTGTTGCTAGTGGTGGCTCCATTCCTTTGCTCAAAACCAGATCCATGATAAGCAGATCATTTTAGAAATGGAGTGAGCAGCACCCATGAAGATCAACCATTGAAGATCATGTCTTCTTACATCCAGTTTCCATGTTGTTAGGAACAAAATTTGATGTCACCTGCCATCATTTTATGGTTTGTTTGTATGTATTAAATATCAATGAGGCAATGATAGTGGAAGTCTTGGATTGGGTCATGGATGATTGAATTTCTTGGTTTGAGTTTTGCATTTGATTCAAGCCTATTGTTATGGGGATTTGAAAGCTGGAATGAAGGGTGTGGAATCACCGTGGTGCTTGGATTTTTTGTGGGTTTTTTATTTGCCTTTGAAATCTGAATTTATTTATTTATTTTATAGGTATAAAGATCTGATTCTATTGCTAAGACCCAAGATTTATCGTAGGTTTTTGTTTGATTTTATAAAACAATCACTTTTTAATCTTTTTTATCTTGTCTTTTTATGTTTTTTCTATTTTGGGAGAAGAGAGACATAAAATAGGAGCAGAAATACATATTTACCAATATTTTGAACTGAGTTAGGTTACGAAAAACAAACAAAACATATCTTAGGTGGGTAAAGTGACACTTTTCAAATTACGGATTGACAAAACGATTTCAGGTCAAATCATGTATAGGTTTAGTATAATTACCCCTTTTAAAAATATAAAACTAAAATTGAAAAAAAAAAAAAAAACACCATCAAGCATTATTTTAGATCATTTTGTTATCTTGAAATAAAGATCTAAAACTTCATTTTTGCGGTTGTGTTAAAACAAAAGGAATAAAGGAGAATAAACAAGAAAAAACTAACATAGTGGAAAAATGAAGAACGAAGAAAAAAAATGTTAGAGAGAGAGAGAGAGAGTTGTTTTGCTTGGGCATTTTAGGAATTTATATTTTTTAGTTATTACCTAAGTTAAGGAATCAATCAAAAAAAAAAAAAAAAAACTATTAGGACCATTTTAATAAGTATTAAGGAACAACTGTTTTTCATTCTAAATAAATAGCTATTCCTAAAAAGTAACCATTTCTTGTACTAAAAATACAACTAAATAATTTAATAGTTACTCCTAAGGAATAACTCACTATTCCACTATAAGAGCACGGGCTAACATAGGCTACTTAATGCAGAGTACAATAACTTACACAAGCCATATATTGGCCTCTTCTTGATAGGAGAAGTTTCTACCATATCTATCAAAATTTTCTTTAAAATATTTCTCATGAACATAACAAAAAATATGTATCTTGTGTTCTTTATCGGTGGAGAAAATGGGACATAAAGTATTGTAACTAGAGTAATTGGGCATGTGAAATATTGTAAGTATGGATCGTTACATTAGTACTTCAAGCTATGAAACTTTCTTAGGAACTCACAAGATAATGAAATGCCATTAATTTCATGAACATTACATAGTTTTGAACATTTTTATATTACATCTAATTTAATCTAAATAGGTAGATACATTACATCCTAAACCCTTTTTAGCACATGGGCCAAATAAAAATGGGCTGACCCGGCCCATTGACAAGCCCAAACCATTCAACAATTCTTCTTTTAAAAAAAAAAAAATCGACTAGTCCACCTCCCTCTCTTTTGAGCTTTAAGGTTTAGGGCCTCTCACTAAAACCTTAAACCCAAGAACTGTAGAACTCTAATTCTGTCCCCACTAGCCAGGTTCCAGAAATTGCATCGACAATTCCACTTTCCTCTCTCTCTGCTCTTTTTTTTTATCTCTGATTTTTTTTACGGTGTTGGTTTTGTTCATAAAGTTCAGTAACAAAGGGAAAATAAATTTTTAAATAAATGTAGTGTGATTGCACTTCGGAGAAAAAAATTCTCTCCATCGATGAATGATAGATTAGGGGTGAGAAAATTGGATACTTTTAAACCCAAATTTGTTAAGTATTTTGGGAGGAAAGACTTCAGCTTTGGAAGTGAGTTACCAGAATATATAAGTATGGTGTGAGGTTGGGGACAATTGACAATATATTTACTATTTTTGTTGCAACCTTTGGAGAAGCGAATGGCATTTGCAGGACATGAGACCAATGTTGTTTTTTATCCAAATAAAAAATAAATAAATAAACGAAATATCTCCAATTAAGCAAAATTGTAGTTAACATTATATTTGAGAACTAAATAATCTAATGTACTAGAGTTCTAACCATTTCCTTTTCAATACGAACAACCAAATTAATGAATTATTAGAAAATCACTTGTTTGACAATAAATTTTACCAATTGAGTTGATTATAATCCATTAATAGAATTTAATTATTAGGAATATTTCTAATTTTTTCATCATGATAAACTATTTTCTATATATCAAAAGTTTTGTGTAGTTCAACTTACATTTCCTAATATTTTTAAGGGGAATCTTCAAATCTCTATCCTCCAACTATTAGATTGTTAAAAAATACTCTTAATCACAAATCACAATTGTGTTTGTTTGGTCACATTTTTGAAACCTTAATTAAAAAGTGAAAATAATGTTATTTTAAGCTGAATCAGACCAACCTAACCTAAGTAAAGATTTTTTTAAAAAAATAATAATAATAAGTCTTTGTGAGGTTTTCTCCTAAAGCAAATTACAAAAATTACTATAAATTTTGCTATACTATTATCTTTGGAGAGTTGATGATTCAATGAATTTAAGCTTTAGCAATTTATTGGAAATTTTGCTATACTATTATCTTTGGAGAGTTGATAATTCAATGAATTTGAGCTTTAGCAATTTATAATAAAAGTTTGGTATCAAGAACCTTGCGGTTGAATTAACACTTTCTATGTTGACATTGAAAGTTAAAATTTTTATTTTTTATTTTGGCTCTTAAATCAAAATTTTTTAAATATTTATTTATAATATCAAAATGATAATGCCAAAAGATTTATAGTTCAATTGACAATCTTTAGTATTTTCAATAGAAAAGTCCATAATTCATATTATCCACTGCCATCGTAACTATCAAATTTATTTAAAAGGCAATAGTAATTACGCGGAATTAAAAAAAAAAACACCCTTCCAAACTCTCAAATGATAAAATAAATAAAATTTGGAAAAGCTACAATTTAAAGGGATTATGTAGTTTTAATATACTATAAATTAATTAATAATAAAGTTTGAAAAGTGTTAAATTAAATAGTATTGTAACAAAAGCGCGAATTATTACCCATAGACTTGTTGATTATAGTTATATTGTTGAAATTTGTTTTCGATTTCAAAATTATAACTAAACTCTATCTTTTAATTCAAACTATATATAAAATAGCAGAAGCTTTTTTCTTGCAATTAAGGCCATTGAGACATGTAGGAAAAACTACCCGCTTAAAATTCTAACACGTGTAGAGTTCAATTGTGAAAAGTCATAAAGAAACCGTTTAAAACTCACTGCTTAACCCATCGCTTTACTTAGTGTATATAACAAAAACTAATCGGCTGTTCAAAACAATATTTCACTTCCAATTTTATGAAAAACAGCGATTGATGGAGAGATCATAAGGCAAAGAGAGAAAAATGTGAGGATTGCCATTACCCGCCATTTTGGCCTTCCATGATCATTCGGTCTCTCACTGACATGCTATCAGTAAATTTTGATTTTTTTTTAAAAATTTTTACTTTTAAAAAAGGAAATTGGCGTTAAATATTATTTAGACTTGGGATTGTTTTTGCTATATGATTGTTTTTTCTTAAATAATTTTCTATACCTTTAACATGTTATATTTTTATAATTTTCCCAATAAAATGTAAATGTTTAATTTTCCGATCTGGGTATTTCATAACGCTTATTGAAAAATTATCATAGTTTTTGTGTTCGGATAAAGCTATTTCTTGTAAAGTATTTGGGATTTTCAGTTATGTGTTAATTTTGTTTTTGAAGGTGTCAAAAGCCAAGAAAGTGTCAAATTCTGGAAATTGGGTTCCTAGTTTTTTTTTTTTTTTTTTGTTGTTGGTAGTTGTTGACTTATTGTGTTGGGTCTTTAGGAAGTGGGTCCTTGTTTTTAAGCACATGAATGTTATATACCATTGTATAAAGAGATTGAAGGAAGGAAAATCCTCAAGCCACATCTGAGGCTCTTCCTTTTGCTGATGAGATAACGTTGCTATCTCTTGAGTTGCACAGTTACATTATTTTCTGCTTAACTTGGAAAGAAATACATTCAAGGCTTTAACATGTGTTGCCTAATATCATCTAGCAGTAGTTTTGCGTTATCATTCGATATGTTCAATTAGTGATTTGATAGATTTATGTAATCTGAGTGATTGATTGTATGGTCCCCAGTTGTATACTCCTGTACTTGGATCACTCTATTCTTTGACATTAATAAAACTTCATTACAGAATTTATCAAACAAAGAGAAAACTTGCTACATTTGTAATTGCATTAACCAGCTCAGTGTCTTCACATTCCACAATCACTCAACTAAATCCTGTGACGTGGCTCCATTACGTCACGCATGAAAGAGTTGTAATACGCATTCTTTTAATCAACTAGGAATCACAAACTCTCTTAGACAATGCAGCAAACACTTCCTGCACTATCACAAATCATGGCTCCCACACCCCCAGTCCCATCTCTGAAGCTCAAACCAACAACATATAGCTTAAAACAGCTTGTATCAAGAGCTTACTACTTAACTAGATCTGGATTGAAGTGAATCTCATGCTAGTTCTGTTCAATAGATGACATGGCTAACTAGACAGCACTAGAAGCTGTGATGTTAGGCAATGACATAGCAGCCCCATACAAACATCATTCCTATGATCCCATAGTTTCCACCCAACTGTGAGGAGGTTCTCAAGACAAGGAGACTCCCAATTTTTGAAAGCCTAGGTCCTTGTTTGAAGGATTCCCAAACTAGCGTACCAAGCAAAATTTTGGATCTTAAGGTGCACCTTTAGAAACCAATCATATTCCAGAATCATTTTCTCATTTGAAACACTTTCAAAAGTCATATTAGGGATGGAAACTGAAAAGAACTCAAACTGGAATCCACCTTCTTGCTGACTTGACTTGAGAAACAGAGGAACTCAAAAATAGGCAAAACTGGGAGGTTCTGACCTTGATTGACCCTTTGGTACAGAAGGTCAAGTGTTGAACGGCACTTTAAGGCCTTCAAATGACACTTAATTCCCAGATGAAAGCGCCAATATGTCTTGCTTTCTTTTGTTTCCATTGTCCTATAACTGATTCTTGATAGTTAAATGCACATGTTAGGAATTGTAACTTGAATGGGAAGCTCAGATTAGGGTTAATTCATATATCAAGGCGAATAAGTCAAAGTTAGAGTTAGTAACAAGTAGCACAAGATTCATTAAAAAAAAAAGTAGCACATGCATGGATCAATTAGATCAATTTTTGAGCTCATTTTATAGATTTTTTTTTTGTTGCCAATTATCAAGTAATTTTTATTGCCGAAATTCTGGGAAACCAGCACCAACATACAAAATGGATTACAAAGCAAACACACAGGCCAAAGCCAAAAACCAGAAACTAACACCACGTTCACCATGGAGGCAACACCAACTACAACTACACATTGAAACACCAAAACTAAACAAATTAGCAGCTAAGGAAATACAACTAAAGCATATTTATTCAGTAGCAGCCTGCAAAGAATATAAATCCAGCTTACTCAGGCCAACAATCCGTCTACCAGAGATACAACAAAATATAATAAGCCAAGGAGACCACAGCAAATTTCTGTAACAACATTCCTGCAACCAGCTAGACCATAGCTGATACTCAGCACATTCATTATCTTATAGGGGCTTGATGCTTGAGGCTAGCTTTTGCAAATCCCCATCTATAGCTTGTTTCCCTATTAACTCTGGAAGCAGCATTGGTTTTTCCACCCTCAATTCAAGGTCTAACCTGTTTTTTGACTTCTTCCCCATATGTTCCTCGGATCTAAGCAACCCTTGGAATATAAGAGCATTTGAATGGGTGCAGCGATGAAGGGTTGCTGCACTGAGTCCTAGTTTACCACAATCTTATCTCAAGGAAGTGACATTTGGAATCCCAATCATCAGCAATGGATTCCTGACAACACATGAATTTAATTTTCCTCCATTACCTTTTGGAAAAGGAACACTTGGAGAATAGATGGTTTCTGTTCTCCACAGCTGCGCTGTAAAGGACACATAGCATGTGCCTGCCAATACCCCATTTTTTCAATCTTTCTCTGGTCTTCAGCCTGTCCTTTGTTGCCAACCATGAGATGAAAGCAAGTCTTGGTATAGCTGTAGGAAACCAAATAACTTTCCACCATTCTACTTTAGGATAATCCTGCTAATCCTAAGCACAAGCAACAATGGACCCTATTCTGGAAGGAATCCACCAAGCCTTATCATTATCCCCAAATTTGATCATAGGCAACTTGTGTAGGATAGTAACCAGGTTTTTTGACCTAACAGGACCCCAGTTTAATTTTCTACCATTCATGACACTAGCTAATATGGCATTCACAGTGCTGGCAGCTTCATAGACCACTCTATGACCAAACTTGTCCTAGAGAGGCCTAAATAGGTCTTGAGCTTTCAAATTTTCCTCCACCCCACCCTTAAGAGCAGTCATGGAAGCTCCTAACACACCAGAAGCTTTGGCCCTTAAGAATTTGCAACTTGACTTATGCAACTCTTAAGGATTCAACTTGGGTGAAGAGAAGCCATATGAATTTCATAATGGCTGCCGTATCCCATTCCTCCACCCTTTTAAGGACATGACCACTTTCCTTTTTAGGACAACAAACAGCATCCCAAGCCACTTTTTCATCCTGTACAAGACCATCAATACCTCTCCAAAAGGAGAATAGCAAGACCCTTACCCCTGTTAAAGAAACTCACTAGACTTCAATTGATTGCTATTGAGAATGAGGGAGATGAGATGAATTCTTTAGCTTATGCCACAAACTTCTCAGGTACTCCAATGGCAGCTAAGCAACGCAGAGTCCAAATGGATGGAATCATATATTCATATGCCTTCATGAGATTCACCTTTGTAAGGCATCTGGGAATACCCACCGGCCTGTGATAGTTTTTCACCAATTCCTGAGCAAGAATAATGTTTTCTGCAGTGCACCTATTAGGAATGAATGTTGTCTGGTTATTTCTAATCATATTAGCAAGGCATGGTCTAAGTGTATTAGCAAGAATCTTAGTAGTGCACTTGTATATAAGGTTGCAGCAAGATGTAGGCCTAGTCCCCATTTTTGAAGGATTTGGAACCTTAGGTACCAAATTAGTGATGGTTGAATTTGAATTAACCTCTTTGAGCAGCCTCCCTGTGTTGAAGAAGGATAATACAGCATTAGTGTGTTATGACCCAAGATGATATTCAGGATAAATTGTTATTTGAATTTGAAGTATTTAAATTTAGACTTAGTGATAGATCTTTATCTGAATAAGGTATTAGTAGATTAGTATTGTTATTTGTTTATATTCAAATTGATTCCTGTGTTTTAGGATAGGATTAGTTTCCATGTTTTAGGATTTGTTGATGAGGTTATCTCATCCTTGGCTATTTGTGTACGTTAAATGCATTAATGAGAAGCAAGCAGAAAATTAACCCCACATGTCTATTTCCTCTCTTAAGTTCAGGAGATTGGTTATCTTAAATTGAATATCTATTATATTCATTAAATTATCCCAGTTCACAACATAGTGACATCCTCCTTAACAATGGGCCAGGATCTTTTAGAGAAGTGCAGTAAACCCATATAGACTAGAGGCTTTGTCATCCTTCATTGAGAAGATGGTATCCCTGATTTCATAAGCAGTTCCCCCATCCTGCAGCAGTTCCTTTTGCCTGCAAGAAAATTGTATGGATAAAAAAATTAGTGATCCTTGCAATATCTGAATTATAGAGCTGAGAGGGAAGTTGGCCCAATAGTTTTTTGTAATAGGACACAACCAGCTCTTTTTGATTGCTTCAAGGTCTTCCAGCTTGACACCGTCTACATTCAGCAAACATCTAATGGACTCTATCGAAGAACCCAATATTTTGATCCCCAAGTTTAAGCCAAGTTTTTATTATTATTTATCTCTGCTTCCTATATGATTCCTCAGCATTGCTATTGGTAGAGGAATATGTGCCAAATGAACAACCATCAGGATTGGAGCAAGTCCCTGTATAAATACTCAACTTGTAATTCTAATCTCATTAGTGAATAGTGATGCATTTGCTTGGATCTTTCTCTCTTGAAATCTCTGTAATTCTCTCCCCAGTTCCTTCTCGATCTCATTCTCCCATTATCTCACAATTAAACTCTAGTCTAGTTTCTTCTTCAATCCTATTTCTCTAATCTCTAAACATTCAAACACCTAAACAACAAGTGTGATATTTACAATAACCCCCTTCGACCTAACAGATGCTTAGATAAAGCTATCTATATACGCCGCATTGCATCCCATCTTTCCTGAACAAATTGTAAAAGCAATTGTAGGACTAGTTTGATTTGTTCCCCTCGACCCACTGATTTCAGTAGTCCTGGTAGTAACATTGTTTTTTTTTTTTTTTTTTTAAATTAATTTTTTTATTATTAATCTTTTGTACAGGGCTTCTGTCATTTGCAAATGCTTGCCCTGAAATAAGCAGGGCTGCTGTCAATCTTTTTTGCTTATTTTGTGTTGATTATTTTCACTTTCATTTCAATACGGAAGGTTGTTGCTTTGTTCAAGATTATTGAGAGATTGACCTTTATTCTTTGTTGGTAACAATTCCTTAACTGTAGCTTTCACTTTATTTTCTCAAATTAAGTTACTTATTACAACTTCATTTGGAAATTATTTACTCATTTTACCCAAAATTTATTTTCCATTTTTCTGTTCATTGCAGTTTTGCACTCTCAATTTTTCACTTTCTGCTGTTATAGCAGAGAAAATTAGTACAAATGAAGTATATATCTGAACTGGTAAGTGATCCAACTCCAATTGTTTCTACTTGCAGGGCATGTGAGTGTAATGTTGGAGGAACACCTCCCATCTCTTCCATCCCACTCTCTGCATTGGGAGTTTTGGATGGAGATGGACTATGTTCATCTTCTATGAAAGAAAGTCTCTAATAAAAAAAATAAAAAAGACTATATGAAATAATCAGTGAATTTTCACAAAAAAATAAGTCCAATTATTTATAAGTGATCACTTTTCTTACTTTTCAAATGAAATGAATGCTAGGAATAGAAATTTATTATATTGTAATACTTGTTAGTAGGTAGTACTATAATTGTAAGTATTGTTGGCATTTGTTTTTTTAATTTCTCCTATGTTGAGTCAACGAATTCAATGAAAAGCTAAACTTTTACCCTTTTTTTTTTGTGGTAGAAGCTAAACTTCTACTTTACTACTGTATGTAGATGCAGTTATTTTACTTCATTTAATCAAAATGACAGTCTTATCCATTTTTTTGTTAATCTAAGGTATTTTTATCTTGTGTAAATTCTTTTAGTTTCCTACTTCATTCCTGAGTTTTAGAAGTTTTGTTAGCCTACCACTCTAACAGTCATAGGAGATAATTTTTAATTACCAAATGATGTCCTGTTCAATTGGAATGTAAGCTTATATGTGCTTCTATGGATTGCTTGTTAGTAATTCAGTAGAACATGATTCGTAGTTTATTTAAGCCACAACTCTATGTTCTAAATGAAAATTGTTTGGATGAGAAAGATATTGCTGTCAAATTTTTTAGTTCTATTAATCGTTGATTGCTTTTAGCAATTATTAAACCAAAATCTCAAATCTCAAATTTCAATGAATAATGAAGATAGGAAGGGAACCCCTTCCATACCAACTTGTTCAAGATGATTGAGTTCGAAGGTCCAAAATATGCTAAGAAGGATAATTTGCTGATAAAATTGTCAGATGATGCAAACCTCAACCATTTGATGCAGTATCAATCCCAAAGTATGGCCCAATTCAGGATGCAGAAGCAGTTACAAGGCCTTTTGGGCATTTCAGCAATGGTGGTTCCATAACGATGGAGGCCTCTCATGCCAAGGCTCCTTGAAGTCCTACTAGTACTACCTATCAGAAGCGAGTTATTAGAACAGATTTTAGAACACAAATTCCTACTCTTCAGCCACCAAAGTCACCTGAACCGCCGATACGTGCCAGAAATGAGGTTCAGAATATGATGCAAACTGAGCTCACTCTTTCTACAGGTTTCCAAACACCCAACTTGATTGGTAGTGCAAATGGTAAGGGATCTCAAATAAGGAGATCACTGCGGACAATTGGAAAACTGATTAACGGCTCTGAGAAAAGGTGAGACTAGTTTGTTTAGGGGAAAAAAGGTTCTTTTCTTATAATAGAGAGGAACTCTGGCTGGCACAGTATATCATTTCAACATTTCAATGTAAAATCTCAGGAACCAACAGAATTTGATGGAATCCAGACACCCATCAAAGGTGCTACTAATGTCATCGGTCCCAAGTCACCAGTGACAGCTAATGCTAGGACTCATAGGAGACAATCACTAACTGGCATTCCAGCGTCAGGGTCTGACAAGTCCCGAAGATCTTTTCTTGGAGGGAAGTCAAATGATTCTGGTAAGTAAACCAATACAAGTGTCATTGCATGAGATTAATATTGGTTACACACTGACACTATCCTTAAACCATATTACAAGCGAAATCTTCTTTGTCTTTAAGATCTGAGATCAATGTTGTTTTCTTTTGTAGACACAAAAGAAAATAGGAATGCTAAGACACCTCCTCCAGTACACCCATCAACAAAGATAAGTAAGAGGTGGCTATAGATTGTACGATGATGCTAGTTGTATGACTGTAGCGGTGCTTTGACTCGAAGCATACTGACATTGCTGACATTTGAGTTACAACATACTCCAACATTTGCCTAGAAAAAGAATTTTGCTGTTGGATTGTGTTATCTGACGCGATCAACATGCTGCCCATGTAGAAAGGGAATAAAATGTCTACTTGTTATCGATCTACTTGATTCTATAGCCCAATTTTGACTGCAAAATGTCTTTTGCTTCTTGTTAACTAATTCTTCATCACTTCATGTAAAAATACTGAAACGCTGTAATTTTTTTTGTAATAAAAGGTGAAGGGGATAAAAATAGTAAGTGGACGGATATAATGAGGACGGATCTATTCGCGACTATGACGGTTAACTTTTGCTGAGTATCCGTCATATGAGAATTAATTGCGGGTTCCAGGTGGCATGTAATGTGATATGCTCCCGATGAACTTTGGCTTTATCCCCACGCAAACGTGCACACTTGGACTTCTTGCGACACACGCTTGAGAAGACTCCTATATGGAAATAAGCTTGAGGAGGAAGTTGTATCCTAAAAGAAAGGTAATTCCGCTCAATATAAATACCTCCGAAACCCTAAATATGAAGGTACGCATAATATTCTTAACTCTGGCACTCTAGGGTTAAAGGAAAAAGATTCTAACTTGACCTTTGGAGTGTGTTCGGCCGACACCACACCGGTGCTCTCTTCTAGGTCCTTTGTTTTCCTTTTGCAGGTATTGCTTTCGTTTGAGGAGAAGCGCTTGCAACTCACTGGTGATATTTTCGGCATCATCAGTTGGCGCCGTCTGTGGGAAACACTAAGGAAGAAAAACTTCGGATTATTTTAGCCTCGCTCTATCCCTGAGACAAAGAGTTGCATGGCACTCACCCGATCGATGACAAAGAACAACAATCAAGGCGATGAACCACGCGCCACCGCTTTGAAGAGGCAGGTCCAAACGCTTGCAGCGGCTGTTGAGCGCCTCACTAAGCAGAACCATGATTTGGAAGAGCAGTTGCGGCAAATAACTGCACATCAGAGCGCACCACAGGAAGATCAGGAGGGAGCTAGCCCCGAAGGAAGGAACGCGGAAAGACCTGAGGGCAGCAACGCTCCGACTAGACCCGAGCGACAAGAAACCAATCAACCACTTGCTTTAGACCCTGTGCCGACTCACATAGCCACCGAAATGCAGGAGATGAGGGAACGTATGGATGCAATGATGAACGCCCTTAAGGGACGGGTATCCAGCAATCTGGACGACCTAGTCCATAGAACGGATTCACCATTCACAGCGTTGGTGAATTCATGCCCCGTCCCTTCAAAGTTCAAAATGCCCCATGTGGAAAACTACGACGGATCCAAGGACCCGTTGGATCACCTGGAGTCTTTCAGAACACTAATGCATCTTCAGGGTGTACCGGACGAAATCATGTGCAGGGCTTTCCTCACCACCTTGAAAGGGCCTGCGAGGGATTGGTACAGCAAGTTGACGCCTAATTCCATCGGCACCTTTAAGGAATTAGGTGCACAGTTTGTATCACACTTCATTGGAAGTCATCGACACAAGAGGTCTATTGCATGTATACTGGGAATTAAACAACGAGAAGGTGAGACATTGAGGTCTTATATAGCCCGCTTCAATAAGGAATCCCTCTCGATAGACGAGGCGGACGACAAGACACTGGTGGCAGCATTCACAAACGGGTTACAAGAGGGTAAGTTCTTATTTTCCCTATGTAAGAATGACCCAAAGACTATGTCCGATGTCTATTACAGGGCGACAAAGTATATGAACGCGGAGGATGCCTTGCTGGCCAGAGAAGACTACAAACCAAAGAAACGGGAAAGAGAGGAAGATATGAAACCAGATAACGGACGAAAAGTGGCTAGAACCAGAGATCGGCGAGAAGACCGGAGACCCAAACCACCTTCAGGGAGGTTCACAAGTTTTACCCCCCTCATAGCCCCAATTGACCAAGTGCTTATGCAAATCAAAGATGAAGGAAGCTTGACATTCCCGGGCAAATTGAAGGGAGATCCGAACAAGAGGCCAAGAGATAGATATTGCCGCTTTCACCGTGACCACGGCCATGATACGACGGATTGTTATGATTTGAAACAACAGATTGAAGCCCTTATAAGGCAAGGAAGGTTGCAAAGGTTCGTGAGGAAGGAAAGAACTGATCAGCCCCAGGAGCAGAATCCTAGACGGGAAAACGAGCGTCCCAGACCACCGGTAGCAGACATACGGATGATAATGGGGGGCAACGCTTAAGTAGGATCGTCCAAGAAGGCTAGAAAGACTTATTTACGGACGGTACAAAGTGTCCAGTCAACGGGACCTTCATTGGAAAGAATACGGCGGAATGACTCCAGTATCGAGTTTTTTGAAGACGAGGCCCGGCGCCTTCACCACCCCCACGACGACGCGCTTGTGGTTAGCATACAGGTAGGGGACTTCAACGTCCACCGAGTTCTAGTAGACAACGGGAGCTCAGCAGACATCCTTTACTATCCTGCGTTCCAGCAGATGGGGATTGCAAAGGAGCGCCTGATCCCGGCATGCGCGCCCCTCGTCGGCTTTGGGGGAACCCGGGTCCATCCTTTAGGGTCCGTCACATTGGCGGTGACGGTAGGAGACTACCCACGACAGATAACTAAAAATGTCTCCTTTCTTGTGGTTGATTGCTCCTCAGCATACAACGCCATACTCGGACGTCCTACTCTCAACGCGTGGAAAGCCATCACTTCAACCTACCATCTGATGATCAAGTTTCCCACTGAACATGGGGTTGGAGAACTACGCGGAAATCAGGTAACTGCACGGGAATGCTACGTGGCCATGATGGAGATGGATGACCATGTACAGACAATGAGCATCGAAGAACAGAGAACAGTGGCAGAACCCGTGGAGACATTGGAAGAAGTCCAACTAGATGATTCAAGGCCCGATCGAACCACCAGGATAGGAACCTCGGTCGACCAAACGATTCGACATGCGCTCCTACTGTTCCTTAAAGAAAACCAAGATGTGTTCGCATGGAGCCATGACGACATGCCAGGAATAGATCCAGCAGTCATAGTTCACAAATTGAATGTATCGCCTTCCTTCCCCCCAGTCCGACAAAAGAAACGCGTGTTTGCCCCCGAGCGGGATCGAGCCGCAGCAGAGGAAGTGCAGAAGCTACGAGAAGCGGACTTCATACGAGAGGTGTATTACCCAGACTGGCTGGCAAATGTGGTAATGGTCAAAAAGTCAAATGGGAAGTGGAGAATGTGTGTTGATTTCACGGATCTAAACAAAGCGTGCCCTAAGGACAGTTACCCGCTCCCACGGATTGACGCCTTAGTCGACTCTACCGCAAAACATGAGTTGTTGAGCTTCATGGACGCCTTCTCGGGGTACAACCAGATTAAGTTGGAGAAGACAGATCAAGAGAAGACATCATTTGTGACAAGTCAAGGGCTTTTTTGCTACAAGGTGATGCCATTCGGGCTCAAGAATGCAAGAGCCACATACCAACGATTAATGAACAAGATGTTCGAGCACCAGATTGGCCGGAACGTCCAAGTCTACGTAGATGACATGTTGGTAAAAAGCGTAAAGGCGTCGGATCATCTGAGGGACCTCCAGGAGACTTTCGACACTCTTCGAATGTACAAAATGAAGCTGAACCCAAGCAAATGCGCATTCGGAGTAACTGCGGGAAAGTTCTTAGGGTTCATGGTGTCCCAGCGGGGCATTGAGGTCAACCCCGAGAAAGTGAAAGCAATTATGGATCTATCTCCTCCAAGGACGGTGAAGGAAATGCAAAGCCTGACAGGGAAGATAGCAGCCTTGAATAGGTTTGTATCAAGAGCAACAGACAAGTGTCTCCCTTTCTTTAGGACGCTAAGGAGATCTTTCGAGTGGACGGACGAATGCCAAACGGCATTTGAAGAGTTGAAGGCATACCTCTCTGCCCCGCCATTGCTTAGCCCATCTACACCGGGGGAGGAATTATTCCTGTACCTTGCTGTCTCATCGGCAGCGGTGAGTGCGGCTCTCATTAGAGAGGAAGGGAAGGTACAGAAGCCCGTCTACTTTGTAAGCCGGGCGATGCGAGGCGCAGAAGAAAGGTACCCACGGATGGAGAAACTCGCCTTCGCTCTTATAATTGCAGCCCGAAAACTGAAGCCGTATTTTCAAGTACACACAATAATAGTCCTGACGGATCAGCCGTTGCGGAGAGCAATGAACAATCCTGAAGCCGCCGGACGGATGGCTTTGTGGGCCATCGAGCTAAGTGAGTACGATATCCAATACCAGCCACGAACAGCTGTGAAAGGACAAATATTGGCAGACTTTATTGCGGAATTCACTACACATGAAGAGCAGGGGGCACCAGAGAAGCCCTCATGGAGAATTCACACAGACGGGTCCTCCAATAAGCATGCGGGTGGAGTCGGAGTTGTACTCCATACCCCGGAAGGAGATAAGATTGAATGTATGATCCGTCTGGAGTTCCCTACTACAAATAATGAAGCGGAGTATGAGGCCCTGATGGCGGGATTAGAGCTTGCAATAGCGGCTGGGGCCAGGAAGGCAGTGGTCTACTCCGATTCCCAAATCGTAGCTAGCCAAGTTAATGGGAGTTATGATTGCAGGAGTGAACGAATGAGAAAGTACCTCGGGGAAGTGAAGGGTCGAACAAGTGACCTCCAATTCACAATAACTCAAATCCCGAGAGAAGAGAATCAAGAAGCGGATCGACTTGCAAAGGCTGCTTCGGCCGAACCTATGGTTATCCCAGAACAGGTATTGTCCTTTGTCCAATATTCGTCGTTGCTAGATAACGTTCAGGTGCAGGAGTTAACCACTGAAGACGATTGGACGATTCCAATTGTGGCATACCTCAAGGACGGGAAGCTTCCAGACGGGAAGGAAGAAGGTAGGAAACTGAAGGTTAGAGCTGCCCGATTCATACTGATCAAAGGCATCCTCTACAAAAGAGGATTCTCCCGACCATATCTAAGATGCCTGGGCCATGACGAAGCAGACTATGTAATGAGGGAAGTTCATGAAGGGATTTGTGGAAACCACTCAGGATCAAGGTCTCTGGTACACAAGCTACTCAGAGCTGGGTATTATTGGCCGACAATGCAGAAGGATGCCCATATATACGTGAGAGCCTGCGATAAGTGTCAACGGTTCGGCAATCTTATTAGGCAGCCAACGGAGGAACTCACACCCATGACGGCCCCATAGCCGTTCGCACAATGGGGATTGGATATCATGGGTCCATTTCCAATGGCGGCAAGACAACTGAAGTTCTTGGTAGTAGGAATCGACTACTTCACCAAGTGGGTGGAAGCAGAAGCTCTTGCTACAATCACGGAGAAAAATATTCGCAACTTTGTATGGAGAAATATTATCTGCCGATATGGGATCCCGAGAGTGCTCGTGTCGGACAACGGGAAGCAATTCGACAACGATGCGTTCCGAGACTTTTGTTCTCAGCTAGGAATCAAGAATCACTATTCGTCGCCCGCTCATCCACAGGCTAACGGACAAGTTGAAGTCACGAACCGGTCCTTGTTAAAGATCATCAAGACCCGGCTCGAGGGGGCAAAGGGCATATGGCCGGACGAACTACCAAGTGTCCTATGGGCGTACAGAACAACGGCAAGAACGCCAACGGGAGAGACACCGTTTCGATTGGCGTTTGGTGCCGAAGCCCTCATACCGGCAGAAGTAGGTTTGACGAGCTACCGCGTGGAAAGCTATGACGAAAGTAAGAATGCTGAAGCATTACGTCTAGAGCTTGACCTTGTTGATGAAGTCAGGGCAATAGCGGCTCAAAGACTGGCGCGGTACCAGGACATGATGGCAAAACATTACAACTCTAAGGTTCGGCACTGGAACTTCAAAGTTGGAGATCTAGTGTTACGAAAAGTGCTTGGCGCTACGAAAGATGCATCCCTGGGAAAGCTGGGTCCCAACTGGGAAGGCCCGTACCGAATCATCTCATGGCGCAGGAAGGGAACGTACTACTTGGAGACATTAGACGGAAGGAAGTTGAGCCATCCCTGGAACACGGAGCACCTGAAGAAGTACTACCAATAAGTGCAGCAGTCACAATACCTACTGCCTTACTTTTCAGTTTAATTCTAGACAGTTGTAGCTTTTACTTTTTAGAGCTCAGTTTTTCTTTTTCATAAACAATTTGGTTTATTGAACTTATGAGAGGAATTTTTTAAAAATGCATGCTGAGGAAAATCTACAAGTCCAAAAGTGGACGGTAAATCAAAAACGATGAAATCTACAAGTCCACAAACTGGACGGATCACCCAAAGGGTGAGAAACCTACAAGTCCACAAAGTGGACGGATCATCCAAAGGGTGAGAAACCTACAAGCCCACAAAGTGGACGGATCACCCAAAGGGTGAGGAAAACTTTAAAGTCCACAAAGTGGACGGATCACCCAAAGGGTGAATAACCTTTAAGTCCATAAAGTGGACGGATCCTCCCATGAATGAATGTCTACATGGTGGACGGTTAGCAAAAATACATTTGAAAGTCCATTCACAAAGTAGACGGATTAACTGAATATACGACGGATAATGAGCAAGCAACATGCAATAAAAGATTTGATAAGTCAAGTTTAATAATTACAAATGACGGTCTAAATAAAGTTCTCTTACAACGGTAAAATTTTTTACAAAAAAGCAAGTATCCTATTCATTCTTTGGAGAGTTCTCGACCAATGGACCGTCATTTGGCTGACTAGGAGGAGGAACTTCGCCTTCGTCAGCTGGAGCAGTGACGGCAAACACTTCGTCTGTACTTTCTGAACGGACGGATTGTGCGAGTGTTTGCCCTTGGGCGTCAATGGTTATGTGGGATACGTCCAGGTCAGGGTACGATGACTTCACCTGACGGATGGCGTCATCGAACCCGTCAGCAAAGGAGCTCCCCAGCTCCGCCAAAAGGAGTTCAGAATCACGATATTCTTGAACGGCTATCTCCTTTACGCTGTGAAGCTTGGACGTTGTCTCCGTCAACTGCTTCTCCTTGTCCTTCAATATCTCACGAAGATGCCCGTTTTCCTTTTCCACCTCCTCTCTGACCTGCTCCGAGCATTTGAGCTTTCTGTCCATGTTGATCTTGTAGGTCTTCAACTCGTGCAGCTCATCCTCCATCGTCTGGCTTTTCTTTCTCAGACGGTCCATAGATGTCTCATGATTGAGACAACGGCCAAGGAGCCCTTTCATCATCACCATGGCCTGGAAGCAAAGTACAATGTCATGACGGATGTGAAGGAAATTAGCAACAATACCAGACGGATTCAAGATTACCTATGCAATGGTGAAAAGACCCGTCTCACCCATCGCCTCCGTTGAATGGTTGCCGAGGTCTGCATAGTCGTCAGCTGTCAGCATAGACAACATCTTCTCGAGGGCATAGCTAGAATCCTCCCGGAAGAGGACGGGTGGTTTCTCCCCTGCTGGGCCTTTCATAAAGCCTTTGCCCTTTCCATGCTTGACAACCGTCTTCTCTGCCTCCAAGGCCACGACGGGTTCGGAGGTCTTTTGCTTCTTGGGAGGACGGTCCGTTTTCTCAACTTGAGTCCGTTTTGACGGTACAGGTGGGACCGTCCCCTTTGTTTGACCTCCCTCTTGCTTTTTCTTCGCCGCCTGTTGTTTAATGAATGCTTTCCTCCTGGCGGCGTCCATCTCTGTAAATCAAAGACGGATGAGAAAGGAAAGATAAAAGTAAAACGAGAGAAAAATTAAAGACGGGTATAATTTTGATGAACTTACGTTTTCGAATTCTACTATCGTATTGACGGGCAGCGGATGAAGGTTCGGGTCCGTCACAATACCAGTGAAGCGTATCGAGTGTGACGAGTTGAGCCCAAGTCCTCTCTTGCAGCTTTGTTTTGTTAAAAATTTTCTCCAGAAAATTCCACTGCTCCAGATCAACCTGTGGACGGTCCCGAGCTGCAATAAAGAGCGGTTAGACCTAAAAAATAAATTAACTTCAATGACTGGACGGAAGCAAAAAGGATACACATACCCGACGGAGGCATTATGCCCCATGTTGTGTCGACGGGCATGTTAGTTACATCTCCTGGACGACACATCCATTCGTCCCCTTCCAAAAAGAAGTAACGACTCTTCCAGTCTCTGTTCGAGTCTGGAGTGTCACTGACGAGCCTCAGTAAAGGACTTCTAGCTGCAAAGCTATACATCCCCTTGGACTTAACAATCTCTGTTGGACGGTAACAATGGAAAAATTCTTCCACCGTCAGCCTCCGGGAACCGTCAGACATTGCCCCATATAAAACCTCAACCCCTATGAATACTCTCCAGGCATTGGGGGAGATTTGGGTGACGGACAGACCAAGGTATTGAAGAAGTCGACGGTGAAGAGAACTTAATGGAAATCTGAGCCCCGCCTTTAAAGCTTGCTCATAGATCCCAACACCGTCTACTCCCTTGTAATAGCATTTCTCGGATTTTTTGGGAAGACGTAGACGGATGCTATCTGGTATTTGGTACTTGGTCCTAAGTGAGTTGAGTTGAGATTCAGTCATGGACGACCTAAAATCATTTACCGTCCAGAGAGGCAGCATGATGAACTCCCTAAGGCCATCTGGGCCAATTACTGACTGGACGGGGGGATCCACACCGTCCAAGCTACTACTGGACGACTCTGAACTCTCCGTCTCTAGACCACCGTCAAGGGAAGAAGAGGTACTTGACGGATTCCTCTCTTCACTTGAAGTGTCAGGATCTCTTGGACCTGACGGAAACTTTTCATCGTAGCCCGCCCCCTCGCGGGCAAACGACTGGTTACTTGACGCACTAGACATTACCTACATTTATGACGGTATAGCCTAAGATACCGACGGTTCTAAAGAAAGTGCATATACTCAAAACAATGAAATTCAAAGAAAGACGGAGAAAGGTTTGGAATACATACCGGATAGAGATGGTTTCTAACGAAGAATGACGGACGGATCTGCTGACGACAGGAAGGCACTACAGCTGTGACGGTTGCGCTCTGCTTAAAAATTTTTGATAAGAAGAAGAAATGAAGGGAGAAGTATCTGGCCTTTTTATAGAACAAAGGGCACGGAATACGAAGCGACGCCTCGTTTTGGGGAAATAGCCAGTCCACGAGGGCCACGTGCTCTTCGTCAGAAACACAGGCCACGTGTCATCCGTCGTTGTATACCAAGCCCGTTCCCATTTAATACATTGCTTCTAGTCAGTCCATGGATCCGTCATGTTATAAGGACGAATCCAAGGACTGAAGGGGCAACTGAAGGGGATAAAAATAGTAAGTGGACGGATATAATGAGGACGGATCTATTCGCGACTATGACGGTTAACTTTTGCTGAGTATCCGTCATATGAGAATTAATTGCGGGTTCCAGGTGGCATGTAATGTGATATGCTCCCGATGAACTTTGGCTTTATCCCCACGCAAACGTGCACACTTGGACTTCTTGCGACACACGCTTGAGAAGACTCCTATATGGAAATAAGCTTGAGGAGGAAGTTGTATCCTAAAAGAAAGGTAATTCCGCTCAATATAAATACCTCCGAAACCCTAAATATGAAGGTACGCATAATATTCTTAACTCTGGCACTCTAGGGTTAAAGGAAAAAGATTCTAACTTGACCTTCGGAGTGTGTTCGGCCGACACCACACCGGTGCTCTCTTCTAGGTCCTTTGTTTTCCTTTTACAGGTATTGCTTTCGTTTGAGGAGAAGCGCTTGCAACTCACTGGTGATATTTTCGGCATCATCAAAAGGTTTCATTTTCCAAATGGTATGTTACTTAAGTTTAAATTTATGTTTGGTTAAATAAAATTTTGTTTTATACCAATGTTATACTATATAACATTTATATATAGCAAGAAAAAGTTTAAAGAAGGCATGAGCTCTTTTTTTTGTTTTGATAATTCTGCACATCTTATTCTGCCATTCATATGGTAAACAGAAGCCTATAACCATTAATATGAACAATTACGAGCTCTGAACATAATTGCTGGAGTGGCCACCGCCACATATAATAGCAACTAATTAGAAAGTGCAACAAGTCGAGAACTGAATATCACTTGTTATTAAAAAGAAAAAAAAATGCTGTCTATAATGCTGGAAACTGCAACAAAGTTGCCTCGGCAATTTCAATCACTATATATAGTATCCCATTAGCATATCTGGAATACCATGTAACTTAGTAGCAATTTTGTTTACATGCTTCCTAATCATCATGCCCAAAAAGAAGGGGTAAAAATAAGAATAGCCCATATAAATTTTTTTTTTTTATACAAAACCAAAATATAATGGTCTTGAGAGAGGGAGCAAATCATGGTTTTATTTATGTGGTGGTTTGGCATCTTTGGCATTTTTATTTTTTATGTTTTTGTTTCTGTGTTTTGATATTGAGGTTATAGAGAGAATAAAGTTTCGATATTGTGTGTCATTTTCTATCTTCTATTTGAAAAATAATAATAATATGAGACATTATTGACTATGTATTCATAAGGTTTTATACTTTGTCTTTACAAAATCTAATATCCTTGTTGAAACATAAATATTGTAAAAGGCAAATGTAGATTGACATTTAAAGGTGAAACAAACCAACCTAAGTAATTTTTTAAAAAATATCTAAATTATGGGTTTCTCCTAATTAAAACTACAAAAGCAATCACAAATTTTGCTATATAATTACTGCTTTATTCCAGGAGAGTTGACAATTTAACTGATCAATGCTTTTACAACTTACAAATGCTTTGCAGTTTCTATTTTAGATAAAAATAAAATGTTAATTCATGTTGATTGTTCTATTGATTAAGAGGTTTTAATGCGTTGGAATGGAATGGTGATATTGGAGAGATGTAGGTAGGTTTTTATTTTTATCATTTGCTAAATTTTGATATTTTGATTTCAAGAGTTTTTTAGGGTTATCTTATTAAATTAGAGTACTATTATAATAATTTATCTATTAAAATCTCATTAGGATTAATCGAAAGAGAAATACTATGTTTTACAACATTTTTATAACATTTTCACAATGAGTCCTAAATGATAGGTTATTACTCTTAGTTATTGATGGGCAAAATAGTAATTTTAGAGCCAGGTTCAAATTAGAGCCAATAATAACCTATCACTTAAGATTTGTTGTGAAAATGTTTGAAAATATTATGGACTTAACACTTTCCTTAATGGAAAGCATTAATATTTGTTGCACACATCCATACATATATCCTTGAATTTCAGTTATAATTATGAAATCGTGACATTATATTTTTAGTTATACTACATTTTAGGGATTGCTTGTTAGTAATTCAGTATGAAATTACTTCATAACTTTTTTAAGCCACAACTCGATGTTCAACTTCATTTTTTTTGAGTGAGTAAAAAAAAAAAAAAATTGTAAATGGGAAAGATATTGCTGTCAAATATGGTCAAAGTTTTTAGTTCCTTTAATCTTCGATAAGGTTTTGCATATAATTTCTGTAGCCTTACTGTTTTAAATGGGTGATAGATTGGGAACAATCTTTTGTATTTCTCACCCAACTCGAAAGTCAAAATGTTGATCATGCCAATAAATTAATTGTTGCAATATGTGTTAGGAAGAGCTTAAAAAGGAGAACATGGCACCGGCACACACGACACACCATAGCGAATGCCAGAATAGATAATCGGGAACTCATATTGACTAATGTGAGGTAAAGAAAAAAAATGAAGAGATAAAACAATATGTCCATACAAAAGGCGCAATATTTGGTGGACCCTATATGCTGTTCCATGGAAAACTGTGCCTTGTAGAGCCCATGAGGGCATTGTAATATGAATGAAACCTCAAATGTGGGCCTCGACATTACTCGATTTTCAATACTAAAGGAGGGGAAGATGACCTTATGAAGGTTAAAAGATTTCTAAAGTTATGGGTTATTTAGTACGTGTGTTTAAATAACAGTTTTTAAGTTTAAAGGTTTTTCTGAAAATATGTGTTGATAAAAAAAGAGTGTAAAAAAACGTATAGTATTGTTTAAAAATTGAAAATTATTGTTTAAAATCATGTACCAAATACCCCTATACATCCTTGTATGACATGATTCATGATGATGGTACAAAGACATAAACTTCAAAGTCTCCTTTTTTACCGGGGGAGCTAACCTCTCCAATCCAGTTAATAAAAGTTTTAGGTGTCCCCAATTCTCTTTCCCATAGAAAGTGACTTTGAATCATAACTAGAGGTAGAACCAGAAATTTTTGTTGGGTGGTCAAATTGCGGCACTAATATATTTATCAAAACAATTCACACACACACACACACACACACGTTTTTTTTATTATATATACACACATACATACACACTTTTTTATTTGATAAGTTATATATATACACACCAAAAAAAAAAAAAAAAACTTAGTATTTTCAATCAAAGTTATGTTTGATGATGATCTTTATAAAATAAAATTCATTTTTTCTATTTTCATAGTGAAATTCTTAAAATGTTTCATTTTAAATACAAATTATCAAATTTTATACTAAAGTAAAAAAAATCTTTCAATTGAACTATTGAAAATTTCAAAAACATGCAACTAAAAACATTAAAATAAGTTAGGGTCCAAACATATTTAAAGCTATCTTGCTCTAACCTATTATGTGTCAACTAAAGACACATTTCATGTGTAGTTTTAGTGACAAGATTTTTTTAATGAGTCATTAACTTGTTAATCGCCACATAATGGGTTAAAAAAGATAAATTCAAACATGTTTGATGCCAAAATTTATCAAATATTTAACAGATGTAAGAGCACATTTTACAATAAAAAATAGAATTGCGAAAAATAAAATTATATTTCTATAACTATTAGACCAATTTGTTTTAAGAACATCATTGGATTAATTCAAATATTTGGGGGGGCCAACTCTTATTTTTATAGACTAAACTTTGAAAATACTAAAATAATTATATATATATATATATATATATATAATTTAAAAATTTTCAAAATTTTGGAGGGGCCAACCTTCAACACAGCTCCGCCCCTGATCATAACGATGCAATAAAATAAGTAGTAATAGAAGATTGATTTTTAAGTTTATTTTTAATCCTCCCATCTTTTGGACAAGTATATATAACTTATTCAGCGGCAGTTCTAGGATTTTCTTCTAGGCGAGTCAGCAAGAACTAAGAAGATAAATTTTGAATAAGAGATGAATTTTGCAGTTTATGTAGATTTCTTATTACAAATTTGTTCATAGTGCTAAAATGAAAACAAAAGATAAACTATAAGTTCATTTGATATATTATTTCTTAATACAATAAACATATTAATCATTGTTGCTAGAATTAAATTTTAAAAATTATTTATTATTTATAAATACAATAAACATATTAATCATTGTTGTTATAAGTGAACTTTAATTATTATTGCTTAAAATGCTTTTATCTATTAGTTTATATCTTTACTAATTACAATTATTTTATTTACCAATTCAACTCAATTTTGACAACTATTTGTTTTTTTATAATTGTATTGAGAAAAATTTTGTTGTGTTAAGATTTGTATTTATCTTCACTCAATCATTCCCCTATGTCATGCCCCATGCCCCATGCCCCTTGTCTTTTTTTTTTTTTTTTAATTTTTAGAATCACCCATGTTTAATTATTTAATTGCTTTTTAGTGTAACATTTTGTTTTAAAAAAACTAAAATATTGTCAAGATGATCATATTCAAGCTTACTTCATTGAACTTTAAGAAAAAATGGGTGAGGGTTCAAAAGTTCATTTTAAAGGATCAAAACAAAATTATTTTAAAATAATTATACATAATTCTTCATTGAACCCCCTAAGCTTCATTTATTCCATCCTGCAAGCCTTTTCTCCACCTATTTTTGGAATTTTAATATGATTCGTGTATAATATGGATTATAAGTTTTATTCCCCTATGAAATTTAGAATTAGGCATGGTATTTAATTATAAGTTTCAAAAAGTTTGCTAAAATTAATTCTATGACACCACTCAAAAGATAAACCCAAACTCGATCACGTTACTAAAACATAGATTATATAATCCATATATACAACATATATATAGAGAATGTTTTTTTTTTCTCACATTCATTTTTTATTGTAAAATGTGTTCTTGTGTCTGTTAAAGTTTTAGATCATTCATGTCTTTGAATACTTCGTTAGTTCAATTGAAATTTTTTTACTTACTTTAGTAGACAATTTGGTAACTTATATTAAAAATAAAAACTTTAAGGATTTACTATGAAGGATACTAAATTATATATGTGTATAGATATATGTGTTTGTGTATGTTTATAAAAGTTTGTATAACCTAATAAATTAGTATCATAAGTTGACTTCTTCAAACAAAAATTTTTGGCTACGCCCCTGTTAATTGATATCATGAGATGTAGGAGTTTGTTAAAGCATCACCATCTAAATTTTTTCTTATCACATCTAATTTAGAGTTTTATCAAGAACATAATTAAAATTTTCCTATCCAGTTGTCTCATATGAGATGTCCAATTGTTCATAGATAGGCTAGTATTTTATTCAATAATTTGGCAGTTTGTGCTGTAAATCATACAGGTCCCTAACTAGTAACTAGTCCACCCTATGTGTGGCACTAGAGAGAGTAAAGTAAAAAAACAGTAAAATGAAAAAATATCTTAAACCACGTTCAAAGAGATGACCAGAAAGATAGAAAAAGATTTTAGAACGACTAGGTTGATTTTCTAAATAAATTAACATTATCAATAAATTTTTTGATGACCTCATTTCACCATAAGATGGAATAAATACAACTCTTAGTAGAGTTTTTTTATTTTAGAGAGGGACTTGATCAATTTATTGGTTGAGAACTCCTTTGAGCTCTGTCTAGGCCCCCAAGTTTGAAATTTATTGACCAGAATAAAATATTTTTGAACTATGTAATCTCTTCTGAAAATTGTTGGTGATGCAAATATAGCTAGATCATAGGTTCCTTGCCATGGAGGCAGCATTCTGGTGCCTCCATCTGCACCCAACCCAGGCACCCATATTCCCAGTGCATCATGGAGACAAAGAAAGAATCCTCAACGTCCCTATATGCTGCTGCATGGGGCTTATTATCAGGGCACCCATATCCCAGCAGCTTCAACAACCAGTACTACTGCTCCAATGCTAGGCACACCGTAGAAGAGTTCTCTCACAACTCCCTCTCTATGACCAAGTGGGGTACCTCCTCCATATCCATCCAACAGCCCCAATGAATATATGAACAATGTACACCTGTTCTTTATCTATACATATAGAACAGCAGTACTATTCAGAGAGAGAGAGAGAACTAGCCAGATGATAAATAGAGCAATTATATATTGTATGGATGGATTATATAAATCTATGTTTTAGTAACGTGATCGAGTTTGGGTTTATCTTTTGAGTGGTGTCATAGAATTAATTTTAGCAAACTTTTTGAAACTTATAATTAAATACCATGCCCAAATTCTAAATTTCATAGGAGAATAAAAATTATAATCCATATTATACAAGAATCAAATTAAAATTCTAAAAATAGGTGGAGAAAAGGCTTGCAGGATGGAATAAGTGAAGCTTAGGGGTTCAAATGAAGAATTATGTATAATTATTTTAAAATAATTTTATTTTGATACTTTAAAATAAAGTTTTGAACCCCTAACCCATTTTTTAAAAAAATTTCAATCAAATAAACTTGAATATGATCATCTTTACAATATTTTAGCTTTTTTAAACATACACTAAAATGCTGCAATTGAGCGTGGGTGATTCTAAAAAGAAAGAAAGAAAATAGACAGAGGGCATGGGGCATGGGGCATGGGACATAAGGGAATGATTGAGTGAAGATAAATGCAAATATTAACACAGCAAAATTTTTCTCAATACAATTACAAAGACCAATAGTTGTCAAAGTTGAGTTGAATTGGTAAATAAAATAATTGTAATGAGTAAAGATATAAACGAATAGATAAAAGTATTTTAAGCAATAATAATTAAAATTCACTCATAACAATAATGATTAATATGTTTATTGTATTTAGAAATAATAAATAATTTCTAAAATTTAATCTTAGCAATAATAATTAATATGTTTATTGTATAAAAAAACAATATATCAAATGCACTTATAGTTTATATTTTGATCTCTTTCTAGCACTATGAATAAATTTTTAATAAAAAAACTACATAAACTATAAAATTCACCTCTTATTCAAAATTCATCTTCTTAGTTCTTGCTAACCCGCCTAGAAGAAAATCTTAGAGCCACCTCTGGATAAGTTATATATACTTGTCCAAAAATACACTCAAAAATTAATCTTACATTACTGCTTGTTTTATGCCTTCGTTACGATGCATATAATCAATTTCATGTAACCAGTAAGCTGGATAAGTTTCAAAGGCACTTTCTATGGGAAAGATAAGAACACCAAAAACTATTACTAATTGGATTGGAGTGGTTAGCTCTACGAGTGAAAAATAGGTGGTTTGGAAGTTTGGTTCTTTCCATCATGAATCATGTCGTATGCGGAATGTATAGCTTTGGAGATCCAATAAAGTTGAAAATTGAGTTTTGTCGAGGCCCACATTTGAGGTTTCATTCATATTACAATGCCCTCATGGGCTCTACAAGGCACAGTTTTCCATGGAACAGCATATAGGGTCCGCGAAAGATTGCGCCTTTTGTATGGACAGATTGTTTTATCTCTTCATTTTTTTTCTTTACCTTGCATTAGTCAATATATTAGTCCCCGATTATTTATTCTGGCATTGGCTATGATGTGTCATGTGTGTGCCGGTGCCATGTTCTTCTTTTTAAGCTCCTCCTAACACATAATGCAACAATTAATTTATTGTCATGATCAACATTTTGACTGAGTTGGGTGAAATACAAAAGATTGTTCACAATCTATCACCCATTTTAAAACAGTAAGGCTATAAAAATTAAATGCAAAACCATATAAAAAATTAAAGGAACTAAAAACTTAGAACATATTAGACAGCAATTTCTTTCTCATTTACAATTTTTTTTATTCACCCAAAATTAATCAAGTTGAACATCGAGTTGTGGCTTAAAAAAAATTATGAAATAATTTCCTACTGAATTACTAACAAGCAATCCCTAAAAAGCAGTATAATTTAAAATATAATTTCATGATTTCATAATTATAACTGAAATTTAGGAATATGTGTACGGATTTGTGCAACAAACATTAACATTAATGTTTTCCATTAAGAGAAGTGCTACATCCATAATATTTTTAAACATGTTCACAACAAATCTTAAGTGATAAATTGTTCTTGGTTCTAATTTGAACCTAGCTCTAAAATTACTGTTTTACCCGTCAATAACTAAGAGTAATAACCTATCTTTTAGGATTCGTTGTGAAAGTATTATAAAAATGTTGTAAAACATAGTATATCTTTCCATTAATCCTAATGAGATTTTAATAAATAAATTATTATAATAGTACTCTAATTTAATAAGATAACCCTGAAAAACTCCTGAAATCAAAATATCAAAATTTAGCAAATGATAAAAATAAAAACCTACCTACATCCCTCCAATATCACCATTCCATTCCAACGCATTAAAACCTCTTAATCAATAGACCAATTATCTAAAATAGAAACTGCAAAGCATTTGTAAGTTGTGAAAACATTGATCAGTTAAATTCTCAACTCTCCTGGAATAAAGCAATAATTATATAGCAAAATTTGTGATTGCTTTTGTAGTTTTAATTAGGAGAAATCCATAATTTATATATTTTTTTAAAAATTACTTAGGTTGGTTTGTTTCACCATAAAATGTCAATCTATATTCGCCTTTTACAATATTTATGTTTCAACAAAGATATATAGATTCTGCAAAGACAAAGTATAAAGCCTTATGAATACATAGTCAATAATGTCTCATATTATTATTATTTTTCAAATAGAAGATAGAAAATGACACACAATATCGAAACTCTATTCACTATAACCTCAATATCAAAGCACAGAAACAAAAACATAAAAAATTAAAAAAAGAAAAAAGAAAAAAACTAGCTTTCTTTCTTATTTTTTAGTGGTGGTAGCAAAAAAAAGAAATTTGTGTTTATTTATTTATTTTATATATATAATTTTAATTTTGAGAATCTAATTTATAAGTGGATAAAAAAATTTGAAAATCAACAGAACAGTAACCCTATTTTTTAGGCAACATTTTAGTATGAGTTAGGATTGTATTTTTACCGGATTATCTTTTAGTTTTGTCTCTACTTTTTTTTTTTTTTAGGAAAAGTTTTGTCTCTAATTAAACCTAGAAAAATAGGGGTATTTAAAAAAAAAAAAAAAAAAATCTAGTTCAATCAGGGAAACCTTTTAATAATGAGAAATGATATGTCCACAACATTTTTACAACAAATCCTAAGTGGCAGGATGTTACTGGTTGTTATTGTTGGGGCAAAAAAGTAATCTTAGTGTTAGGTTCAAATTTGAACCAATAACAACTAACCACCTATGATTTGTTGTAAAAATGTTGTGGACGTAGCACCTCTCTTTAATAATAGTATAGAAAATGCCAAAAATGCCAAACCACCACATAAATAAAACCATGATTTGCTCTCCCTCTCTCTCTCTCTCTCTCTCTCTCTATCAAGACCATCATATTTTGGTTTTGTTTAAAAAAATTTTAAATGGGCTATTCCTATTTTTACCCCTTCTTTTTGGGCATGATGATTAGGAAGCATATAAACAAAATTGCTGCTAAGTTACATGGTGTTCCAGATATGCTAATGGGATACTATATATATACTATATAGTGATTGAAATTGCCGAGGCAACTTTGTTGCAGTTTCCAGCATTATAGATAGCATTTTTTTATTCTTATTGTGAAAACTAAAAGCTGAAAACTGAAAACACTGTAGTAAAATAATTTTTAAATGTATAAAAAATACTGTTGATGTCAAAAATTACTGTTCATTGGCCTAAAATTACTGTTCATGGCCAATGAACAGTGACAGACGCGCTGAAAAAAAAAGATAAAAAAAGAAGCTCAGACGTGGACGCTGGACGTGGACGCGCTATCCAAACTCCACCTCAGTTCTCGACTTGTTGCACTTTCTAATTAGTTGCTATTATATGTGGCGGTGGCCACTCCAGCAATTATGTTCAGAGCTCGTAATTGTTCATATTAATGGTTATAGGCTTCTGTTTACCATATGAATGGCACATCAATGGCAGAGAATAAGATGTGCAGAATTATCAAAACAAAAAAAAAGAGCTCATGCCTTCTTTAAACTTTTTCTTGCTATATATAATCGTTATATAGTATAACATTGGTATAAAACAAAATTTTATTTAACCAAACATAAATTTAAACTCAAGTAACATACCATTTGGAAAATGAAACCTTTTATTACAAAAAAAATTACAGCGTTTCAGTATTTTTACATGAAGTGATGAAGAATTAGTTAACAAGAAGCAAAAGACATTTTGCAGTCAAAATTGGGCTATAGAATCAAGTAGATCGATAACAAGTAGACATTATATTCCCTTTCTACATGGGCAGCATGTTGATCGCGTCAGATAACACAATCCAACAGCAAAATTCTCTTTCTAGGCAATGTTGGAGTATGTTGTAACTCAAATGTCAGCAATGTTAGTATGCTTCGAGTCAAAGCACTGCTGCAGTCATACAACTAGCATCATCATACAATCTATAGCCACCTCTTACTTATCTTTGTTGATGGGTGTACTGGAGGAGGTGTCTTAGCATTCCTATTTTCTTTTGTGTCTACAAAAGAAACCAACATTGATCTCAGATCATAAAGACAAAGAAGATTTCGCTTGTAATATGGTTTAAGGATAGTGTTAAGTGTGTAACCAATATTAATCTCATGCAATGACACTTGTATTGGTTTACTTACTAGAATCATTTGACTTCCCTCCAAGAGAAGATCTTCGGGATTTGTCAGACCCTGACGCTGGAATGCCAGTTAGTGATTGTCTCCTATGAGTCCTAGCATTAGCTGTCACTGGTGACTTGGGACCAATGACATTAGTAGCACCTTTGATGGGTGTCTGGAGGTCCGTCAAATTCTGTTGGTTCCTGAAATTTGACATTGAAATGTTGAAATGATAGTGTGCCAGCCAGAGTTCCTCTCTATTATTAGAAATGAACCTTTTTTTCCCCTAAACAAACTAGTCTCACCTTTTCTCAGAGACGTTAATCAGTTTTCCAATTGTCCGCAGTGATCTCCTTATTTGAGATCCCTTACCATTTGCGCTACCAATCAAGTTGGGTGTTTGGAAATCTGTAGAAAGAGTGAGCTCACTTTGCATCATATTCTGAACCTCATTTCTGGCACGTATCGGCGGTTCAGGTGACTTTGGTTGCTGAAGAGTTGGAATTTGTGTTCTACCATCTGTTCTAATAACTCGCTTCTGATAGGTAGTACTAGTAGGACTTCGAGGAGCCTTGGCATGAGAGGCCTCCATCATGGAACCACCATTGCTGAAATGCCCAAAAGGCCTTGTAACTGCTTCTGCATCTTGAATTTGGCCATACTTTGGGATTGATACTGCATCAAATGGTTGAGGTTTGATTGCATCATCTGACAATTTTATTAGCAAATTATCCTTCTTAGCATATTTTGGACCTTCCGAACTCAATCTTCTTGAACGAGTTGGTATGGAAGGGGTTCCCTTCCTATCTTCATTATTCATTGCTTTCTCAGTCTTTGTAGCGCTACAATTTTCAATGCTCAGTCTTCGAGGACGTGGAGGGGTTCTCTCAGGCACTGCTTTTGGTTTTTCAGTTGGAGATCTTGGCTCCTTTATTTTGCTGAACTGCATATTCTGTGTTTCCTTTCTTGTCAAGGCCTTTTTAAGGCTCTCAATCTGCAGAATTTAATAATCTATGAATAAGAGAAAACATTTCTTGGCTTCTATTAGAGGAGCCAAACATATAGCATACATGACCTATCATAGCCAAACATTTGTCTATCCATTTGTTTTTTTTCTAAGACACATAAAAGTCAAAGAAACCAACACTAAGACAATAACTATTCTCTCTTGTACAATTACAGGCACACAAGAAAACACGAGCCTTTAAAGTAAGAAGTTGATGAAATAGCAATAATCTTCAATTAGAACAGATTTTGTGCTATGAAATTTCCAAACAAAAATATTTCCCTGACAAATGTTCCGAACTAGGAAGGCATCCAAATCAATTAATACAAACACTGACTATAGCATTCTTTTTTTCTTGAAAAACAAAAAACGTTGACATTGGAAATGGTTTCCAACAAGATAATCCTGAAATCACAATTAACCATGATTGGTACTAGTGCCTGAAAAACTACTAATGCTCTATTAAAGCCCCATAACTGCAGGATGGCCCAAATAAAGTGGGCTTGCAGAAGAAAATCCAGATTCCAGACAGCCAATCAACTTTTGATATGAATGACAGCAACAATTGGTCCAAAGATGGGAGACTAAAGGGGATATAAAATGAAGAATTACAAAGCACAACTGAAATGGAAATTTAAGTGAATTTGATTACCTGTTCCTTGAGTTGCATAACCTCACTGCTCTCCTTGTTCACACGAGCAGCACCAAGTTCAATAGTTGAAACCCTCTGAGCAAACTTCAAAGTACTGACTGTTTCACCAAAAGAATCTTCTTCCGGACTCACATGAGCAAACATTAATGTTTTAGCATGTCCACCTATAATACAAATTTCCACGTAGAAGATATTGTCAATACAAAGATCATATGATTTTCTATTTAGAAAATGAATCTAATCCTTTTGAAAGAAACAATCCTATAAAGTAATGTGACATGATCCGATTGGAGAACCAATTAAAAAACAGATTATATTATAAAGAAACAAGCTAGTGGTTTGTAAAGAGGCACATTGCAGACCTAAGGAGTCTTGCAAGAGAAGTGTGAGTTTGCTGTTTCGGTAAGGAATGTGAGAGCTTTTCTGAGCCAAGGCTGTAATAACATCTCCTAAACAAGAAAGAGACTTATTAATATACTGTGCCTCCTTAAGCCTGTCTCCTGTAACTTCAGATTTGTCCACTCGTTCACTTCCAGCAAGGTCTACCAGATGCAGGCAACTGTGGATAGTGCTTCCTGATATATCTTTGCCATGCACATGTACTGTGAGGACACTGCATATACATGCAAAACAACCACATCTTTATCATACTTAACTATTTATAATTTTCAAACTTGACAAACTTCAAATACTGTATAGTCCAGCTGTGAAAAAAAAAAGGATTTCTTTCTCCAATAACTACTAAATTTAAATAGATCCCGAATCAGCTCCTAAATACTAACCTGTGGGAACGACTACTACTGTTGTTAATTGCGGTAGAGCTGACAACACGATTCACCTCACCAAGTTTCATCAAATTCAGAACATCAGTGGTGGACTTAACAGGATGCATTGTAGCATCTGGAAGACTTAAGCCATTGTCACCAGTACAGCTCCGAATCTCTAATGTATGCTTAGTTAAGAAAATAGACTTACTAAATTTACGTCATAAAAACACCACAAGATATAGAGTTTCATCTTCTATGACATATCAAGGTTCATTTGTAAAGTTAGAAAGCCAATATGAAAGGATATTTGGTGGTTGATGAATCTTCTGTAAGAAGGTCTCGTACTTGTTCATTATATATTTCGACCATCTGGACATGAATGTCATAATTTATGATGTCCTTCCTTCTATTAGACAGCTGGAACAGATCTTTCAGAGCAAGATAATTAATCCCCCTGTCCTTCATTGACCCACCTGATGGACCACTCTGTCACCATATAAAAGAGTCAGATGGAAGAATCTTGGTTAGAAATGATGAAAAACTCATAATAGCCTATAGCTGCCCTTTGTTCTGTATACATGGATTACAAAACATAAAGGCAATTCATTATCACAGTAAAGGTATCCAGAACAAATAAGAAATAGGATATAGGAAAAGCTGCTGAAGGTAATTACAATCAAGCTTAATCTGATAATGTATATATGTTACCATGGTATGTGTTTTTCCAGATCCAGTTTGACCGTAGGCAAAAATGCATACATTGTAACCATCCATCACAGACCTAATTAGTGGTTGTGTGTCCTTAAAAACCTCATCTGAAATTAAAAGGACAATATTGATTAAAAAATTTGATTAATGTAAGAGCCATAAATTAGAAAAATCTCATGTAATATTACCTTGGGTGGCAGCTGGACCAAACACCCGATTAAACTGAAAAACTTTCCTTCCATCTTTTTGGGATTTTAGTGGGTCTAAGATCACAAGTGAACCATCGTCTCCAACGAAATCTATCACAGTTTTGGCTTCATAACTGAAAGATGGTCTAATTCTACAGTAAACTCGAATATTACCTGAAAATCAGGAATTAATCATTAGATTCACCTTAATGCTGAAAATAAAACTGTCCCTTCAAATACAGCAAAAAAAAAAAAAGAGACATATACATATAGTCAACTTTTGTGTCTCAAAAGTACACCAACCTTTCAAGTCCTGGACCATGTTGTATAAATTTCTGTTCTCTTTTACAACCCTGTAATATCCAACAGCAGCAAAAGACAACTCCTGTACCTGACTTTCTGAACCAACAAAAAAATAGCATATTTTACACTTCAAGAAAAATTCATTGTAAAGGCCTCTATAATGTGCATATGGCAAGATCATTCAAGACATTGATTGATCAGTAAAAAAAATATTAACTGCTAAAAAATATGTATATTTTCAAGAAGAAAAATACTAAAGAACCCCCCTGCTTTTCAGAAATCATTGATAAATATCGGATTATGCTAAAACGTAGCAAGTGGAGTCAAAATTGCAGTTTACTCCGTCAGTATGGATGAAAGAGAACATGGTCTAACAAAAATATCTTTATAAATTGACACAAATTACAAAAATGGGAAATGGTTTGGTCTTTACTTTTTTGAAAAGATACATATAAGTTGATTTGAACTTTGATAACTAATTTACAGTTATAATCCATAACCAGAACATTAACAATTTACTGATTCTAGTTCCCCTAGCAACATACCTAGGTCTTTCAAATCTCTCTGCACCTGGGACTGCAAGTAGTTGAATTCCCTCTTTGTTGATGACAAAAGGCCCTTGAGATCCTGCAATATGAACACAACATTCTCAGATTAAGAGTCCATTTGGATACCGCTGAAAACTGAAAACACTGTAGCAAAATAATTTTTAATTGTGTGAAGAGTGCCGTGAAACCCATTTTTAATGAAAGTTTTGTTTAAAAAAGAGGTTTGTGGGTCCCGTGAACAGTGCACAGGACCCATTGGAACTCAGTTAATGCTTTTCTAAAAAAAAAAAACGTAAAATGCTGGACGTGGAACGTAGACTCAGTATCCATACGGGTACTAAGATTAGATATATGCAACACTCCTCCAATGCATGTCTTTTTATAATCATATTAGAAAACCAACCGCATTTTCCAATTGTCCTTTGGTTTAAACAGAAATTTTGTAATAAGATTTGATGTTAAATGGGAATAATTACATTAATCTCCATGCTTCCATGTTTATATTATCAACCAGGATTGAAAGATAATCAAAACTCTTCACTTTTAAAATTAATCAGAAATTTATAATCAAACCAATTTTAAAACTCATCATATCTGATTAGGAACTTGAGTATGCCACATAAGCCATTCAAACAGTGTAAATGGTAACCTTCAGACAATGGAAGAAATTTTTTTCCTCAAAATCTACAAGAAGTTTAGGATTGGGAGCAAATTAAAGAAAAAAAAAAAAAAAAAAACTTACCAAAAGTTCCTTTTCTTGCATTTGAAATAGACTCCTATGTTTGCAGTTACCTTTGCTCAAGCAAGCTCTGCAACTCTATAAAAGAGATGTACAAAATTCAAATGACAATCAGGTGCAATGTTTAACACAATATTTAAATCAAGCTAAAGTGAGGAATAAAAACATTTCATATAGTGAAATAACATCCTTCTTGGACAAGTTTCCTCCAAAGAATATCCTCCAACACATTATGTGTCAATTTATAAAACCATCCACATGTATTAAATCACATGACTCAATATATAGTTCATGTGACTAAAAGGATACCTGAATGATCGTTTGAATCACCACTTAGTGAATTGGAAGAATTTTTCTCCAAACTGGTTTAGAAGTAAACTCTATCCTCAAGAAGGCCAAAATTGACATAACTAGTAATTTTTCTTTGCTTTGAGACTTCAACCTTTTTTATAATAAGATTAAGCATAAGATGATACCTTGGAATTTTCAAGGGGGGATGTTTCCTCCAAAGGCATATGTGTTGATTGGAGAGCTGAGCTACTTCTATCTTTCAATAAATCTCTTAACTTCATTTGCAACTGATTTGGACAGAAGATATAAAAGCTTTTAGGGAAGAGAAACTTAAAATGATAAATAAACCCACACTTTTCAACTTAAGACTACAAGAAGTTAATTTGAAATTGAATTTCTACCAGGCTAAAATAAAGAAAGGGGAAACAGTTATGCAGTAAGACAACAATTGGAAATAGATGATTAATCTAATTGAAACCAAAGATCCTAGAGTCCCCTCCTTGGTGGTGACAAGTAATTTCTAATAGCGCACCGTACACTTTTCTAGCCTATATTTTAAGTTAGGTGATTGAACACCCAGACTGCACAAACCTAATGCCACTGACATATTTCAGTAGCAAACCTACAATAACTTTTTAACTGATGGTCCAAAAGAGTGTTTTGCATCATTACAATAATGAGTTCAGATCTAACAATGTTGATTATTACTTATTTTCATTGACAAGTAAAAAAGAACGAATTATTGATAGTTAAAATGTGGTCAAATAAGATTGTCAAATGTACATGCCACTGTATCAACTCTTGTTCTGATTATGATTATATCAATTATGTACTGTTTTAGTAAATAATAATATGAATACTGTAAACTATTGACCTTCACCTATTTCTGATTGATACCTCAACTCATCTCAACTGAGCCTTAATCCTGACTAATTGGTAACTACAGGCCTTAAATTGTCATCTTTATTTAGCTTAGAAATCAGATCGCTTAATAGCTATTACATAACAATTTATCTCTGACATGCAATTGTGATGTGGAAACCAAGTGATTGTCAAACTAATTAACAAAGTCTTTGTGTAGGTTCACAAAGAAATTCAACAGTTATACTTACAAGCGCTGCTTGGTGCACCAGAAAAACTATTGCCTGAGTTTGACACGAGTATGGGCAAAACAATCCAAGGCAGAAATATACGTTATCACATGTAATGTTCCCTACTTAATCTCCCATTTTAATCATAACAAGACCTATTATACTACAGCAAAGAAAAGTTTCCATAAACCATAGAACTTTTCCCGATATCAGTCCCTTATACTAAGGTGCGGTTTGGATACAGATTATCCTGCGTCTGCGTCTGCTGCTGCTGCGTTTTTTTTTTTTTTTTTTTTTATTTCTGCTGATGCACGGGTCAAGGGGACAGCGGCTACTGTTCATGCACTGTGCATGAACAGTAACCCGCTTTTGCTGACTTTTCAGCACATTTGTGGGTCCCGTGTACTGTTCATGGGACCCACAACTTCACTTTTCAGATTTTTTAAAATTAAAAATGGGACCCACAGCACTATTCACACATTTAAAAATTATTTTGGTACAGTGTTTTCAGTTTTCAGTTTTCAGTTTTCAGCAATAAGCTGTATCCAAACGGACCCTAAAACTGATAAAAAAGAGGAGCCAAACCAAGAATAAAAAAGGTAAATTTTTTTGAAAGTTCTATTTGGTTATCCTAATCTACAACTGTGTAATTCAATATAAATAAATAAATAGACCCTCACACTTGAAAATTAAACACATCTTCAGAATATGTGTCTAGGAAAAGAATAAAATCTTTTCATCAGTAAAATAAAACGGACCTCAGGGAATTTATTCTGAACCTGTTCCCCCAAACAACTTGACATGATTCTACTGAATAGCTTTACTGGATCCTGTAGCACAAGAGAAATATAAGAAGGAAAAAAAATCAACTTCAAATCTGACTGTAATTCAATATTTATAAGTAGAATCAAAGTAAACTTCTCTAATGATGTAACTTATTGTTACCATGTTTCTGTTATGGGAGGAAGCAAGGAGGTTCTCATCAATGTTTTCTTTTGAGTCAACCATGCAGTCAACAATTAACTTGACAAGTAATTCTATATCTGCTGCATCACATGAACAAAAGTAGAATGAATAACATTGTATTCACCAAGTAAAAGGGAAGAAAAAATAGGTACCGTCTAAAAATTTATTTTACAACATTATGTGAAATCATTCTGGATCTTTCTTTAGCAACCAATGCCATTATGCAAAATTTCTAGAAATGTCTATACAAGTTACCTTATGAAACATTTGATTTGATATAACAATGAGTGAAAGAATCCTGATAGATTATTTTAGTTCAAGAGCTTTACTAATTGTATACAAATGCAGTTATTTTAACTCGGAAGTCTATTGATGGAATCTTATTATTGACCATATTCACTGCTATTTAATTCAATGAGTTTGACATTGATTTTGATGATATTTAACAATGACTGTGAAATTGTCTATGTACAATGGCCTAATAAAAAAGATCAAAGCTAAGTAACGCCTCATTGATTTATCAAGCAAATATTAGTACATATGTATAACTACCTAGTAGACTATATGCATATATGAAACATAGACAAATACATAATGAAGAGTGACCAATTCAACCTTCAATAGGTGCCTGTTTCTGATTGTCACTGTCAATAGGTGGCTGTTTCTCACATGTTGCAGACATATCTAAGCGCCTACAGGAGTCTGATGAGATTGCAGCTGAGGCTCTAGCATGCATCCTACTAGCAGAATGCACGGAGAATGGAGATTTAACATTTTTTAGAAATCCATTCCCTCCGCCCATCTGCTTCCATTCATGATATGATTTAAGAGTCAATATGCAGTCAACAACCTTTGCTGCTGACCCTGCCTCCATTGCATCCTGAGAAAAGTGCATTCCAACAATTACTTAGCAATAGGTACATAGTACATACATACATACATACATATATATATATATGCGCATCCATATAAAATAATGTATATAGCTTACCCTGTCAAGATCAGAAGCTTCAAAAGCAGGCAACTTCAGCTCTTCAACAGCCACCAAAAAGTTCCGGACATTCTCAAAGTACTGATAGGCAGGTAGCGGTTGTGATTCCCAGAGGACTGATTGTAAATGTGATGGATTCTCCACAACCTTAAAATATTAATCAAAATCAAAGCAATCAGAATAAAAATTAAAATTAAAAAAAAAATGATGCCTAATCTCAATTTGGGACACACATAAAATGACTAATCACGGCCTAATAAGAGTATCGAGCCTAATTTAGTAAAGGTGGGATTGTTAACTTTTGAAAAAACGAAATCAACATATAAGATAAACATTCAGTGGTTCACTTTCCTCAGGTTTCTCAGCAACCAAACAAGAAGGTAGATAGTTATTATAACCTCAAGTAGCAATGTAATACCTTAGGCACTGCTCCTGGGTTAATCTTGTTGATGGCATTGCATAGGACCAGACCATTTCTCAAGCAAGAAATGAACTCCCTCTCTGATGGCTGCTTCGATATGTCCAGCGGACCCACCAAACTCTCAAGCCAACTGACTGCTTGGTATCGCCTCCAAGCTGCAAAAATTAGCATAAGAAAAGGGATCATTAACACTCATTCCTGAAAAAACCAATAATATTTCCATGTTTGGCTTCCAAGAAAATGCAAGAAATCACAAAAATAAATACATATAAATAAATAACAACAATAATAAGCTAACACTAAGACTCAAAAAACTAAAAACCTAAACTTGGCTTTGTACCTCATTTCTTGGAAAAAAAAAACAGAAACAACCGCTCATTAAAAAAATTCAAACTTTCCATTACTTTCTTTCCAATTCTTCAACTTTCTTTTCTTTTCTTTTCTTTTCTTTTCTTTTCAGCAACCAAACAGATACACAAAAACGTGAAACTAAATTGAGAGAAAGACTGACCTGCTTCTTCAGCCTTTCTTGAAGCCAAATTGAATTCACGCAACCCACTTCTTGCTCTGTCCTCCATTGTAAAAAGCCACCCAATCTCTTTGCTTTCTTGAAAAAGCACCTGAAAATATCAGAAACCCATTAAAACCCAGAAATAAATCACACAAATGAACAAAACCCAGAAATCACACTTCCATTTCAGTGATCAAAAACCCAAGAAAGTAATCACATTCCCATTTTACATACTTGTTCAGATACTGGGTACAAGTTCTTTCACTGTCGGATTAAAGAAAAAACCATAAAGACCCAGAAAACAGAGAGAGAGAGAGAGAGAGAGAGAGAGAAATTACTTGGAGTTGAAATAGAACAGAGAGAGTGAGAGAGTGAACTATGGTTGTTTTGGTTTTGGGTTTTTTTTTTTTTTTTTAATAAACTTTTTTATTAGGTTCGAATCCGAACCTGAGGTTTCGGAATCGTAACGTTACTAATTGAATTTTTTGAATTCAAATGAGTAGGGGCAGATGTGCTTTTCTTTAGGTAAGAATGATTGATCCTAGCCGTCTCTTTTGTTGACCAAGTAGTATAAATCAAAGGACCAGATTTATAGTAAAGGGTGTTGTATTTTAAAAGAATTTTTGGGTTGGGCTTTTACTAGAGGCCTTTGGGTTTTGGTTTGTTTTGTGATTTTGAATGTATGAGACTATCAGATTCTCTTCAGTGTGATTTCTTTCCATTTGTGTATGGCTTGCCTTATATAGGTACTAGTAATTAGTAATTTCAAATTCAAGCTTTTCTCTTTCTTTTAATCAAGATAGGAATTTTATTTCTTGAAAAAAACTATTTTTAATTAAAATTCTAAGGTTGTGTTTGGCATTCGCTTAAAAAATCAGGTTTTTTTACTATTTAACTTATTTTTGCTACTATTCAGCTTATTTTTGCTACTATTTATAAGTCTAATTGTACTTTGTGGCATTATTCATGGATCTCACTGTACTATTTAAGCTACTTTTTAGTTTTATTTACAATACATTCAGTAAAAAAATTTCAGTTTCAACTAAATAAGCTGATCCTAAATAGGCTTTAAAAGTTTATGGTATAATTAATCGCGAATGGAAAATAATATTATCATATTTAAAATGAAAAAACCTTTATATTTAACAATTAAAAATTCTCATATTTTTCAAGTATTGAGTCTCAACTCTCAAGTAGCGTAATTAGTCCTTAAATAAAAGTTGTAAATTTAGAACATGTCTTATTATTTAGTGAAGAAAGAGTTATGAATAAGGGATGGAAGGATATTTTGTAAGTTTCAATCGGTGTTTTTTGCTTCTTGGTGTTTTTTGCTTCTTAAATATTGTTATATGTAAAACACTTGCAAATCACATGCGTCAACCTTTGATTATTGTATTGGCGTGAACGTGTGCATGCACTAGAACCTAAATATTTGTTGGCTTGTTAACTAAAATTAGTTCTTATTTCCATTTCATGCTTGACTAAAGACCGTTTGGAAGCTATACTCTTTAACATTTCCAGTTCATACTTGACTTTGACTAAGGCTTGTTTGGCTCCTGTTAACTAACTCCTCTCCTTTTTACATTTTGAATACCCACAATAATTTTAGAGAAAATAGTCAAAGTACCATATTTAAAAGAAAAAGAATATCAAGATATGCAACCAAGGTTAAAAATAATGAGTATTAATTAGCTTTAACTTTTAAAAATTCTTATTGTCAAATAATTTATTTAATAATTGATGTGTATTTTATCGTTAAGAACATATTATATTGTATAGTCAGAAGTTTATAGATATACATGAAATTCCTAGGACTACTATAAAATTAGTATTGCAAACCCTTGGAACCGTATATTCAACTTTTTTACATGTGCCCACGTCCAATATTTACCACACACAAAAAAAAAAAAAAAAAAAAAAAAAACTCTATGCATGTTTTTTTTTGGGGCTTAAAAAGATATGAAAAAAAAAATGTCACGTTTTAGGGCTCATAATTCATAAAGCTTTATATTTTGTTTTCGTCATTATATAAAATATATTTTACTTTTATCTCTACAGTCACCTAACTAACAAAAATTCTTTACTACAAATGTACGGTTGTATTGTGCAATAACTACAATCGGTGGATGATGGATTTTTGGTAAAAGGTCTTTGTTACTTTACAAAGAAATTGGTCTTTTAGGTAAGGTTGTAAACTTGTAATTCTTGTATTAGATATATCTAATTACATTAACAGATGTGCACATTCTCAAAGACCGAAGGGCTACATGTTTCATGTTAGCATTTAGATACTAGGACCTTCACTTGTATTCAATAACAACTTAATTCTCTCTAGACAAAAAGTTGTGATCACCATTCAGACAAGACTGGTCATTACAAGGACCATTCACTGACATAGCTAACAGAATCTTCGGGTATAAAATTTAAAAAATGGTGACTTATTATTCTTTCCTCAAAAAAAAAACCTCCACCCCAACTTTCTTGTACTTTCTCTGCAATACTGCAACCGAGTACAATATACACGCTTTCCTAACTTTCTTTTTCATCATGGACCAAGTAGATCCACACAAGTCTTATAGTCCAAGCGAAGATCGAGGCTCAAACCCGCAGCAAGACTAGGGATGTTTCTTGATTTTAAGCAATCAAAGAGTTCATCAAAAAAAAAAGCAGTCAAAATTATATATATATCACTTGAGTAAGAAGAAGAAGCTATGGATTAATTTAATTTTTAAAAAGAGTAGATGAACTTGACTTAGCTCATGATTTTGTGATACATAGCTTAATCCAAGTAATAAATTTTTTTCCCTTAAAAGGGACTAGTAAAAGATGTAGTGTATTTTAAAACTATACAGGAAATAATTTCTTTCACTTTATGCTTATTTATTTTTTGGATTGTTGCCAATGCCTAATGGTATAATGAGTTTGTGAAAAGCTATAAATTTAAGTGGAATAAAATAATAAAGCTAATTTTTTTGGATGCGTGGATAGTTGAGAGGAGGGAGAGGTGAAGTTTGAAATTTTAACTATTAACATGAGACACTGCAAAGGATATCATAACCTTTTTATTATCACTTAAATTCCAAATTAAATTAAAAAGAGCTATTGAATGTGTCTTTGTCTCATCTACTAAACAAGTACATTTTTCATGATGTAAAATTTTTATTGGATGGATAATATGTGTGCCAAATAACTATATTAAAAAAAAAAACTACCATTGGTAATAGTAATAATTTTTTTAAAAACGTTTATTGAATAATGATATTCATATTGAGGGACTTTTTATTTTAGTTTAAATGGCAAATTCATTTTCATCAACAATTTATGTATTAAAATTATATAGTTTTGGGATGAGTTGACACTCACTGTTTTCATAACAGGACCGGACCGGGGGGTCGGACCGTGAAAACGGGGAACCGAGATGAAAACCGGTAGTTTAAAAATTAAAAACCATATTTTTAGTTGATTCCGTGAACCCCTAAAACTGGGGTTAGACCACAAGAACCAGTCAAGAACCATGCGGTCCAACCCCTTAGCAATTTTTTTTATAAAAATAACTTAACATAATTTTATTCTACTTAATTAAATTATCCATCTCTTACAATGAATAAAAAAATATAATTAAAATCCTTCAAAGATAATCAACTTTACTTCAAAAATTAATCATAAATTTTAATGTTTTCATGGTTATTATTTTATTTTATTAACTCTCTTATTTAATTATTAAATATATGCTTGAAAATCATTAAATTTTCCTCACATATATAGATATATTAGTCAATTTCGCTAGTTTTATAAATTTAATATCTATATTTAGGCTTTAATTAATTATTAAATTAATTATGATATCATCACGGTTCGACCCCGGTTCGACCTCGATTCGACCTCAAAAACCTTGAACCTCTCCCTTTTACGGTTCAATGAACAGTCTGGGTTTCAAAACCTTGGTTGACACACAAAAATTAATAGAAAATTCATCAACAGATATAGACAAACGTTTAAATCTGGATGCTATGTAATGTTAGGGGTATGAATCTAAATATTCAAATTTTAGGGGACAATCAAAATTATCCTAAACTTTAAATATGTAAATTACATTTAAATCATAATTTTAAAAGCCTTATATTTTTTAGATAAATTAAAAAGTACACCTCTGAAGTTTAAGGTTGTTTGTATTTTATACCTTAAAGTTCACCTCCATTAGCTAAAACATTCCATCTATTAGTGAACTCGCCTACGTGGCTGTCCAGTGACACGCTGGAGTCTAACATGTAATTTTTTTTGCATGTAGACGGGTTCTGTAATAGAGGGGATGCTTCTACAAATTGAGATAAACTTTAGGGTGTAAAATTCAAATTTTCAAATTTTTGGGTGTAAAATTCAATTTATCAAATTCCAAGGTGTAAAATCCAAGTAACTCTAAACTTTAGGAGTGTATTTTGCAATTTACCCATATTTTTCAATTTACCCTTATTTTGATTTATAGCTTTACCTCTGTGTGTGGACTCTAATTTACCGATAAGCCCTAAATATAATAAATATATTTTACCTTCATCTGTTCAATGACTCACTTGATGAAAATAAAAATGATAAATTCAAGTAACATTTGATCTAATTTTTTATGATGTTACATCATTCATTTTTTAAAGGAATATATCTACAAATCAACCTTTGAATTACAATGTTTTGTTATATTTTTTGTAATTACAAATATCGAGATGATTGAAGATCAATAACTATTTCATCATAAAAATTTTAAATTTCAAGTATGAAATTTATAAGCAAAACATGAGTTTTGCATAAATAATATTATACAAAACATAGGTTTATGGATTACACAATAAATAATATCCAATTAATAAGAAATATACGAGGTGAGATTCAAGTTACACTCAGGGTAATTTTTTGCAACATTACACAACTCAATAATTTTTTATTTTGACAAGTTCACCATAAAATTACATTCTCTCCTTATACCTTTCATGCATGCAAAATTTCAATACTATCAAATATCATTAATTATCTCGTGTAAAAATTTTAAATTTCAAGTTTATTGTATTTTAAAGTAAAAGTTGTTAAGTACACCTCTAAATCTTGGGATTGTTTGGATTTTACACCCTAAAGTTTGAAAATTTGAATTTTATACCTTGAAGTTTACTTTTGTTAGCAAAAGTAGCCCCACCAAAGTGGTAAAAAAAATTATTCATTTGATGCTAGTATGTCACTTAACGACTATGTAGACGAGTCCTCTAATAGAAGAGTTGCTTTGCTAATGGAGTTAAACTTCAAGGTATGGAATTAAAATTTTCAAATTTTTAGGTGTAAAATTCAAACAACCCTAAACTTTAGAAATGTACTTTTGCAATTTACCCTACTTTTTTTTTAAGGTATAACTGTAATTTTGCACATCATTTCCCAAATAAAATAAGATAATAATAGCTTAGTTGTACAGTCCCCTTTTCCTTTTCATACAAGGAAGAGGTTTTTACCCACCATAAATGTATGTGCTAATAAATAATAATATCTCATAAGTTATTTACATTTGATATATACATGTAAAGAAGTTGACTCTCTAAAAAAAAGGTTGAGTCTTTTTTTATTTGAAGAAAAAGAAGAAAGAATTTGAGAAACTAATATAACATAAGAGTAATGTTATAGCCACAAACTATTTTACAATATTTTTGCAAACTGTTAATATGTCCAGCTTTTTATTAGTTTTCATCTGGGCCCACTATTAAATTCATCTTTTCATTTACCAATAATAACTCACTACGTCCACAACATTTTTACAACAAATCATAGGTGGTTAGTTGTTATTGGTTCAAATTTGAACATAACACTAAGATTACTTTTTTGCCCCAACAATAACAACCAGTAACATCCTGCCACTTAGGATTTATTGTAAAAATGTTGTAAAAATGTTGTGGACATATCATTTCTCTAACATAATTGAATCCAAACTCATAAGTTTAAAGTTTTCAGTTAATTGATATTATTTCAAAGTGTTATCTTCCTAATAAGTGGTATCCATATAGGCTAATTCAAGATGTTATCCATCGAATAAGAAATATCCATATATATTATACTTGGAGATGGGGATGTGATAAATATGTCTACATCGCACAAGGTAAGTCCAAAAAAAACTACAAAAATGATATTTTAGGAAATTTGAATGTTAAAAAAAAGCGCCACAATATGAATTTTCATATATAGGATTGAGTGTTTACGCATGATTTCTAATTTTCTATATGAGAATCCATGGGTGACATCCACGATGTAAATAAGCCCAATAGGTTTTTACTTTTATTTTTAATATAGACAAGAATAGGTTGTACGAGTAGGATTGTCCATTACTTATAAGAAAAAGAGGTCTTTAAGGTTTAAGCCCACATATGAGCAATGTCTCTCATGCATGAAGGAGAGAATGTTGAGTGTATAAATGAAAATCTCAAAATGAAGAAAATTGAAAAACTTAAGAAATTAATACAATACAATACGAACAAAAATGAAAAATATCATTTTCCCACAAAAGAAAATCTAAAAAATAGCCCCATTATAGACAAAAATTGCTTGAGAACGAAGCAAACAAATTTATTTATTTATATATATTTTTTAAACTAAGCTTACCCAAAAATGCTACCAATAGATTTTCTAACAGGAACGAAGATTGAGGATTGACTATGCCTTTCTGGGAAATCAAAAAACCCTTTGAAAAAAATAGTATGTTTTATTTCTCTTTTTTGCTGAATTAGTATGTTTTATTTCTAATTATTGAAAATCCTTACCTCTTATTGTTTACTATCAATAGAATATATATATTTTGTCAAAAAAAAAAAGAATATATATATTATTCTTAGGCAATTATTGCCACATATATATATTTGCTATTTGGTAATAAGGTTGCGTTTGGGAAAAATAAAAAATATTTTCTTCTCTTTTTTCCAAATTAACGTACGGCATTCAAAGTTTTTCTTTTGAGATGGACGTACGGCATTCATATACTTGATCTTTTCTGAGTCCAACTCTAGTGTCACGGATTTCATAGAATCACATCGGATCAATATCTGACATAACAAGACCAATGAAAATAGAGGATGCAGCATTAGTTTCAAAATTTCCTTTAAAAGATAATTTTTGTTTTCATAATGAGCTAAAAAATTATTTCTTTTACCACTAATTTTTTTTATAACTTTTATTTAAATAATGTTTTTTGTGTTTACCATCTCGTTATGTGTTAAAAAATTATAAGCCTAGCACCTTTGATATGGGTTTTTTTTTAGTGTTTTATGTTGTACTATTTTAACACAATTGATGTAAATGCTCTAACAAATTGAAGTTATAATTTAAAGTTTTAAAAATGTTAAACTTTAAACCTCAATCCACAAAAACTACAAGCACAACGCAATTTCACTTAAATAGACTAAAATTTAATTTGTTACTTTAAAATCTAATTATTGAATTTTTTATTTTTAAAGTTATAGAGTTTAATTTGTTAAACCTATAAAATAAGGTTTAGAATAAAATTTCATTAAAAAAAATCAAACTTTTAAAGAGTCATTTTTAAGACACAACAAAATCTTACAAAATTTTCATAACAAGTTCAAAGTGTCAACACACCAACAATGACAATAATAAAGAAAAGATGATTTTTTTTATAAAAAAATTCATAAGTTAAAAAAATAGACCTTATAATTTTGAAGTATAAAGTAACAAATTAAAGTTTAGAATTTTAAGTTTTTGAAATGGTAAAAAATTAAACCTCAATCTACATTAACTACAAGTACAACACAATAGCACTTAAATGGATTGAGTTTTAATTTATTACTTTTGAAATCTCATTACTAAATTTATTACTTTCAAAACCATAGGATTCAAATTGTTTGTTTGTTAATTTTTATAGCTATGATAGAATTTTAGATTTATAGGGTTTGCTATATGATAATGGCTTTTTATTTTGAGTCAAGACACTAATTGATTTTTAGTATAATAGTTATCTCTTACCATTCTAGAATAGAATACTCTACTAATTGAGTAAACTAAAACCCACGAGGTTTAATTAGTTAAACCTATAGATTAGGGTTTAAAAAAGAAGTTTCTAATAATAATATAAAAAAGGATAAAAATCACTTAAAAGTAGTTTTTTTTTCTTCTAAAAAAATTCTAAAAAAAAGTAGTATTTTTTTAATGGAAAATTACAGTTATTAGTGAATAATCCTAATCACAAAAAGAGACCCTATTTGATTAGACTTCATTGTACCCCCCAAACACTTTCTAAAGAAAAAGTTCCAAAAGTGGGAAAAACCCACTCTTCAAGCAATAGGCAATTCCATTTTTGGATATTTGCCCCATATAGTATACCATCTGTCACCTTTCTATTTTGTATTCTAATTTTGGTCACACTTTCCTTCGTTAGACCTGCCCAAGAATCCCACCCTATTCAAATAACACAGCTTTATTATATATATTAGTCTTCTTTTCCTTCTGTTCTCTCTCAAATCATTTTTATCTGGTTGTTTCAGTGTTTGGAGGTCAAGAAAAAACACAAAAATCTCAAAGAGAAACATAATGGGTAGAGGGAAAATTGAGATAAAGAAGATAGAGAATCTGAACAGCCGTCAGGTCACGTTTTCAAAACGGCGTAGTGGGTTGCTCAAGAAGGCCAAAGAACTCTCGGTTTTATGTGATGCTGAGGTTGCAGTCATAATTTTCTCTAGCACAGGGAAACTCTATGAATTTTCCAACACTAGGTACGTACGTGTTCTTTCTTTCTCTTTGTTTTTGATGACTAATTGTTTATTTTCTTCTTGTTTGGCTTTTCAATCTTTGCTTTTCTTTTTCCAATATTTCAACAATTTTTGTTTTTTGAGATTAAAGTTTAATTGTTATTGCTTCTCTAAGCTAATATTTAAAATTTCTATGAAACGCATTAAAATCTCATAAACCGATAGTGTGGTTGATTAAATTCAAGAATTCCGGGTTTTAGTCCGGATTAAAGTTTTGACTTTTTAATGATGATGGGAATTGTAAAACATGATCAAAGATTGTGTTTTTTTTTTTTTTTTTTGAGTTTGAGTCCATGAATGCCAGGCAACATTGGATGAGTCTTTTCTGTTCGCCGGCAATCTTACGGCACAAGTCAATAACTTAAAAAGAAAGTAGTCTCTGATTTGAGCTAGTTGACCTTTTAGTCTCTAGCCCACAAAAAATAAAAAATAAAAAAAACTTTACCTTGTTGACAAGCGAGTAAAACTGAATATATTAGTAAATTACTAAAATAAAATATAACTGACAGGTTGTTACTTGGTATATTATCACTGAAAATAAAAATTAATTAATGGGAAAATCTAAAAGTAGCAATCTCTGGTATGAGAATATTTTCAGAATAACTGATTTAAGTGCAGAACTTAGTTTGATAAAATAAGAAATTTCATAAAAAGAAACCTATTTTTGTGTCTACAATGTCTTTGCTTTTCACAACTCGTTTTGTCTCATGCCTAAATATCACATATAAGAGAGGGTCTTTAGGAAAAATTAGAAATCCTCTTTTAGAACTTATCAAAAAGAATCCCTCTTTTAGTAAAAGATGGTAATTTTAATTTAATTTTTTTACGCAATTATCTTCTGTTTTAGTAATTTTAATTTAATTTTTACACAATTATCTACTGTTTTAGTAAGAGGATATTCATTAGGATTAGCAAATACGAGTTTCTATAATTATTTTTTTGGGTCGTGAATAGGCCCAAGTAGGCCCAGACACCATGTTGTGGTTTAGGTTGTCTTTTGATTATGTGGGCTAGCCCCTGTAAACTTAGGGCTCCATTAATAATGGGAATATATGTCAAAATAAGATTACTAAGATTATGGCAAAAGATTATTAGGATGATTAACTTCAGTTTTAAGAGGAAAAATTATTATTATTATAATATATTTTTATAAATGAAATTGGAAGCTTAATTTATTAAAAAAAAAAAGTTACAATGAATCATGTTAGCAATTATGAAAAAGATTATGTCCCTAGAATTATTGATGTATAAAAGAGTATCACGCTCATTAAAAAAAAAATCATGATTTTCATCAAAGAATGGGGTCTCTTCTGCCTTGAAATTTCAACGATATATGATATGTTTGAGCTCTTAACCAAAGAATTAGGAGGTGGCTTAAAGATTGTACAAAGTATTTATATAAATGGTTAAGGTATTTGGTATGTCGAGCATATGTAATGCCCCTCTCACAATAGGGTAAGTCATATACTTATAGGGTCTACCCCATATGAGGGGAGCATTACTTATGCTTGATACATATGATACTTTTTCCCAAAGTGTCTTTTCCCTTAAGATTTTGGTGTTGACCATAGTTGCCCCTTCATATTATTCACTACGATTTATATTGTTATCTCAGGGTCACATGCACCACTGGTGTGTAATGAACCCAGCTGAGTGGGAGTTAGTAAACTCTACAAATGTAACTTCTAGTAAAATAGCTGCAAGATTGCAAGAAAAGCATTAAATTAGTTGCAAAATTGCAAGTGAATTAGTTAGTAGGTTATTTGGATTTGTTCATGACTTGTATCAATACTTGTAAGTTGAGGCAATTTAATTATTGAAGAACCAAGGATTTATTTTTTTACTTATTTTTTCAAATTCTCTCTTCTCTGTTTATCTTCTTCGTGAAGAGTGGGTACCTTGATTCAGTCAATTTCCCATTCATTCTCTTTAATTTCCCCACCCCTTCCCATTTATTTACCTTAGAGCTTAGCAAGTTCTGGTTCATTACATAGTGTAGGACTAATTCTATCAAAATGAATTATATAATATAAGTGATAAATATTTCTTATGAATGCCCTTTTTCTCATTCATGCAGCATGGAACACACCCTGTCAAGATACAGCAGGGGCTTGGAAATGGATTATCCACAACATTCTTCAGATGACCTTGCAGTAGAGGTTTGTTACATTATTGTAGTTGTTACATTTGGTCAAGTTCTATGATATGTTTATTCCATGGACTTGATTATATTCACATGTATACATTGTTCTATTAATTAAACAGCAGGCGCAAGACGATGTGAATGCATTGAAGAATGAATTGGCAAAGCTACGTGTGGCATACTTGTAAGTCATTTGGATTATTGTTTTCTTTTTCATCTGCTAAAATCAAACACCTTGGCCATTAATGGAATTGCTCCAATAGCTATAGGAAAAAAAAACAGAAAGAAAGAAAAGAAAAGAAATTTGACACACACACACACACGGCCACACATTTTTACCAATTCCTCAGAATTGGTTATATTGGTTATTTGCATGGATTGAGGGGACCAAACCAATAAAGTTCTTTTGTATTATGAGTGCCAATAAAGTTCCTTGTAAACTATCCTCTTGGATTTATTTTTTACTTTAATTCCTATTCTTATGTACTTTGTAATTTTAAAGGCGAATGCTGGGTAAGGACTTGGAGGACTTGAGCTTGAAAGAGCTGCAGATCCTAGAGGATCAAATGAGTGAAGGGATATTAGCTGTGAAGGACAAGAAGGTGCTCAATAGATATTTGCATCTCTGTACACACACACACACATACCTTTTCTACTTTTGCTGTATGGATGTTCAAAATGAAACTGCAACTGTTTCTTATATGGTTGACACGAATGTTTATATTCTTTTATGTTAGACCAAGGCTAATGCTGCTGTGATAATTAAAGGTTTTCTTTTCATGGTAAAAAGGCTTAGGTGAAAGCAACCAAATTGATAATATTACTTTAATCTAAAAATTGTCGAACAAACTTGGTTTTTGTGGGTCATATTACTCATAATGGAAGATTTGGATTTCAGGAAAAAGTTAATCCTTTTCTTTTCTTTCTTATTTTCAGTCCAAACGTTACAGTAGTAAAAACTAAAATTTTCTAACAGCTTGGCCAATACAAACGGTTTTTTTTTTGGGCAAGAAAGTGCAAACTGGAAGTTTTAGAGACCAAAACTGTGGAAATTTCTACCAACTTCTAAGAAAAATCTGCATTGTTTTACATGTATACATAGAAAATCTACTTTCTTTCATATAGGCAACCACCCAAATTGTAATTAGTCCCTCAATTATTAGCAAAATGGCAGCCATTTTTCAATTTAATAAAGCTTGGTGATTATGTGGCTTCTACAATAAGTCTCAATTTCAATTTTAATATTGCAGGAGGAAGTTCTTTTGGAGCAACTTAAGAAGTCCAAAATACAGGTATACTAAGTATTCTCTTTAACTTTCTTCGATCTTTTGGTTGCTTTTATGAACGAGCTGATTAGGATCAATAAAAAAAGGGTCACAACAGTTAGAAAGTATTTCTTTTTGCAAAAGGTTGTTTATGATTGACCCTTTGAGTTATAAAACAGAAAGTTTTCACCTATTAACTTGGTAGGTCACTAACACTACATGGTCCAACCAGCAAAGGCCCAGAAAGAGGGTGCCTTTGAAAGTTTCCCTTTGTTCAGTTTGTTGTGAAAAAGTAAAAAAGTTTTATAAACTCTTTATAAGATCTTTTTTTTTTGGTTATTTCATATATCAATCTGGAGATTTATTATTTAAAATCATTCTTTTGGTGTTTGAGAACTCAATTGGGATTTTGGAATAGAAATTAGCATAGATTCTGTATTGGTTCCACCTAAGCACACTTAAAGTTTGCTCCCATGTGGTGATGGTGAACATATAGGCTCAACTGAAATCACATAAAAGAAAATATGGAATTCTGGTTTGAAATAATTTGACCAAAGTTGGAAACTTGAAATTTTTTTAAAGAAGGGCATAACATTTACTAGGGAATTAGTAATTAAATGATATCTTCTGCTGAAGTGTCCATGGTTGTATTATCATAGAAAGCAAGAAACAGACTCAGGCTAATGAAAATAGTAGTGTAGAACCCAATGAGCATGCTTCATTGGATTACCATTCCATTTCCAAATAAATAACTTTGGTATGTCTTTTATCTTCTTTTTGGCTTTATTTACCTTCAGGAACAAAAGGCCCTGCTAGAGAATGAGGCTCTGCGCAAACAAGTGAGATCAAAACCATTTCCTCTATACAATAATTTTTGCACACAACAAAAACCTGTTGCCTTAATTTTTCTTGTTCAAATCATAAACAGCTTGATGAAATACGGCGAACTTGCAAGTCACCTTTCCTCGAATTCAACCCTTTGGAGAAGAAGTTTTTACTCTCAGGTTCAAAAGCTGTTTCTACCTCTGCATCTGAGGAAAACGAACATTCAGACACTTCTTTGCATTTGGGGTATGCCTCAATTTTGCTTGAGCTCAGTTATTCCTAGCATTCTCGGATGTCTCTTATCAATTGTCAGTCCAATGTTTTCCTATTTTCTTGGATATGAAGTAAGGACAGGTAAGTTTTATCCTAATATAAAAACTGTCAAGAAAATGGGAAAAGTTTCATTATGCGCTTTGTTCTCAACTTTTGTTGGTACTGACACTTCCATCAGACTCATGTTAGTGAGCTATGTAGAAAAACTGCAATGTGACTTGATTGAAAAAAGAATATTGATGCAAGTCACCGAGAATGTCAAGTCTAATAAATATTAACAGCTTTAATCAAATCTAGAAATATTTTTAATCAAAATTCAATGTAAAATTGGTTCTGACTCTTAATTTGATCTTTACTTATTTTTCTTTGACATTTGTTTCTCAGATTGTCCACAGAAGTTCATCGCAAGAGAAAATCACAGAAGATCGATCACACATGCAATGATTCAGGGAGTCAAGTGGCCTCGGAGTGATATATTTGCTGTCTTGCAGTTAGAAGCTTTATCTAGTTAGTTTCAGCTATAAAATAGTTAATTTTCTTCTTTGACATATTGGGGTAGATGTCTTGAACTAAATTGAGGTGTTTTTAGATTTCTGTAAATGCTAAGGTTAAGAAGGCATTTCAACAAAATTTTCAGTTCATTTGATGCGCTAGAGTGGTAATGCAAAATGCAGATTGCCCTGATATAATGTGGGAAACTGAAAGATTAATTTAAAAAAAAAAAAATTTGCCTTGAATTTTGATATGAAAAATGATAAAGCTCTTTCTACCTGTGTGCTGAAACAATACTTATGTAAAAGAAGCCCCTTTTAGTATTATGTATATCTATTTAATAAGTGGACAAACAAGGAAGATTATAACAGGTGGAAACAAAACCACCTTCTTTTTGTATCTCCAATTCTCCATCTCTAAGAAAGTGATCAGAATTCATTTGTAAATCATCTGAGGATGATTTTCTTCCCAAAAGGAAAAGAATATGAAAATGAATTTACTGGACTTTTTGTAATATAACTTGAATATGCATGCACTAATTTTCTTTGAAGTTGCCTACATTTTCTTAACAGCTTCTATATTATTCTGTGATTTCTTTGCTGTGGCTAATTGAAAAATGTTGTGAATAAAATTGTGTCCTAGCATGGTAAATTGTGACGAGAGTAAAATCATTTTCACATTCGTTCACCATTGGTGTCATTTTTATTATGTACCACTATTATAGATCATGTCAATAGTTTTGTTTCAAAAAAAGATGCAGCTTAATTGCTCAATGATATTTTCAATGTACATTTCCCATGTAAAAGTGACACTCAAGCCAGCAAACCTGCCATATCACTGAGATATGCAGTTTCAGCCATTTGTATTGACAGTATTCAAAGTTCTCTGCATTCTCTAGTCAGGAATTTGGATATACTTCTATAGCTATTTGCCTCCAACATAATGTTACATCTTAATTTCTAATTTAAGAGTATGATACCAACAATGACTTTTTTTTTTGGGAACAAATATGATACTAGAGATCCTTCACAAAAATTTAAAAGATTCCCAATTGGACTGATTCAGAGCTATTGGAAGAGGAATGACCCATTGATAGAGATGTTCTTAATAAAACACAAACCAATTGTAGGTGCCATAGACATTTATTCATTTCAACATAAATAGGATTTATCTTTTCTGTGCTTTCGATAATTAAAGGAGTAAAGGACAGCATTTAAAAAAAAAATAGTATATGGAAAGATTATTTTAACTCATTAATATAGGATTATTCAAATGATTATTTGTGTACTTTGTTTTTGAGAGAGACAATTTGTGTACTTTAATGTATTAGATAATTTATTTCTCTAATAATTATATATATCGTTCAAAAGATTTAATAGATCATGTTACATGTGCAAATTAAAATATATGTGTGAGTAGTTATTTCATCTAGTAGTCACATTCTACATTAATTACATAGAAAAATTTCTATCCCCATCAGAAACAAAATATATCTTACTTATATAAAGTATGATATACATATATTAGACACATGAAAATGAAAGGAAAAAAAAAATTGCTGATTGCTAGTGGTGCTTACTTTGCCCACGTGGCACAGTGTATGATGAATTTTCAGAACTCAAAATGGTTAGGCTACCAAAATATGATTGGTCATGGGACAAAGCATGCCCAGTTCGGAACCGGCCCTAATTGATATTAATTTAAATAGAAATGATGATTAATTATAAAAAGGCATAGAGATTAAAAAAATAAAGTATTGTTTGGCTTTCCAAATGGATGGGGACATAGTGGCCTCTCACTCTCACACAAAACATAATTTTGTATTGACCTTCATCATCATGCTCGTCACCCTCGTGTCACCTCTCATATCCCCACTTCAAAGGATGGTCTCCTCACGCACCTTTTGGCTGCCAAAGCTAAATCAACATTATTTATTTATTTATTGGTGCATTTTGAATCTTCATATATGTCATTGTAATTTTTTTTCCCAGTGGATTACAAGTTGGTAAACATGAATGTAGCTTTAACCATTCGAGGTTCTGTAGTTTTGGTTAACTCAATTGATAAAGTCTCTAATAATTGAATTAGAAATTTAAGATTCAATTTTTGCCTACATAAAAAATTGATTAGTGTCTTGATTTGATGATAAAAAACACAATCATCATAAGCAGACGTCATAAGTTGTAAAACTCTATAATAAAAAAAAAAAAAAATTAAAGACTTTTTCTGTGAAAGATTTGATCATATTGTAGACATACATAAGAATATTTTGGATGAGGATTTAAGCTAAATTTTTTTTACTAAAGATCTTGGACTTGAAATTTGAGCAAGTTTAGACTTAGATTAGTCTAAAATTATTTCACGTGATATTGCACTTTTACCAATTTAAAACCCTTTTTCTCTTCTTATCAAAAAAAAAAAAGAAAAAAAAGAACCCTTTTTCTCTGTATTATTGTGCTTCTAAAATGTTGGTTCAAGTTGAGGGTCTATGATGCCTTTTCATTTATGATCTAAAGATTTCTAGCATAAGTTCAAACAAACTGATTAGCTGGTCGGAGATCAGTACAACTCCGGTAAATACAACTCTTAAGGGTTTGTCACATAATCATTAGTGTATCTTTCTTCCCATTTTAGTATAAAATTATGGATCATATTTTGTTTATATTAGAATTAAAATTAGGAAAATACTAACAGATGCCCTTAAAGTATTGATTAACAATCCATTTAAAGAAAGTTTTTATGGGAAAAGAAAAAAATTTAATGTTTTGATAGCTTTTTTCATTTCCTATAAATAAAAGTTGTATTAAAACTTTCTTAAAATAGGTTTTTAACCATTGTCCTTAGAGCACTCGTTAGCATGACCCAATGAATTATGGTTAAGTAATTATTTTTTAAAAGTTTTAGTTTTTGAAAGAATTGATAATTTGTCTTGATATCAGAGCATGTTAAAATAAATTCAAACCTTGTCTCAATTCTACCAATTTAAAACCTTTTTTCTCTTTATTATTGTGCTTCCAAAATGTTGGTTCAAGTTGAGGGTCTATGATGCTTTTTCATTTATGATCTAAAGATTTCTAGCGTAAGTTCAAACAAATTGATTAACTGGTCGGAGAATACAACTCCGGTAAATACAACTCTTGAGGGTTTGTCACATAATCATTGGTGTCTCTTTCTTCCCATTTTAGTATAAAATTATGGATTATATTTTGTTTATTTTAGAATTATGGTTAAGTGATTATTTTAAAATTTTAAGTTTTTGGAAGAATTGATAATTTGTCTTGATATTAGAGCATGTGAAAATAAGTTCAAACCTTGTCTCAATTCTACCTCTTATTATTTATATTTTTAAAAACAAACAAAACAAAACCCTGTTAAGCCTAATTTATTAAAGAGAAGTTTGGACTCATAAGTAAAAGAGAGTAATAGAATTATGATTAAATGATTAAATTCAAAATTTTCAATAAGTACGTTTTGGAAGAAGTGGTATTTTATGAGTTTCATCCCACTAAAAAATTAGCATCAATTTTACTTAAAGAAAGCATAAATTTTGCTTAAAGAAATCACAAAATAGTCCAATAGCATGTGAGGCTTAAGGACAATCCTTTCACACTAACAATGACGTGGGACTCTACCATGGTAGGTATTTGACTATTTATCCATCCATCGTGTTGGCAAACTTCATATAATAAGAACCCTTGATGTGAGTGACGATAGGCAATTGGAAAAAGCCGAGAGAAATTATTTTAGAAGATTCTGCCCTTTCATAAGGGCAAACTTTCTTCACCAATGAGCTAATTTGTGACTTGTCCCTAACTCCCAATTGGGAGTTTTGGACTTAGCGCATAGCCGAGTACATGCTTATGATTGTCAAAGCATATTGGTTATGTGAGTAGTTAAAGGATATATTGAGATCTTTTTATAATTTTTAGGATAAATCATTAACCCCACTGTGAAAGTTATTAAATTTTTTATCATTCATGATTAAATTAATAATTAATTATGTTATTAATACTAAAATTTGAATTGATTTATGGGTTCTAATTATCTCAATTTGGTAAAATATTTTGACATTAATAACCAATTGATATTTTTTTATTTTGATTTTCATTTAAAATATTAATGACTCAACGAGATCTAAACCAGTATATATTTATTCAATAATAAAACTTTAAAATTTTATGAAGTTCTTTATCAAATTACCATTTGAGCTTAAGAAAATCGTAATCAAGCCGCAGGGTTAAGTTGTTTGGTGACTTTTGTTTGTTCAAAGCCTGTAAGGAAAATAAGCCTTCTGAATAAATTACTTATTACTTCTGCATCATGTTGCAACCACTTCAATATTCTTTATGCTATCTAATCTAACGGTCAACACGGAATCATAAAATATATAATATGACCAAGAAATCTTACCGTGCGATCAAGAACAGATCATTGTGATATTACTTTCTATCAAAAAAATTAAAAAGATCATTGTGATATTAACAAAAAGCTGTGATAGTTACCCATTATACAGATAAGAGTCGTGTAATTGAAATTATGTTTTGAATACACGATTTTAACTTGAGTTTATAACTTAGCGCGTGCAATAATAATTAGCGGTGAATAAAATCATGTCAGTTTATTGATCAATCCCCTTGTATATACGTTCCAAATATCATGTATGATGATGAAGTGAATCGTAACCCTCGAATGCTCCAATTGATATAATAATATATGATGGAAAAGTTGTGAAGAAAGGAGCTTGGGATGGGATGAGATTGATATGATAGGAGACTTTGGATTTGGGCATTGACCAATGAAATTACTATATGCTAATGTTTAAAGTGGACCCACAAAATGGATGGTGGAGATGCATTAGTAGTGTGGTGAACGCAATAGTGAGCATATTGGTGGGTTTTGTAGGACCTATTAAAGCCTCCCCAAAGCACAATATAAATTGTCTAGCAAATTATCATCATCACCACAAGCCTCCATAGTCTCCCTTTATTTTGGCCACCTCCCAACACTATAATCACCTTGTCGGCCTCTTTATTCTCTCCTCTCGCACCCCACAAACCCCTCTCTAGATCTCCCTCGCTCACACGGCATTGCTCAATCAAAGTTTCCATTGGCTTTGTGTTTGGAAGCATATTACTCAACACAAAAACTTCTCTCTCTCTCTCTCCAAGTCAAGATTTTTCACTTCCTAATTTGTGCTTTAGAGGCATAATAGCAAACCAAAATTACTTTCTCCGAGCATAATTTGATCAAAGTTTTCACATCCTCAGTGTTTGGAAACATAAAACGCCTCAACAAAATCCATTCTTTCAATAATTCAATCAAGATTTTTCACTTCCATTGTGCTTTACAAGCAAAACGCCACCAAACCCACCTTTCTCTCTCTCTCCAAGTCAACATTTTTCACTTCCATTGTGCTTTACAAGCAAAACACCACCAAACCCATCTCCTCCTCCCCCCCTTCTTTCCAACTCAAGAGTTTGCACTTCCTTTGTGCTTTGAAAGCACAACACTAACAAATCCATCTCTCTCTCTCTTCCCACCATAAGTTTGTATTAGTACATAAAGCTCCCACTTCTACAGCATAATTCAATCAAAGTTTTCATTTCCTTTGTGTTTTATCAACACAACACACATCTCAATACAACCCACCTTTTCCACTTCCATTGTTCTATACACTCAAAAACACAACCAAACCCATCTCTCTCTCTCTCTCTCCTTCCTCTCTCTACCATGAAACAGCAAGAACTCACTCTCCAAAGAACCACAAGCACAGCCAGAAGCACCAGAAGAATCCTCCCTTCAAACTCAAGCCACGCTCGCTCCATCTCCGACGACAACAACACCACCAACATTTCTCAAAACCTCTTAATCCCAAAACCCTATTCCCCACTAGTTACCAACTCCCTCTCTTCCACCACAAAAACCAAAACCCTCTCTTCCTTCCTTCGCTCTCTCCTCAACTTCTTTTCCTTCCCTTCCGTCCTCCCTTCTTGCAAATGGCTTTCTTTCCCTACAAACCTGTCCTTCAACCCTTCCTCCGGCAGAAAAGTCACCGGAACCCTCTTCGGCCTTCGCCGAGGCCATGTCACCTTCGCTGTCCAGCTCGACCCTCGCTCTGAACCCCTTCTCCTCCTCGAGCTCGCCATGTCAACCTCTTCTCTCGTCAAAGAAATGTCCTCTGGTCTCGTCCGCATTGCTCTTGAATGTGACAAAGTTAATGTTACTGTTAATAATAGGAAGCTCTTCCAGGAACCAACGTGGACGATGTACTGTAATGGGAGGAAGTGCGGGTACGCGGTGTCGCGCGCGTGCGGGGAGTTCGACTGGCACGTGTTGAGCACAGTGCAGAGCGTGTCGGTCGGCGCCGGAGTGATTCCGGTGGTGGAGGACGCGAAGAAGAGCGGCGGATCGGAAGGGGAGTTGCTGTACATGAGAGCGAGGTTCGAGAGAGTGGTGGGGAGTCGTGACTCGGAGGCGTTTTACATGATGAACCCAGATGGGAATGGAGGGCCTGACCTTAGTATTTTTCTTCTCAGAATATGAATGGGGTATGAAGAATAGCTAGGCAAAAGTTGAAAGAGTAAACAACAAAAGAAAAGAAAAGTAAAAAAAAAAAAAAAAGAAAGGGAAAAAGTTATGTTAATGTTGTGATATGTAAGATTAGGAAATTGTAATGTGGAAAAGGAATGTTAATTTTAGTGACTTAATTTGTAATTTTGTATGGTGTAATTTTTTTTTTTAATGTATGTATTATCATGTGAATTTATCTTTGTTCTTAATTTTATTTTCGAATAGGCCTTATTACATATATAATTATATATACATGCATATAGAAGAAAATGTCAATAGTTTTATTAATTTTTTTTAAGTTAAGAATTAAGTATATTTTGTGAATTCTAGTTAGTTCAACCAGTAAAATATTTTATCATTGAATAAGAGATTTGTGGTTTAAATTTTTCCTATACTAAAAATAAATTAGTATCTTGATTGAGTAATTATATAATGAACTTCATAAATTAAAATTCTATCGTATTTATAAACAAAATTATATTTCTATTTTATACATACAACAAGAAGAAAATGTCATATAGTCTTATTAATCTTATTAATTTTCTTTGAGTTGATAATTATATTTTGTGAATTCTAGCTATTAAAATATTTGATCATCGATTAATATATTTGGAGTTCGAACTTTGCATATACAAAAAATTAATTAGTGCCTTGACTTAATGATAAAGAGTAATTATCTTAGAGCGAATTCTATAAACTAAAATTCGATTGTACTTATAAAAAATTATATTTTTATTATAAAAAAGTGTGGTTTAATTACAACTCATAACTAAATTGAATTTATTATTCCTATATTTTTTAGTACTTCTTTACAAGAACATATTATTTTGATTAAGGAAAAAGAAAGCATTACATCTACATATGCAATTTTTTTTTTCTCAATTTTTTCTTACAATTAGTGAGGTGGTAAAATTTTAATGGCAGATATCAAAATTGTGTCAACAGTGGGACATGTGAAAATCAATAACAAGTTACTACTTTATTAAGTTGTGATCAAATTTATAAAAAATGTTGTACATGTGCATGTGGCATTACTATAAAAAAATTACAATTATTTTTATTTTTATTTGAGAAACAATTACAATTATTATTAGTTTTAAAAAAACACTTACAAATTGATTTGATAATATTCTCTCAAAAAAAAAAAAACTAATTTGATAATAAATACGATTAGTTTTACTTAAATAACATATATGCTCTATTTATTTTGAAGTAAAATATTTTTCTATTTTCAAGTATTTGTTTGGATGTAAAATATAGTCAAAGTTGTATTTTTTTTTTCTAGTTTGACCAAAGTTTGTGCCTAGAAAATTGTAAAATATTTTACCAAAAAAATCAATTGTAAAACATTTTACAAAATTCTCACTCCCTCTCTTGATCCTTTCTCCATTTTCTTCTCAGTTCCTCTCTCCCTCTCTCACACTTCTTCTCTCCCTCTCTCAAACTCTCCCAAGCCAAACTAGTGAGACCAGCGACAGCACCCACCAGCAACAGACCATCGGTGGTGCCACACTCCCTACCAAATCCGATTTGGTTCTTTAGCTTTGAAATCACCCTTCAAGACCAAGATTGAAGTGATCAAAATCATTCATCGAGTAGTTCTCCAATCTCCACTTGCTCTAAGATTTTCAAGTTGAGTTTCTAGAGGTCAGATTGTGGCAGAGTTGTTTTTGGTGGGTCGGATTGCTGTGGATATGGTGAGTGGATGATTTTTGTGTTGATGGATTTTGGGTATGGTTTGCGTTTGTCGACGGTGGTAGAGGCGAGGTGATGGTGGCTTGGTGGACGGTGTGGGTGTTTGATGGATTTTAGGTATGGGTTTTGTTTGTCATGGTGGTGGGTTGACGATGGATTCATGGATGACTTGGATTGTTTGATGGGTTTCATGTGTAGCTTGGTGGGATGGATCTAATGATTGTTGCTGTTTTTTTCCTGAGTTGTGACTTTGGATTTACCGGTGATGCTTCAATAGCTCCAACTAGACAAAATTTTGCTTTGATTTGGTTGGATTTGCTCTGATCTAGTTGGACTTTGCAGTGATCTAGTGGGTTGTGGGATTGAAAATTTTTTACAAAGTGATTTCCTGAACATTTTTATGTATGCTACCAAACATTGTAAAATGAAAATATTTTACGGAAAATATTTTCAAAGTAAAATATTTTACATTTTAAAATATTTTTCATCGAAACAAACGGAACGATAATAAACACATGAATAGTAGTTTTCTTTGGATAAATTACGTATTTGGTCCTTATCCTTTATACTATATTTCAATTTGGTCTTTAACTTTTCAATTGTATTAATTTGGTTCCTAACATTTCAGTATTGTATCAATTTAATCTCTACCGTTATCTCTTATATTGAAATTATTTACATGACAAATGGATAAAATAAAAAAATTTAGTTTATTGTCATATTAACAGAAACTAATTTTTTTTATTTTGGCCGTTAGTTAGTCATGACAATAATTTTTATCTAAAAAATAATAATAGAGACTAAATTAACATGACATTGAAAGGTTAAAGAGTAAAAACCAAATTAATACAATTGAAAAGTTAGGAACTAAATTGAAATATAGTATAAAAGATAGGAATCAAATAAATAGTTTATCATATATTTTTTTTTTATGATTAATAACATATAGGATTCAAATCTTTACCTATCAATTATATATATACACACTTTAAGCAAGCACGGGGATTTTGATTGTAGAGAAAGAGGATCTTTTTTCTTTCCGTGAGTGCGTGCATTTTGGTTGTACCAAATTAAGCGAACATTTTCAAGACTGATGGGCACGCTTGTCATCTCATCTATCCCAAAAACCAGGATTAAGTTTAAGATTACCACGACTTGTTTTGCGGCGTTTTTTGGCAATATTTTTCTCTGCGTTCATTGGATGAGATTTCTGAAGATTGCTTAGTGAAACTTCTCTAAGGTCATGATCTCTTTTTTGATTATTTTAGTAGAATGAGGGCGTGACAGTCGAAGTAAAATGTAAAATTTGGAGTAACGTTGTGCTTATAAAAAGCTGCAAAAGTAAGATTACAACTTATGATAAGTTAAATTAAATGTTATAAGTTATAGTATGTAAGTGCATATTTCTCGTGCCACGCAGTAATCATTAAGGACGATATATTTTAAGGGCAACATTTAGCTCCTAGTTCTATTAAATCAAATTGAAGTATAGAAGTGAGGGAATTAAAAAATTAAACATGGCTTAAAGTGTGTTTTCTTTTAACCATTGAAGCTAGGTAATTGTTCCTTGCAATTTTTTATTTTTTTTTATTTCATTGGAAACATACATTTTCTAAGCTCTGATTGCTTAATTTGCAAATTGCAACCATTGGAACTATAGTTTTTCTAGATCTAGTCAAATAAATGATATTATAGCAGAATGGTTAAAATACAATCTGTTGGGTAAGCAATTTGCTAGAACCATAGTTTGGAGTAGATGGAATATCCGCATTTATAACTTAGGAATATAACTTGTACTGAGGATATTATTATAAGTGGCTCTAGAGCCACTGGTCCCATGGGATCTTATTGGATAGGGCCATTGGGGTCTCTACTAGCATCATTAATTTTAGATGCCATTTGGAGCCTTCGAAACAACGTGATACACAACGATGGCAAGGTGAATCTAATGACCACATTGATTAAATTAGAACAAAATTTTTATGAGCATGCATGTTATTGTCATGGACACAAGAATTTTTTTGAGCATGTAGTTGCTGCTGTAAAAATTGAGAAGGCAACCATCGTGTAGTAACTAAAGGCATGGGCTAGAATTATCGATATACTTTTGATCCCATTGGGTACGTAGTGTACATGTTTGCCAGTTTATTTACTTAAATGTGAAATAAAAAATGACTTTAACAAAGAATCGGACTTATTTCAAATAAGTGAATTATATCTTCTTCTTTTTCACTAGACTATGACAATTTTGGATCAATTTAGTTTTGTAAAACTATCAGATTACAGATTTATTCATTATATTTCATTTTCTCTTTAACTCATTCATCATTCATCCGAATCTTATACAAATCAGTCAAAAGTAACTTAATTTGACGGGTGATTATTATGGTGTGACCAACTGATCATATGTTCTTTCAAACGTTTAATGCCATTGTCTAAATAATCAAAGCACAAAAGAAAAATGATCCTACCAAATTTAAGTCCTATCAAATATAGTACATAAATGTCACTTTGATCTTATTAGATTCGTTCTTCGATCAATTGTATGTGACACTTTCAAATTGAAAGATTGTGAAATAGTTGCCTACGCCTCACATTGATCTTTCATTGAATGAATATATATGTGTGTGTGTGTGTGATACTGTGATATGGTGTCCTATTATAAGAAGCGTATATCGATGACTTTGAGGAAATAATCAAGTTAGCCCCTCATGCAACTTGGGCATTTGGTCCCCCCAGTGGACAATGTGATAATATATCACTAAGAAAGTGGCTCGACTAGTTGCCCAAACCAGAGAGAGCATTTGGTTAGTAAGAAAAGTAATTGGGTGTATAGGCCTAAAATCTTCCAGGATATGAGGAAAGTGCCACTAATATAGTGCATATCATTCGCTATTGTCGCACAGACAAGACACAAGTCCTTTCCTAGCTACATGGTGAATATTCGCCATTGAATTCTATGCTGATTGCAATAAGTTTGAAGATTCGGAATTAGTCAGGAAAGTGTGAGAAGTATGAGTACAATTGAAGGGAAAAAGAATTGAAATCCCAAAAATAAAAAGAAAATAAAATAATTGAAGAAAAAAGAAAGAAAGAAGAAGCACATGTTACTAGAAGCATGTCTTGCTATTTTAGAATTGTTGTCAATTTTAAGATAATATAAGAAGTGTTCAAAGTATACACAAACACATACATTCATACAAATACAACAATCCATATGTTTAGGTATTAACTTATTGATGAATTATTGACTTTCTTGGCTAAACTTAAAATAACATTTCCTTGATGTAGAAGCTTACAATTAATAATTCGACTTTAAAAGTACAAGCATTTGTGTCATACTGCTTGCTAAGAGATAACTACTACTCTCTCTCTCTCTCTCTCCGACGAAATAAGCAGCATATGATACAGAACAATCTAGTATATATATATATACACACACCCAGAACATATAACAACAAGAGTTGGTGAGTTTGATCAATACGATCACATTGCACAAGCATGCAGATCAAAGACATATGAACCGACAATCATGGTTGCACTAATATCAGCTAAAATTATGGTTGAGTAGCTAAAATCACTATTTCTTAGCTATTTAAGTTTTTGGGATAATTAATAATATATCATGATACTAAAACAAAATTTTATCCCTGTTTCCACTTTCCACTCTAATTATGGTTTAAGATGTTAAAAATCCCACATTTTGAATTCACTTTTTAAGGGGCTAATCAATATTAATCTGGATAGATATTACGCTCCAATGTGAACTAATATTTAACTTTTAAGACCAACTGGATTAACACAAAGAATGCAAATATTTTAATGTGCTTCAATGTGAACGGATATTAACTAGTAGGACCTACTATATTAACACAGATGCAAACATTACAGTGAATTAGAGGGAAAAAAATAACAAGATATATAGTTTCACATAATTGTACATGAGGGTGTCCTTTTCTCTCTATTATATTTTTTCCTATTTTGAAGGATTGAAGCTATATATATATATACACACACTATGCATTTGTCCTTTTGATGAATGGCATCAAGCCAGATTGCAGGGAGTACTTTTGGGGTAGTTATTGGGTACTTTCGAAGTACTATAAATGCGTACTCACTCCTTTCACATAACTGTAAGTTCTACCAATTAAATTTATGGTAGAACCCACAATTTATGTGAGAGAGAAGAATATACATTTATGGTACTCTCAGAATATTCAATAATTTTCCGTACTTTTGAGAGCATTTTTCAGTTTTGGTTTTAAATTATTTAATATTGTAAGATGGTATTAGAGCACTTATTAATTATTATCATCATATGACTCATGAACTTGATTGTAGTCACATGACCACTAGTAACAATAGCAACCAAAGGTCTAGTAGATATATAGCACTAGAGAAGAATAAATCAGATGAGAGTATGAGTATGAGACACGAAATTGAAGAAACCATGGCTTAATTAGAACCCCACCTAACACGCAAGACAAAAATGCCCTAAAAACAAGCTTACGATTTGTCCTCTATATTTTCCTTGGTCTTCACCTTATTGGTTATAAGCACAATTCATGGCCTGCAGGAAACGCAAATTCAGGCTGGAGGAGCGGTTGTGCCCCCTTGTCCTTCAACAATATGAAAAATTTTCTTTGCTTGATTCCTTAGAGAAAAATAAAATAAAAAGGCTTATGATGTATGATTTTGTTTATCACTTTTATTTGTTTCCTGTTTTTATTGGGTGATTAGACAATCTATTGAACAAATTTCAGATATTGGATTTGATAATACAGTATGGACAAAATTTAGGTACAAAATTAGTTATAGTTTAAGGTTACAGCCTTACTCAATATCATTAACATTATTACATATTTTAAAAATCTAATCGTTAGATTGCATATTTTGTACGCTCTTAATACACGTCAAATGTTGCGTTAATCAGATATTATTTACTATATAATCTATAAGATTATATCTAATGCATAATTTTAAATTATAAAAACTTGCAATTTAAATAATTTATTGATAACATAGTTATTGATCTTTAATTTTCTAGAAATTTTGCAAATATGGAAGATATAAAAAGAAACTGTAAGCCATTGGTGGATTTGTCAAAATTCACTTCTAATAAAAAGATATGGACAAAATTTAGCTACAAAATTAGTTGTAACCTTACTCAATATCATTAATATTACTACATATTTTGAAAATTTAACTGTTGAATTACGTGCTCTTTACCCTCTTAATGCTCTTAATACACATGTCAAATTTTGTGTTAATAAAATATTATTTATTATAAGATTTATTTTGATTTAAGATTATATTTTATATATAATTTAATTTGTAATTTAAATAATTTATTGATAATATAGCTATTGATCTTTAATTTTTTAAAAATTTTGCAATCATGGAGAATATAAGAAGAAAATGTAATCTAATAATGGATTTGTCAAAATTCACCTCTAATAAAAAGATACTGAGTAAGGTTATAGTCTTATACTACAATTAATTTTATTGCTAAGATATAAGTATGAAAGTATCAAAGTCAGTTTTTCCCCGAGAAACATGGCCACAAGTTTGCTATCCACAATTATTGACAATAAAATTACGTACTTATTATTATTATTATTATTTTAGTAAACATTATTAAGTACCTCAAAAATGGGAATAGTCAGGAAATTATAAAATATACTTAGGTTGCAATGAAATTTAAGGACTTGGAATAAAGAAATTTTGACTTTGTCCACAATATAGTTGAATGGATTTTGAATTTTAATTACAAATGAAGTTTGAAACTACAAGAATATTGTTTGCCAAATACCCTGTAATTTTTATACGTGCTTTAATTGATTTTTGATGAACTTAAGAAGTTAAGATAAAATTCCCAATTTCTTCCTTGACTTTCTTAAGGCTATAATTATATAGCAACAAACTTGGGATTTGGGAATAGTTGGGAACCAATTAGTTAAGTAAACAAATTCTAAAATTCTTCAAGTTATCTCTACTTTTTTTTTCTAAAGATACAATAAGATTGAACTTATGATGTCTACTCTATATAATAATTGTTTTATTTTTTGTGTAGGTGAGATTTGAACTCAAATTCTTTATTTGGTACAACAAACTTTACTAATTGAGCTAAATGAAACCCTATAGTTTAATTTTTTTAAAAGGGTGATTGTAAATTAATGGAACACTGTACAATGAAAAAAGAAATCATATGTTTGAAAATTAGTATTAATTAATAAACATATTTGGCATTCAATTATTAGAAAGAATAGCTTAAAAAATTAAACAAGGAATAATTTGTACTGTAATATACCAACTCTCGTTCATTTGATGTTTTCATTGATCTGGTTAAATTTCATGACAATAAGAATCATAAGGAATAATTCTCTTATATAAATTAAAAAAAAAAAAAAAAAACCATAGAGATGCATGCATGTAACTTGCCTGCATAGACAGTGCATCGATCCTTGTTGGCAATGGCACTGCACAAATGGAAAATGAAAACTAACATGGTCTTCTTTTTCACCAAGAATAATGACAATAAGATGTTGTATATGTATAAGTTCCCAAAAAAAAAAAAAAAACACTAAACAAGTGACAAAGAAAGCATAAGAGCACATGGAAAAGGAAATCTTGGTCATGGTTAGAGTAGCATATATTATTATTAATCCAAGAAAGATACGCGCTGCAATGCTGTGTGGCTTGTGATTTGTGAAGAAAAAAGAACTAAAAGAAAATCATAGAGAATGTAACAATGCCAATAAAAGTGCAAGACTGCAAGGAAAAGAAAGAAAATGAGTTCGATAAGATATTTGAAGAGAATATACATTGTCGGCCCAAGACAGTTGATTGATATTTCTTCAATCTCTATAGTCTATACAGCTAACCTAATACATAAACATATAGTTTTTTAAAGCTTTATACACCTGTCTTGATCAATGGCCTCCGAAAAAAATAACTTGTGTTAAGAATTTGTGTTAGAATCTCATACAATCATCTGTATAGCGATCATGCATGTCTCGTTAAAGTAATAATAGTTAAATGATTAAATTAATATAGTACGTTTTTATGATAATTGGTAATTTATACTTTGTATCATTTGGCTTCCCTTTGAGCATGGAGAATGCTTCCAATCTATGCCCTAGGTTAGGCATACACATGCTAAATAGGTATCATCTCCTAATCCAATCCTCAAGAGACATGACCCAATTTATCAAGTCCATCTCTACATGACATTGCATGGTGTAAGTGTCTAGATAATTAGGAAAATTGTGAAAATACTGCTTAAATAAGTTTCAATTGCCAAAGATAACTTGTTATGATAAAATGTCCTACCCAACTCAAAAGCCTAGTAATTAATACAATATAATGTTAATATAAGTTTCAGTTAATTCAATTGGTAAAGTCTAAAAACTTTTTATATAAAAAAATTGTGTTAATATTATAAAATATAGGTCCATATTATTAGACACAATCTAATGAATCAATTGTTACAATTGACGTTGATGGAACAATAAAGCTACAGCACAATAAAAGCCAAACATTTGCCAAATGAACTGCTTGCATCAATCACTGTGACTATGAGATGGGTCATTGGTCATTTTGGGACATGGATCACTCTAAATATTGACATCAAACCTTTACGGTATTTTTTATTATCTTCCTGCTTGTTAACTCTTGACTTTTTTAATTTTTTTTTTAATTATAGAGCTTCAACATACGGCGTCAACTTTTGATGGTTGTGATCTTTATTATTAGATCAAGACACTAATTGATTTTAATGTAAATGAGAATTGAACTTCAGATCTTTTCAATTATATAAATTTTTACTAGCTGAGTAACTGAAACCACAATTATGTCTTGAATTTGATTCCAATGCTTGCTCAAAAACCATAATTAGAATGGCCCATCACTTTTCCCAGCAGGCTACATATCTTTTTGGCGTAAATGCACTTTTAATTCCTATATTTTGGCATTTTTTTATTTTAGTCCCTACATTTTAATTTTACCACTTTTAGTCCCTAATTCAATTAACGTGTTCCATTTTGGTCATTTTCGTCAGTCAACCGATGGAAATTGCTGAGGTGGCAGCTGGAAGAATTAAAATATTATAAAAATGCCACATCACCTTAACACATCAGCATATAAATTAAAAAAATTTAATTTATTAATTTTAACTAAATAATAAAAATTAAAAACTAAAATTCATGTATTAAGATTGTTCTCATTTTACAGCATGTTCTTCATCTTCTTCCCAAATCAAACCCAGCAACCAAGAACTCAAACACATCACAAGAACACAAACCAGTCACCCCAAGAACTCATACCCAGATCACTAGGACACAAATGAAAAGAAGAAGAAAAAACCCAAATTCAACACCTCGGAGATCATCAAACCCAACGAATCAACACCGAATTCTCAGCAAATCAAACCTATAAACCCAGGTAACAAACCCAGATTAAACCCATATCAAGAAACCAATCATAACAAACCCAGATCAACACATTCAAACCCAGATCCCACCACCAATGACTGACACAATCAAGCCACCACCACCCCACCGATCAGTCAACAAACCCAAACCAAGACGGTGATCGAGATCGGCGAGCTCCATTGTGGCCAAGACCGGGACGAAGGCCGAGACTGGCGAGCTCCATTGTGGCCAAGATGGAGGCCGAGATCAGGACGAAGGCCAAGATCGAGACCAAGACGGAGGCCGAGATAGAGACCAAGACGTAGGCCGAGATCGAGACTAGGACGGACTTCATGTTCTTCTTTCCTTAGAGCACGAACTTCATGTTCTTCCCTAGCAAACAAACCAAATTCCAGCAAGCCATAAACTCAGAAATTTTCTTGGGAAACAAACACAAAAAACCCAAAAAATTTAGCTTAAAAAAATCATAAATCTCAAAGCCTCCATTTTTTCAAACCCTAGCAAAATCATCAAATCCCAAAGCCACAAAGCACCAAATCAATCCAAACATACATCCAACCCAAACAAAAAATCTCAAACACTCAAACCCAAAAATACCCAGCCACCACCATCATTCGATCAATCCCACCACCACCACCACCCAATCAAACCATCAAGAGAGAGAGAGAGAGAGAGAGAGAGAGAATCGGGTTTGGAGTGAGAGAAAGTTAGAGATTAAGAGAAAAAGAACCCATTGTGTTTAGCTCTCTTCTGGGTTTGTTTTGAATTGGGATATGTGCTTGTAGTGAAGCCTTTAGTGCATTGAAGCTGAACTCTGGTCTCTTGGTGGCATATTTAAGTGTTTTTGGTTTCTGGGTTTTCTTGGTTTTGACTTTTGTGAGTTGCAAGCAAAGCAGAAAGCCAAAAGCTTTTTTGTGAGTTGGGACTTGAAGCTATAATGTTGAGGTTTATAGTTTGGTGAAGTTTTTTGTTTTGTACCATGGAGCTGTGTGTTCAAAGTTGGAATCTTTGGGGGTTGTGGGTGAGAATTGTAAGGTGTGAATGAGGCTTACTGTGCTTTGTAGTGGATACGGTTTGGGTTGAAGATTCCGAAGTGGGTTTGGGTTTCTGGGTTTGTGTTACTGTAAAAGATGAATATGATCTAAATTTATGTTGTTTTTAATGAGAATGAGAATGAGACACGGATGAGAGAGAGAGAGAGAGAAGAGAATGAGAAAATTTGAGAGAGTGAGACACGAATGAGAGAGAGAGAGAGAAGAAAAACACCAGAGAGAGTTTTTTTATCTTAATTTTAGTGATTTTTTATTTTATTTCTGTTTTTTATTTAATTAAAATTGACAAATTATTTTAAAAAAAAATAGATGCTGATATGACATTTTTAATAATATTTTAATATTTCCGGTTGTCAACTCAGTTATTTTCGTCAGTTAACTGACGAAAATGACCAAAATGAAATGCGTAAATTGGTTTAAGGACTAAAAGTGATAAAAATAAAATGTAGGAATTAAAATGAAAAAACGTCAAAATGTAATGACTAAAAGTGCATTTACGTTTATCTTTTTTTTTTTGAGAAGCCTAATGGATTAAAGGGTTACGTCACTCTTCACTCTTATGAAAATCAAAAGGCCGTAGAGGGATTTCCTAAGTAAGAAGAAAAAAGGAAGGAGCAGATCAAACCATCGACGGTGTCTTATTAGGGCTCAGGGGCTGTGAAAGAAGATTGAAATCAGCCCAATTAAGAAATTGCGGGCTACCGCAACGGGTTTAGCCTGTAGTATCAAATGGACCTCAAGGTGACAAAGTTTGGGCCTCTTGAACTACTTTTTCTTTGTTAATTTAATTTCAAGGAGAAAAGTAAATGCGGTGTTGCAGGTGTGTATCCCAAGTCCCAACCCACCTCAAAAAACCTATTCTTATTTTTATTATAGCTCCCTTAATTATATAATTACCCTTTAATTATTTTTTAATAATCATCATGAAATGGACACAAAATTTTAATCATATTATATCTATTAAAAATAATAATAATTGAATAAAAAACTATTTTTATTAAGTCTAAAATTAGCTAACCCAGAGTTAACCCAACCCAATTCAATTTGTACAGTGTTAAATTGAGAGTTTCTTAAGAGGGACTCAAGAAATACCAAATGTAGTGAAACTTGACGATACTTATTGAGTAATACTATAGACAAACTATTTTAATTCATTTTTACAGACTGTTGTTGTGGCGAATTTCTTACTGATTCTCATTTTGACCTACTACTAATATCATTTTTTTTTTTATCAATAACCACTCGCTACATCAATAATTTGTAAAAAAATTTGTGTCTCTAGCATTTTTCATAATTATTTGTTGGACACAGTAGGATACTTTTATTTTTAAGTCAACAGATTTAGTTTGTATGTTTTTTTCCACCAAAAAAAAAAAAAAAAGTATGCTATGACTTACGAGTTATTCTCTTTCCGCTTCTTAAAAAAAAAGAGTTATTCTTTTTCCATTTTGGTAAAGTCCATCTTCACAGTCCCAATATTTATAGATAGTGTAAAATTTGAGAAAGCTATTCAAATAATATGAATGATTTGCTAATAATAATAATAATAATAAATGATGCTTTCAAGTTATGTGAATATATAAAATCTTCATATTTTACCAAGGATTGCTAATGCTAAGATTACATGTACAGATTTTTAAAATTGTAACAATTTGAAACAATCTTTATATTCCTTTGTACAACTTTGTATTTTTTATTATAAATATTTAGGTAATTTTTTTTAAAAAAAATTGTTACCTTACTACCTACCTCATAAATGTATTCAGGTGTATGTTCCGTCGTGAGTGGGTTTCTCTTTGTAGTTGTTGTTGTGAGTGGGTTTCAGTCATGGGTCGGTTTTGGTTGTGGGTTGGTGGATTTTAGTATTGGATTTGATGCCACGGGTAATGGGTTTGCTGATCGGTGTGGTGGAGATCAATGTGGTGGGTTTCAATATTGGTGAATATATTTAGTAACTTGCCCGCCTAGACAGTGCATCCTTGTTGGCAATAGCACTGCACAAATGGAAAATGAAAACTAACTTGGTCTTCTTTTTCACCAAGAATAATGACAATAAGATGTTGTATATATATAAGTTTAAAAATAAAAAAAATACTAAACAAGCGACAAAGAAAGCATAAGAGCACATGGGAAAGGAAATCTTGGTCATGGTTAGAGTAGCATATATCATTATTAATCCAAGAAAGATATGCGCTGCAATGCTGTGAGGCTTGTGAAGAAAAAAGAACTAGAAGAAAATCATAGAGAATGTAACTATGCCAATAAAAGTGCAAGACTGCAAGGAAAAGAAAGAAAATGAGTTCGATAAGATATTTGAAGAAAATATGCATTGTCGGCCCAAAGACAGTTGATTGATATTTCTTCAATCTCTATAGTCTATACAGCTAACCTAATGCATATATAAACATATAATTTTTTAAGCTTTATACACCTGTCCTGGTCAATGGCCTCCGAAAAATAGAAGTTGCGTTAGAATCTCATACAATCATCTAGAATAATAATTGTTAAATGATTAAATTAACATAGTAAGTTTTTGTGATAATTGGTAATTTATTCTATGTTTCATTTTCTGTTGTTTGCTTTCCTCCAATTACTTTGAGAATAGAGAATGCATCCAATCTATGCCCTAGGTTTGGTTTACACATGCAAAGTAGGTATCATCTCCTAATCCAATCCTGAATAGTCATGACCCAATTTAACAAGTCCAGCTCTACATGACATTGCATGGTGTAAGTGTCTAGATAATTGGGAAAATTGTGAAAACTAATACTGCTTAAACAAGTTGCAGATTGCCAAAGATATTTAACTACTTCTACTTGTTATAATAAGATTTCCTTCCCAGCTCAATAGACCAGTAATTAATACAATATTGTGTTAATATTATAGAATATAGGGTCCATATTATTAGACACAATCTAATGAATCAGGTTACAATTGACTTTAATGGAACAATATATAGCATACAGTTTTGGTGTTGGCGTGTAAGTGTATTCATTTATCTCATCTCCCTTCCCTTATATATATGTGTGCGTGTGTGTATTTCTCAACCCAAAAAAAAAAAAAAAAGACTTTAATGGAACTATAAAACTACGGCACAACAAATGGCTAAAAGCATTAATCTTGCTAATGAATAATGTTAGAGATGTAAACTGTTTTACAAAAAAATTTACAAACTGCTAATGTGGTAAATAATTATTGGTAAATGAAAAAGTAATATAAATGGTTGGCCTAGATGAAAACCAATAAGAGGTTGGCTACATCAACATTTTGTAAAAATGTTATAAAATAATTTGTGACTATAGAATTACTCTTGCTAATGAATAATGCTAGAGATACAAACTATTTTATAAATTTTTTTTACAAACTGCTAAGGTGATAAGTAATTATTGGTAAATAAAAAAATGATATAAATGGTTGGCTTAGATGAATTAAAATCAATAAGAGGTTGACCACATCAATATTTTGTAAAAATGTTGTAAAATAATTTGTGACTATAGCATCACTCTTGCTAATGAATGATGTTAGAGATACGAACTATTTTATAAATTTTTTTACAAACTACTAATGTAGTAGGTGATTATTGATAAATGAAAAAATGATATAAATGGTAGGCCTAGATGAAAACTAATAAGAGGTTATCACATCAACATTTTGTAAAAATGTTGTAAAATAATTTGTGGCTATAACATTACTCTTGCTAATGAATAATACTAGAGATACAAATTATTTTACAAAAAATTGTTATAAACTGTTAATGTGATAAGTGATTATTGGTAAATGAAAAAGTAATATAAATGGTGAGTCTAGATGAAAAGCAATAAGAGATTGACTACATCAACATTATGTAAAAATGTTGTAAAATAATTTGTGATTATAGCATTACTCTTGCTAATAAATAATGTTAGAGATAAAAAACTATTTTACAAAAAAATTTACAAACTGCTAATGTGGTAAGTGATTATTGGTAAATAATTATTGATAAATAAAAAAGTGATATAAATAGTAGGTTTAGATGAAAACTAATAGAGGTTGGTCATATCAATATTTTGTAAAAATATTGTAAAATAATACAAAATATTGTAAAATAATTTGTGACTATAACATTTGTAAGTGCACAATTGTACCTGGACCCAAAATCAAGTGTTGGGCTCAGGCCCAATGAGCCTTATGCAATAAGATTTGTAGAGTATGAATTTGAAATCTAGGTTCGGGATGTTAGAAGTTTGATTAGCAAGCTAGAGTGCCACAATCTATGCAAGTGGTGAACGAGTACAACAAAGAAACCTCCTCGGACGTAAGCCAATGACAATTTGTATACATATACTCTCTTTCTGTACCAAAGTTTACAACTCTTGGTTCCTGCTTACTCTCAATGGAAAGTCTCGATCCCCTTTCTCTTTTCTCTCTCGTTTCCTTATATACTTCTCATTCACTGGTTCATCCACGTGTCATACCAATCTTCCCCCTAGATACTTGTCACATCCACCACCTTCTTGAAGTCTTCAAATAATAGCAGGGAGGCTGAATCCTCCTGTTCATAGGTCACTTCCCCATTAATGCGATCAGGGAAGTAGATGCAGGGTCTTTAATGTGGAGGCAGCAGCCTTTTTCTTAGATATTTCTCTCACGTCCTTACTTCTAGAGGGTGCTTGGATCACCCTCTTACCCATCAGTTTTTCCAAAATTCTGCCTTTAACCCCTTCAGCAAGTCCCAGGGTCACCGCTAGGCCCGTCCGAGGAGACATTCCTCTTCGGACAACTCCTCGAACTTTTACAGTGCAGACTGACTTGTGGACCTGGAGGCTATGATCAAAAACAGACTAGTACCAACCAATCAAACCCAAAGCCCAAATATTTATTCAGGAGTTTTGACCCCCCACAACATTACTCTTTGCTAATTGAAGTTGATTCAAATGTTTGCTCACAAACAATAACTAGAATTCTTCTATAAAAAAAAAAAAAAACTAGAATTTCCCATCACTTTTCCCAGCAGGCTAGATATCTAAGCGTAAATGCCTAATGGGAAAAAGGGACTAATGAAAATCTAAATGTTGCATTCAAACACAACTTAATAGATTTCCTCTTAGTAAGAAAAAAAAAAAAAGGAGAAATGATCGAAGAAAGATATGAACAGACCAATACGTACGTAGGAGGTTGCGGTTCCTGTGAAAGAAAATTTGCTTTTAAATTCTAGCTTTATCAGTTATATTTTTACTAATTATAGTTAAACTTTGGTATAAAGAAGTTTATAGAAATTTAGAATATCAAGTTATTAATATAAATAAAATGGGAAAAGTGTAATTTTTTTTAAAACTCAAAGAAAATTAAGTGTTTTTTCTTTTCAAATTTGGGATGAAGTGTCATTTTTATAAATCTCAAAGAATACGAGTATAATTAGTAATTACCCATTTATTTAATTTTTTTTAAATCGAACAAGACCCAACTTAATTATTTAATATATAAATATATTCAAAACCATATGCATCCTGTTCCCTACTCGCTTTAGGCCTTTATCAACCAAGCAATAATGGCCTGTTTGGGAGTTTAGAGAAGGAGGAGAGTAGAGGGAAGTAGAGAGGAGGGGAGTAGTGGGGACGAGAGTAGAGAAGAATGATTACCCTCCACATTGTTTGGATGTTTTTATAATTAGTAAGGGGGAAGAGAGTAATTAGCCCTTCCCCTTGTTTTTAACATTGTAATTTTATAAATATAATAAGGGTAAATTAGGTAATTTACTTTATCAATAATTTTATGTGCTCTACTCTCCCTCCAAATCTCTCCAATTTGAGGGAATTAAAAATGAGGGGGTTGGAAGTAGTTGAAACCCCTTCAAACCCCTCCAAACCCCTCCCCCTCCTTCCTTAAAAAACTCTCAAACAAGGTAATTGAATTACTCCCCTTCCCTCTACTCTACTCCCCCTCCTTTTTTTAACATCCAAACAGGCCATAAATGCACTTAAAAAATAGACATTCTTCAAAAACCATTAGATAGTTAACTCGCTTAAAAGTTTAAGTTTTAAACCCTTAACCTCCCGGTCTTCCAGTATCATTTTCCAGTAATCGTAAGCTGAACAATGTGATAAATATTCCCCCTAGCTGATAAGCCCTCAACTGTTATTGTGTGAATTGCTTCTTCAGCAGCATTGTCTTGAACGCTAAAGCCCAACCCGATTACACATAAAGCCCAAAAATACAAATAATTGAACATGAGTTACAATCAAATTTTACAGGGAATAAAGTCAACAAAAACTATAAAAAAAAAACATATATATAGCAATACAGATCAAAACTACAAAGTCACCAGCCAAAAAAAAAAAAAACAAGGCAGCGTACAATGATCAGGATAGACCCGAAAACATGCAGCAGAGCAGCTGCACAATGAAACAGCCAGACACACTAGTCACTAACAAAAAAAACTCAACACAAAGCAAACAGCACAAAGACAATGTAAATCAGCTTAATCAACTAGAAACAACCCAAAACATCTAAGCAGCCACCAAAGCACCAAACCAGCAGTACAAACTGCTCAAAAGCTCTGACTTAATCCAATGGGTTATATTTAGCTTTAACTCCAAGGAATAATAGCTGCATCCCAAACCAGCTTGTCCCAATTAACCTCAGCACTCCCATATCTAATAGCCTCCCAGGCAGTTTTGCAAGCCATTGGTAGTAGGAGTCCAAACCAGAGTTTCTTCCCCATAAAGCTGTACTAACTGACAATCTTGATGCAGATGTTTTTGGTCCAGTGATCTGGGAGATCTCCATTGCTATTGCCCATTTGCAAGAACCCTAGACACCTTAGCAGATGGGTAACAACTAGCTGCAAAAATTGCCCGAACATCAAATTTAAAACTAAGAACTCCTTGAGGGTGCCAATTGTCATATTATATGCGTATTTTGCTACCATCACCAACCCTCCATTTGAAAAAAAAAAAAAAAAAAAAAAAACCTCTTACAGTCCCTCTAATCTTCAAAATCTGCCTCCAACCCCATGAGCAGTTCTGGTGTTTTAACCTCCCAAAAGATTAGGAGATTCCATGCCACCCATAAAGGCCCTGCTTTGATTCATGAAAGTGCAATGCTTCTTGTGATTCAAGTGTAGCTATACGTAGTATTTCTTCTCGTTCTCGCCAGCTAGTCCTCCAAAATTTGTTGTGCCAACCATAGGAATATCTTATCTTAAGCTGTATGATAAACATATAAGATGAGAATAAATTTAGGAAAAATGTGTGCGCACAAAAGAAAATTAAATATGTAAAACCTTATTGTGCTCATTTTAGTTTTCGTGCCAGTACCTGGTCTTCCAAACGAGCATCACCAAGACGAACCTTTGGTACATGAGCAATCTTTAACCAATCTTCTTTGCATTTTCTAATCAAATCAGGACACACTGTAATATTCAATCGTGTTAGTTTAGTGAGACCTTGTATCCCCTCAGGGAGAGACAACAACTTACTGCAATTGTCAATCCCAAGTTGCTGAAGTGATTTCAGACATGGCAGCCACTCAGGAAAAGTGGTGAAATTTTCACAATCTCCAACCTCTAGCATCTGTAAAGTGTTTGCAGATCGTTTGAGCCACTGTGGCAAAACCTCCAACTTAGGTAAGCCTCTAATCACTAGTTTTCGAAGGCTCAACTCGAGATTATGACTGCCTTCTTCCTCCATCAAATTAAGCTCTTTACAATCCACAATGATCAAGATCTCTAGGGCAGTTAGATCTTTGATATTGAGGGACAAAGAGGTCAAACTTGGACAGTGTGCAATAGTCAATGTTCGAAGATTGATGAGGTTGAGGTGCCTGTTCCCTTCAAACAGACACTTGAGATTCTCACATCTAGCAATAAACAAAACTCGTAGAGAATTCAAGCAGCCCATTGCCTTCTCCAACAAGCATTCTTGATTACTTGTAATCACCAAAAACCTAAGGCTAATCATGTTCCTTATACCTTTGGGCAACCGTTCAAGATTTTTGCAATCAAGTATTAAAGTCTGTAAATTGTGTAGCTTGCAAATGGAATTAGGAATTTGCTTGATCATGTCATTACCTGATAGGTCAAAAAATCTCAAATGCTTTAAAGAACCAACAGAACTTGACAACACCTCAAAAGACGAACCTTTTAAATTAATCATCCGTAAGTACTTAAATCTTGAGATGCATGCTTCAACTAAGGACACGGATTGTTCAATTTGGAAAATAATTGTTTGAACTTTGCTCAACTTCTCTGATTGTATTGTAACTTCTTGGCCATTGGCACTATTTAAAAAAGACAACCAAGAAACTTCTGCAAAAAAAGTGGACTCCTTGGTCACTACTGAACATTCACCTTTGGCAATTGAGAGTGCAAGATCATGGTAAAGATCATGCATTTTAAAGGTATAACAAAAAATTTCTTCTTGAGCATCTTGAAAGAAAGATCTTGACAACAACTCCTTGATATACAAGTCACCAACATCTTCCAACTGTTGATTTTCATCGGTTGATGATTGAAGAAGTCCATGTGCCATCCAAATTTGAATCAATTCAACACTTCTGAATTCATAATCCTTTGGAAAAAGAGAGCAATAGACAAAACACCGTTTCAAGTGAAATGGTAATTGATTATAACTGAGTTGCAATATAGGTAAGATGTCATCAACCCCTTGTTTTAAAAGCCACATATCATTATTTTTCACTCGTTTCCACTCATCTTCATCAACTTTTGAATAAAGCATGTTGGCTAAAGTACTCACAGCCAATGAAACTCCTTTACATTTTCTGACAATTTCTTCTCCAATTTCTAAGAGGTTTGGATTTTTATTTTTTTCTTCTTGTTCCTTGAATGCCAATTCCACAAATAAAGACATACAATCCTTTGTGGATAGAACATTTAAATTGTATATATCACCTGTGCCCATAATAGTGGCAACCAAGCCATTTCGCGTTGTCACTATAATTTTACTGCCACTGGAACCGCCGTTTAACAAGTTTTTCAATTCAATCCATTTATTACGATCTTCATTCCAAACGTCATCCAAAACAAGAAGATATTTCTTATCTTTTAAAAATTCCCTCAATTTTTCTTGCCATTGATTAAGACTCAAACTCCCATTGATCGTACCAATTTCATATTTAATAATTTCTGTTATTAATCTTTTAAGATCAAAATTCTCAGACACACGTACCCACATCCTCAATTGAAAATAGCTAACAACCCGGTCATCGTTGTATCCTAACTTGGCAAGTGTGGTTTTCCCCAAACCTCCCATCCCAACTATAGGAATTACACCGACATTTCTGCCAGCATTTGGCTGCATCAAAAGACGTACGATATTTTCTTTGTCATCATCTCTACCGACGATATTCTCAGGAAGAATAAAGGAGTGGGTCTCCCTCCTCTCCTTCATACTTATCTTCTTATCTTCAAGTCCTTGAGCAAGATTGAAGGTGTTCTTAACAGCATCAATAGCATCTAAACTCTCCCTAATACCCTTGATTTTATGTGCCATAGCAAAACGGACTGCAAGTGCATTAGAGCTTGAAAAGAAATGACTCACCTTTTCTCTAGTGCTCCCGTATGTCTTCATCACTTTCTTTTGCAGAAGTCGGTACTGAAATTCATCTAGCACATTCTCGGCATCAATAAGGACATCTTTGAGCTCCCCTAGCCAAATCTTCAGTCTCTCGTCACTTGCTTGCTTCTGCTGAGCATCTTTGATTACGGCTTTAATGGCTGACAGAGTGAGCTCAAGCTTTTTCAGATCACTTCGGACTCCCCATGCCGAGCTAATCTCTTGGAGAGCACGGGATCCAAGCTGCTCCAAGACCTTTTCTACGATGCCGTAGCCAATTTCAGCCATTTTCTCGAGGTAGTGGAATCTGGAATGGAAAGGAAGTTGACGGTGGTGGTTGTGGCGCTGAGAGGAGAACGTTAAAATGAAAACTGGTAAAAAAACGAGAGATTTTTATGGTTACGGGAGTGTGTGTGTGTGTGTGTGGAGGTTCTCGAGACTCAAGTCAGGGTATGTATGTTGGCCGTCGGTGCAGGAAAAATAGAAATTGAAATAGCTAGCAATGCTTATCGCCTTATCCAATATCCACTTTTCCACCACAACATTTATTAATACTGGAAAATAATTACTAACGATTTTTGTGGGTGAACGTTGTTGATCGTTGTGCATCAACCATTCTGGAAAATTAATGGATAGTCATGACTGCAAGGTCAGCAAAATTTTAAGAATATCTTATATACTTGCAAAATTTCAAGGTTATCAAAAATTAATAATTTTATCATCAATTATATGTTTGAATTTTAAGTTTTTATAATCTAAAATTATGCATAAAAAAAAGTTTATTGATTAAATAGTAAATATATCCGATTTAAATGAAATTTAACATATGTGTTAACAACATAAAATTCATGTAATTTAATAACTAGATTTTCAAAATTTACCTCCAATAGAAAGATATAATAGGAGTTTGAAGAGTTTTTATTACATACAAAATATTTTACATAGTTGGTGTTGTTAAGAATTTGCACTTGGTTACTACCGCGCACCCTTGGTGCAGTGGTCACTCCACAAGTATATAAGTGCTTGTAGGATGTGGGGGACATGAGTCGAGATTCCAGTCTTCAAAAGGGAGCTTTATACATTTATATACTTAGATTAGACTAAAATAGAAATTCTATCTTGTATAAAAAATTAAAAAAAAAAAAAAGAATTTGCACTTGGTTGAATTATGTATTCATATGTTAGTCATAATTTATATATATATATATATATATATATATATATATATAGATATGTGTGGGGGAGGGGGGGTAAAAGCTCTTGAATGAGCATTTGGGATTTGGGCCTGATTGGCTGATACCAGTTTGTTTTGATTAAGATCTCTAGGCTCACAAGTCAGTCCGCACTGTAGAGGTCCGAGAAGTTGTCCGAGAAGGAGTGTCTCCTCGGACAGGCTCGGCAATGACCTTGAGACTTGCTAACTAGGTTAGAGGCAGGATTTTGGAAAAACTTATGGGTAAAGGGGTGACCCAAGTACCCTTTGGAAGCAAGGATGTATGAGAAATATCTGAGGAAAAAACTGCTACCACCACATTAAATGCCCTGCATCTACCTCCTTGGCCGCATTAATGGGGAAATGACCTCTGAACAGTAGAATTCAACTTTCCTGCCATTATTTGAAGACTTTAAGAAGGTGGTGGATGGGACACATGTCTAAGGGGGAAGATTAATATGACACGTGAATAAATCAGTGAATGAGAAGAAGTATATAAGGAAACGAGAGAGGAAAGAGAAGGGGACCGACCTCTTAGCTAAAAAAGAATAAGAATTGTAAACTTTGGCATAGAAAGAGAATATTTATACAAATCGTTGTTGGCTTGCGTCCGAGTAGGTCTTTTTGTCATACCTATTTATTATTTGCACAGATTGTGGCACTCTAGCTTGTTAATTGAACTTCCAACATCTTGAACTTAGGTTTCAAATCCATACTCTACAAATTTAATTGTATAAGGCTCAGTGGGCCTGAGCCCATCACCTACTTTTGGGTCTGGGTACAATTGCGCGCTTATAATATGTTTATTTATTTATTGCATATAAAATTTTCATATTTAACAAATTATAATATTTCTAAACTCAAATGAATATATAAAGATTATTTAATTTGCTATAAAGATGAACAAAATATATTAAATGAAGAATTTAGCACTCCCATCAAAGTTATGCTTGAAGATATCTTTCACGAAATAAAATTCATGCATTATCATCTCTTAATCTTTAAGAAAATGATTAAACAATTACTTTGAGAAATTATTAAAATTTTAATTTTAATTAATAATTCCTCTATGGTATGGCTTTCACTTCACCTATTCAAGTATTCCTTCAAGCACAACATCTTAATCAACCAATAACAAACAATTGCAAATTTAAGCTGATAAAATTTACATACATAATTATTAAACTCATTACACATAACTCAAGAGCAAATTCTACCATAAAAAGGAAAATATTAAAGACAAGATATATCTTGTCTCTATCACAAACCCAAATTATCTTCTATAAACAAATCAATATTAGAAATTTGGAACAACTGTTTCTTAGGGGAAAAAATGGAAATTTGGCACCTAAATCTTACCCAAAAGATTAAAAAAGAAGTAAAGAGTGATGTTTAAAGATTAAAGAAGAAGAAGAAGAAGAAGAAGAAGAAGGGGGGGGGGGGGGGGAATGACTCACTAAAGTGCGGTACACGTTTCCAATGAATCTAAATTATATCAATCAAGTTATGATATTTCTTCCTTAACTTTCTTAAGACTATAGTAACAAACATGGGATTTTGAAATAGTTGGGAACCAATTAAGTAAGCAAATTCTAAAATTCTTCAAGTTATCTCTTTCTTTTATTTATTTATTTATTTTTGAGAGAGTTTCAACCTATAACGTCAGTTCCTGATGAGCGATTTTTGTCATTAGACCAATACACCAATCAGTTTTTGGTGTAGGCGGGGATTGAATCTCAGATCTCTTATTCAACCATCAGAGACTTTACCAGTTGAGCTAACTAGAACTCACTTTTCTTACTTTTATTTTAAGATACAATATAATTGAACTTATGGTGTCCACTATATAATAATTGTTATTTATCATTAATCCAAGACACAAACCGGTTTTTTTTTTTTTTTTTCTTTCTCAAAAAAAAAAAAAAAACTGGTTTATTTTTTTGTGTAGGTGAGATTTGAACCCAAATTCTTTATTTGGTACTACAAACTTTACTAATTGAGCTAAATAAAACCCTATAATTTAAATTATTTAAAAAATGGGTGATTGTAAATTAATGGAACACTGTACAGTGTAAAAATACATTATATGTTTGAATAATTAGTGCTAATTAAGAAACATATTTAGCATTCAATTATTAGAAGGAATAACTTTAAAAAACAAGGAATAATTTGTACTGTAATATACCTAGTCTCGTTCATTTGATGTTTTCATTGATCTGGTTAAATTCCATGACAATTAGAATCATAAGGACTGAATTATAGTTGAATAATTGTTCTGATAAAAAAATAACCATCAAGATGCAAGCATGTAACTTGCCTGCCTAGACAGTATATCCTTGTTGGCAATAGCACTGCACAAATGGAAAATGAAAACTAACATGGTCTTCATTTTCACCAAGAATAATGACAATAAGATGTTGTATATATATAAGTTCAAAAAAAAAAAAATACTAAACAAGTGACAAAGAAAGCATAAGATCACATGGGAAAGGAAATCTTGGTCATGGTTAGAGTAGCATATATTATTAATAATCCAAGCAAAATATGCGCTGCAATGCTGTACATGTGGCTTGTAAAGAAAAAAGAACTACAAGAAAATCATAGACTTAGAGAATGAAACTATGCCAATAAAAGTGCAAGACTGCAAGGAAAAGAATGATAAGGAGTTCGATCAGATGTTTGAAGAGAATATATATTGTCGGCCCAAAGACAGTTGTTTGATATTTCTTCAATCTCTATAGTCTATACAACTAACCAAATGCATAACATATAATTTTGAAGCTTTCTACACCTGTCTTGGTCAATGCCCCCATGAAAAAAAGAACTTGGGTTAAGAATTTGTGTTAGAATCTCATACTCTCATCGGTACAGAGATCACGTACGTCTCACTAGAATAATAATACTTAAATGATTAAATAGGTAATTTATACTGTGTATCATTTTGCTTCCCTTTGAGCATGGAGAATGCATCCACTATATGCCATATATAGGTTAGGCGTACACATGCTAAATAGGTATTATCTCCTAATTCAATCCTCAAGAGTCATGACCCAATTTACAAGTCCATCCCTACATGACATTGCATGGTGTAAGTGTCTAGATAATTAGGAAAACTGTGAAAATACTGCTTAAACAAGTTTCAGATTGCCAAAGATAACTTGTTATAATAAGATGTCCTACCTAGCTCAAAAGATCAGTAATTAATATAATATTGTGTTAACATAGGTTTTAGTTAGCTCAACTAACAAAATATTTGATGATTAAATAAAATATCTGGGTTCAATTTTCGCCTACAACAAAAACTAATTAGTATCTTGATTTAATGATAAATAGCGTAGTCATCAGAAGCGAATGCCATAGATTGAAACTCTATAAAAAAAATTGTGTTAATATTATAGAATATAGGTCCATATTATTAGACAACCAATTGTTACACTTGACGTTGATGGAACAATAAAAGCAACGACACAATAAAAGCCAAAGCTAGCATAAGAGCATCAATATATGGAGTTGTAAAACTTTGGATATGCTAAATCTTAGCATCAAACTACTAAAATGATGCATTACCTGGTGTTGTATTTGTAAAAAAATTTACGATTGAGCTATAGTGCCATCCTAAATTTATGATGGTATTGTAGCTCAATTGAAATAATAAAATATTCTTTTATATTACCCAAAGCATCTCATTCTTTTTCTCTCCCTAACTTACTTCTCTCTCTCGTCCAAGTCTCTTCTCACACTCTCTCTCTGGTTGAAGGTGGCGACGTGGATCGGTGTGGGTTGCTTGGATTTTCTCTGGTTGTGGGATTGGGTTTTAGGTTAGTGGGTGGTGGCGGCGTGGTCGGCCTAGGTTGTGGGTCTGGGGCTGAGTTTTGATGGTGGCTTTGGTGTTTGGTGTGGTGGGCCGTGGGTCATGGTGTTTTTCATGTGGGTTTGATCAAAGGCTTTAACCAAGGTTTTAAAAACCGGTACGATGAAAGAACTAGAAAATGAACTAATTACCGGTTTTCTAGTCGGACCCGATGGTCGAACCGGTGTCGTCATAAATCATTTAATTATTATTTATTTAAATTATATAAATAATTAATAATTTTTTAATATACTAAAACTAACAAAACAATAGTAATAAATATGTTTCCTTAAAAAAAATACAATATATAACATCTTTTTAAAGAATTTTTTTTTTATGAACATCTTTTTAAAGAATTTAATATAATAACATTACAAAACAATCATCCTTAACATAATAAACTTAAATATTATGTTTTTAGGTTCCTGCCCAAAATGACGTAGTTTTAGGCTGGAAAAAAAAAAGTCAAAAAACGGTGTAGTTTTAAGTTTTCAACCCAACCGGTCATAACCAATTCAACCACACCGGTTCCCAATTTTCCATTTAAACCGACCGATTTTTGAATTTTTTCGATTTTTAAGTCATTTTCGGTTTTTTCCCATAACCGGACCAAATTGAAGGCTGGTTCTCGGTTGAACTGGTCAAACTAGCCGGTCCGGTCCCGTTTTTAAAACATAGGCTTTAGCTAAGATTTTTGTGTACAATATTTTGGGGTTGGGTAGCCATAAACCTAGCAGTGAGGTTATCAAGTGCATGCTCTTTGTTCTTGTTATGTTCTTCTTTACTTTCAATTTTTGGTGATTTCAATTTCATCTTTAATGTTGGCACTAGAATCCCAAGGCAGGTTAGCTCTTTTTGGTAAATCGGTTGGTTTGATTGAAAATGAGAATTTGCTAAATTATTTCTTTTTTTGGGTGGTGTGACTGGGTTAGGTTGCTCGACGGTGGCAATGGTGGGTGGTTGAGAGAGAGTAGGAGAAACAGAGATTAGAGAGAGAAGTGAGATATATTTTTATTTACTATTTTTATTATGTTTATATTATTTTTAATGTGTTGTATGGTAAAATAAAAGTTGGGATGTTAGGTGTATTATAAAATGATATGGTATAATAGATAAAGTAGTTTTTAAAATGGTAAAATGAGATATTTTTTAGAAACCGAATACAAATACTAACACTAACAACATTTGTTAAATGAAATGCTTGCATCAATCACTAATGCTCTAACACTAACAATATTTGCTAAATGAACTGCTTCAATCAATCCTGATGTGAGATGGGTCATTGATCATTTTGGAATAGTTGCAATGTTCTGAAAGCACATGGATCACTCTAAATTTTGACACCAGACCTTTCCAGTTTTATTTTTATTTTTATTATCTTGTTGCTGTGTTAACTCTTAAAGTTTTTTTTTTGGTTGATAGAGTTTTAATCTATGGCGATGGCATTCGTTTCACAATCATCAGGTCAAGAAACCAATTGGTTTTTGGTGTAGGTGATGATTGATCTCTAGATTTCTTTTTTAACCATGAGAATTTTACTAGTAACCTACCATTAACTCTTGAAGATGACTCCAATGCTTGCTCAAAAACCATAATTAGAATGTCCCATCACTTTTCCTAGCAGGCTACATATCTAAGCCTAATGGATTAAATGGTTAGGTTATTTCCACTCTTCACTCTTATGAAAATCAAAAAGGCCGTAGGGGGATTTCCCAAGTAAGAAAGAAAGAAAGGAGCAGACCAAAACATAGGAGGTGTCTTATTAGGGCTTAGGGGCTGTGAAAGAAAGAAAGGAGCAGACCAAAACATTGGAGGTGTCTTATTAGGGCTCAGGGGCTGTGAAAGAAATTTGAAATCAGCCCAATTAAGAACACGTGGGCTACCGCAACAGGTTTAGCCTGTAGTAACAAATGGACCTCAATGTGACAAAGTTTGGGCCTCTTGAACTACTTCTTCTTTGCTAATTATTTTCAAGGAGAAAAGTAAACGTAGTTTGTGTTTGGCACCCAGAGTAAAAAGTCTGTCTATTTTATTACTTAGGTAATTTTTGTTATTATTTATGAACTTTATTGTATTTTTTGGTATTATTTATGGGTTTAATTATATTATTTTAACTAACTTTTATTTACCTTTATCTACAATGCTTTCAGCAAAAAATTTTCAATTTCAACAAAATAAGTTGATCCCAAACAAATATTGCATGTGTATATCCCAACCCACCTCAAAAGCCTATTCTTATTTTTATTATAGCTTCGTTAATTATATAGCTACCCTTTAATTATTTTTTAATAATCATCATGAAATGGACACAAAATTTTAATCCTATTATTTTATCTATTAAAAATAATAATAATTGAATAAAAAACTATTTTTATTAAGTATAAAATCAGCTAAACCAATGAACTCATCAACCCAACCCAATTTGAATTGTATAGTGTTACCTTTCAGAACTATCATGAATTGAGAATTTCATAAGATAGACTAAAAAAATACAGATTGTAATGAAACTTGACTATAATTATGGACACTCTAGGATACTTGTATTTCTAAGTCAACAAATTTAGGTTGTATGTTTTTCTATGGATAGAATAAAATTTGAGAAAGCTATTAAAATTATATGGACGATTTCCTGATTTAAAAAAGAAAAAAGAAAAAAGAGAGAGGATGCTTTCAAGTTATGTGAATATATAAAATCTTCATATTTTACTAAGGCTTGCTAATGCTAAGATTACATGTGAAGATTTTAAAAATTGTAACAATTTGAAACAATCTTTATATTCCTTCGTACAACTTTGTATCTATTTATAAAAATAAAAAAGGTAAAATTATTTATAAAAAAATTTGTTGCCTTGCTACTTACTTCATAAATGGATTCAGGTATATGTTTTAAAGAGTAAGTTACTAGGGCCTATTTGGTTAATTAGTTTAAGTAATGTTGTTTAAGTGTTTTTGATATACGTGTGGGTGAAAAAATGTATTGAATTGTGTGTAAAGTTGTTTTAAATGTGTTAAAATATGTTAAATCTCAGCTGCCAAACAGCTCTTAAAATATCTAAGCTATTAATAATTTGAATATATATATATATATTATGTTTTACCTTATATATTTTACAATTTACATTAATTTAAATTTAACATAGTTTAGTAAAAAGGAAAATCCTAAAACTATAAACTATTTTATAAATTACTAATGTGATGGATGATAATTAGTAAATAAGTAAGACAGTGATCATAGTGGTGGACCCATATGAGAACCATTTAAAATTAACCATATTAACAATTTGTAAAAATATTATAGAATAATATATGCATGTAATGTATTTTTTTTTTCCTTAAATTTTGGGTAGAGTATCATTCTCTCAGGAAGTGTAATTACTTTCATTTTCTTAATTCTATCTTCTTTTTTTTGGAAGAATTTCTTAATTCCATCTAGATTGTATAGAGAACTCATTTTCAAATATTTAGAGCATATTTGGTACATCAACTTAAATATATTTTTTCAGTTTTTAAACAACATTACAAGTATTTCTACACACTTTTTCACCTACATATATTTTCAAAAAAACTGTTGATTAAACACACGTAACAGACTCTTAATTATTTTTTTTTGGTTTCTTTTTCTTTTTCAAAACCATATATGCATCTTGTTCTATACTGTCCTTTACCAACAAAGCAATAAATTCACTTAAAAATAGAAAAAAAGAAAAAAAAAAAAAAGACATTGTTATTGGAAAACTATATAAGAAGTTAGCCAATCGGGTGTACTAACTATATAGTTGGAAAGTAATGGTTAATTTGCTATTTTTAGCCGCAATAAGTTAGCTGGCTTAAACCCTAAACGGCTAAAACCTCCCAGTCTCCCACCATCATGTTATTTCCAGTAATGGTGAGCTGAGACCAATTGTGATCAATAAGCCCTCAACTGTTATAGTGTGTGTGATACTGATAGAAGAGAAGATGGGATTGGGAGAGGCAAAGAGAGTAGTAACTAACAAGAAACTGAAGGGATTAGGGGAGATGGCTTTCGCCGTCGGCGGCGGTCCCGTCAACTGGTTCCCCGGCCACATGGCCGCCGCCACGCGCGCCATCAGAGACCGCCTCAAACTCGCCGACCTCGTCGTCGAAGTCCGCGACGCTCGCATTCCTTTCTCCTCCGCCAGCCACCACCTCCAACCACAACTCTCCTCTAAACGACGCGTCGTTGCTCTCAACAAGAAAGACTTGGCCAACCCTAACATCATCCCCAAATGGATTCGCTACTTCGATTCCTGCTCCACCAACCAGGATTGCGTCGCCATTAATGCCCATAGCAAGACCTCTGTTAACAAGGTCAGTGATAGTAATTAATTATATTTGTTTGTATCAAATTATGTACTTAAATTTTTTAAGAATTATGGTGTTGTTGTTGTTGTTGTGTGTGTTCATGTACTGAAAGCTTCTTGAGCTTGTGGAGTTCAAGCTGAGGGAAGCGATTTCAAAGGAACCTACTCTACTTGTTTTGGTGGTTGGTGTTCCTAATGTTGGCAAGTCGGCTTTAATTAATTCAATTCATCAAATTGCGTCGTCTCGATTTCCTGGTAAGTTGTTACTATGTGTTTTTTGCTAGATTATGGTTGGATATGTCATTGTCTTGAAATGGGATTGTGGTGAAAGGTTGTTAAATTGTTTTAACAATGACAGCTTCGGTTTTCTTTCATAGTGCAGGAGAAAATGAAGCGAGCTAGAGTCGGCCCATTGCCCGGAGTTACTCAAGATATTGCTGGATACAAGGTTAACTGATTCTGTGTTTTATGGTTTATATATACCTTTGAAAGTAATAAGAGACTGAAATTTTTAGCTTCATGTGTTTTTCATGCTTGTTAACATTCAATAATTAAGACTAGATGTTTGGGATTGGACCCTGATATATTGATAATGTTGGTAGGAAGATGTAGGTTTGGTTGTGAATTGTTTGATTGACCATTATCGCTTAATATTTGGATTATGTTCTTGCTTTTATGAGCAACAGACTGTTTGCAAGGAAGGTATTTCTGACTCGTGTTATATTATTTGACCACAGGTAAAGTGCACGGGTTATAGTATGAGTGTATGACTTGGATCATATTTTTGCCCCATTCGATTGGTTGTCTCCCCCCCCCCCCACACACACACGCGCGCGCGCACAAAAAACCCATCCACTGATTTGCTAGATTTCTACTATTTTATTCGTTTATTGTTTTACTTCTGATTTTCTTTTAAGCTGGTAAGTTTTGGTAGGTTTATATGTATAGTGGAATAAACTATTAGGCTTAGGTCTCTGGTTTAATTATCAAAAGTTTGTAATAACTGAATCAGTTGCATATGCCTTATTTAAAGACATGTTTTGAAAATCAGGTCAAATCATCAAGCATTTGGCTTCAATCTCACTGTTTTCTTCTATATACTGCTACCATTCTCCTTCCATTTATATCTTTTGCTGAATATTTCTGTTTGAACATTTTTGAAACCCCCACCCCCCCAACCCCCCAACACACACAAAGACACAAAAACCCCATCCTCCGATTTGCTAGCTTCCTTACTATTTTATTTGTTTTATTGTTGATTTTATTTTTAAGCTGGTATGTTTCAGACTTTCAATAGGTTTATATTTATAGTGGAATAAACTATTAGGCTTAGGTCTCTGGTTTAATTATCAAAAGTTTGTAACAACTAAATCAGTTGCATACGCCTTACTTAAAGACATGTTTTGAACATCAGGCCAAATCATCAAACATATGGCTTAAATCTTAATGTTTTCTTCTATCTACTGCTACCTTTCTCCTTCTATTGTATATCTTTTGCTGAATACTTCTGTTTAAACATTTTTGTATGTTTAGTTGTTGACATTAAATTTTTTAACTGCAGATTGCGCATCAGCCTAGCATATATGTCCTAGACACTCCAGGTGTATTGGTTCCAAGTATCCCCAACATAGAGACAGGACTGAAGCTAGCTCTTACAGGTATCATCCTCTTGCAAATAATTTCTCTTAAGTTTCTTATGAGATCTCTGGATCAGCTTTAGTAATTTTGGGTGAGGCCTAAAGTTTTATGCCTGAAGTTGTGTTGGTTTAATCCTTCTTTTGACCTCCAACCAACACAGGTTGCTCAAATTGCCACTTGTAAAATTTTCAACCTTGGTGTCTTGAATTTTATCCTTATTGTTTCTTTTACTATTGCTCATGCGTTTTTTTTTTTTTTTTTGGGTTTGTGTGCGCATGGGAGGGTGGGGGAAGGAGGAGGGGGGGTGTGGGGCTGGTATTGGTTCAGGTCAACATAAAATTACTATTGCCACATTGTATTGCTTGTTCTATCAAATAAAGCTTACCAATTTCTTAATTCACATGAAGGGTCTGTGAAAGATTCAGTGGTAGGTGAGGAGCGTATTGCACAATACTTGCTGGCAGTTTTGAATACTCGGGGGACCCCCCTTCATTGGAAGCACTTGAACAACAGGAGACTGGAAGGGATTCGGTATGATTCTACGGAAAAACATGGGTACAATCTTAAAGATTTTCAGCCAAAAAGGAGGAAGCCGCCAAATGACTCTAATATGCTTTACATTGAGGTAATATAGGATCGTTCTCATTTAATCATTTTATTTAGGATGACCTAAGTATTTTAAAACTTTTTGTCATTGGGACAACATAGAACCAAATAAACTTCATGATAAGTCTTTTCATTGGATTATTACATGAGCATTGACACCATTTTTGTTCTCCTGAATGGATGGCAAATGATTAGCATAAGAAGCTAGTTTTTGGACAGTTAGTTTTCTTGTCATGAACGAATTAAGTTTTGATAACATATTTTCTGGTCATGAATGATTTACAGAGAGCTTTTAGTTTTGATAAAATGTTTTACTTGCTGGTTATGGACGTTCATGTAGAACATCATGAAGTTATTCTAATGTGCTTAGTGTATGAAGGGGTTTTTCATGACCGGGCAAGATAATGTAAATCTAGATGGCATGCTTAATTTGAAACAGATGATCAGCAATTCAAAGAAAAATTATCTTTATTTATTTATTTAGCTTCAGTTGATGGCTTTTCAAGAAGGATGAGAAGCTTTTTTTATTTTCGGTGACTGTAATGTTCTTTTGTTAATACTTAAAAAAAAAAAAAAAGAATTGTTGAAAGAGTGACAATAATTTATGGTAGGGATAAATGAGCAAACAACAAAAGCTTGTTCTGGGGTGGTTGAGATGATGACAAGGTAAGCAAAAGGGTAGTATATTGGTCTTTGATTTAGAAGTAGATAAGAGAAACTTACTAGGAACCCTATAGACAATACATAAATTGAGGAAGAGTAAATTCACATGTTTTGCAATATCATTGAGAAAGATTGTGTTGCTTGAGGTCGATATTTTGATTTTAATGAGAAGATTTGAAAAAGAATAAATGGGATTAGTGGTAAGAGATAGGAGAACAAACATTTGTCACTACATGGAATCAAAAGCTGCCAAGCTTTTCCAAATATATATATATATACACACACTCTAGCTCTTTTTCAGGTTACTTTTATGTCATTTGTAGTTCTTATTGTTGTAGCTTAGATCGGGTCTCCATATGACCTGTGAGTATCTTGTTTTATTTTATGTCATTTATGAATTTCTTGTTCTCTACGTTTTCCCTTTCAGGATCTTGTCACAGAAGTCCAGTGTACTTTGTATTTAACTCTGTTAGAATTCAACGGTAATGTAGAAGATGAGAGTGACTTGGAGGGTCTTATAGAGCAGCAGTTTGAAGCACTGCAAAAGGCATTTAAGATACCTCATAAGGCCTCAGAAGCTCGTTTGATGGTATCAAAAAAGCTTCTTACTTTATTTAGGGCAGGTAAACTTGGTCCATTCATCCTTGATGATGTCCCTGATGCAAATACTGTGTCTTGACTTGTTAGTTACTTTTTTTTTTTTTTGGGTGTAACATAACGATTGTATATGCAGGTCTTTTATTCTCCTCTTTTCCCTCCTACTTTGTTGTGTTAATGTCTCAAAATTTACTCAAGTTGTATTACAAAGCTAATGCTTGCATGTGTTGGTGAGTTCTTGTCACATTCTTAATGAAAAATCTGCGTTCCAAATGCTAATGATGCTCCATTTTGGACACACTAGATGATAGCAATCTTTTTATTTTTATTTTTTAGGGGATTGTAGCAATCTTTGTGTCCAAAATTAGTGGTTAGGACTCAATAAAACTAATTACAAATTGCTGCTTAGATTGATAAGCGTTTTTTTATTCCAGGTATTAAAAAAAAAAAATGGCTGGCTCTAAAAATTCCAATACATAGTCTTTCTGATTGGATGTAAAAGGGAGATGATGGAAAATAAGAGACTTCCCTTGATTGGTGTGGTGGAAAAGACAAAAGAGTAGAAAAAGTAGGGGAAAAAATGTTTAAATAAGTGGTGTTTATTATTTTGTCTTTTTTTAATTAAATCTTTTCTTTCATCTTTTGATGTAAAAAGACTAAGAGCGTATAATAGTAAGGTTTTATTTTAGCATGGTCACTAATTATTCTAGTGAGTAGAAAGTAGTTGATTCAAAAAAAATTCAAAGCTGCATCTAATTTAGAAAATGATTAAAATTCATGAGAGGAGATCAAAGTTCATTGGTCCTTTGCTTGTATGATGTAGAGCAAAGTTGATCAATATGAGATATCATTTAAAAAAATTGAAGGCATTATTCCACAAGACTGTTTGGAAATGGTTGTTGCGTTTGAAGATTAGATTTAAATTGAAGGCATTATTCCACAAGACTGTTTGGAAATGGTTGTTGCGTTTGAAGATTAGATTTTTTTTTTTGGGTGTTTGATTGATTTGTGGAGCTTTGTATTTGAATTACGATGAAATTAGCTTCCCTAGGATTTCGTTTTTTGGGCAAGATGACAGGGACATTATCAAGGTTTTTTTTATCTATCTGTACTCTTCACTAGTGTTCCTAGAATATTTACTTTATTATTATTATTATTATTATTATTATTATTATTTTTATGCCAGGAACCTTTGCATTGTTCGAAATTGAGTAACACATTTCTACCCAAAAATTGTGTAACATCTGCCTTAGAAAAAAGTTGGATTGATTGCATAATTTCTATTATTACTAGATACATTTTGTATTAATAAAAAAAATTGCGTAACATTTGCAATTGCATAAGTTCTTGCAGAAATCCATGTTCATTTTAGCATAAGAATTTTTTTTTTCACACCCATTTTTCAAAACACACTTAATCATATTATCGATTATACTATACATTCTATTTTATTTAAATAATCAATATTCATTCTTTATTTATTATTATCTTCATAAAGAGATGGAGAAAAAAAAGAGGAATTTGATGAGACAAGAGGTGAGAGAAATTTTTTTTTTTTAATAATGATATACAAATCTGAAATGTGTATATTTACAAGTTTACTGTAGTCACTTTGCAAATTTACACATCTTTAGTTTGACTGATGTGAGTAGTTTTAGGAGTTGAATGTGTAAGTTTAACATATTTTTCTGTTATATACATCTTCATGATGCAAATGCTCTAGTATAAGCTATTATGTCACCATAAAGTATAGTTTGGCTAATAGTAATGGTAGTTTGGAAGAGTTTATTTTCATAAGTTTGTATTGTATTTATAAAATACATTAGGCAAAAGCTGCAAAAGTATACTTAAAAATATTGTAAATAAGCTAAATAAACTTCTTAAATTAAAGCTGTAAATAATCCTGATAAACTTCTCAAGTTAAAGCTATAAGCCTATAAATAAGCTTGATAAATTTTTTAATTTCTATTAAAATAAATAAATAATTCGAAAATGTAAAGTTATTAAATCTTAAAAATTTATCTCATATTTGTTCTTTTACATGCACGATAAAATCTCACAACAAGCTAAGATGTTAGATTACTATAGGTCAAAATAAAAAGAAATAAAATAATAATAAAAAATTATAACTCAAAATAAGAGCGTTGTGAAAATGTTGTACTCCTCATTCCTAAACTTTCTAATCTCAAATAACTAGATATAGTTTGTGTCAATGTAAGTTCTTCAACAAACAAAAAGGATACATACTATATGTATTTGCTAAGACTAGGCAGAAAAAGAAGCAGCAACAAGACACTCTTTTGGATAATATGGGTCTCAAAAACCCATTTAGAGCATTGAACTGGGACCTTATCATAAAAAAGGCTTTTAACTCGCAAGACAAGGGAAAAAAGACTTGTGCTTATCCTAAAGTAGAAAATGTGCGACAAAGATCCGAGACTCGCTAACTTTGATTAACTCGTTACTAAATCAAAACTCATACTTCCGACTGCCACCCCTTTTCAATGTCGACTCCAATTCTAAGAGCAAACTACTATTCTTATGTCTTTGGTTTTCAACTAATTTTTGTGCTTGATGGAGAATGGATTATCTCATATGTTATGAGAATAATAGATTGTCTTCTATGAAATTTTGTATTAAGAGAAATATAAAGCTTAAATCTTAAATTCAATAAGTCTATGTTTTCGGTAAATGTTTGACATGTAAAGAATCCATGAGTAGAAAATACACTTTTTTACTCTAAATTATATCTCATTTTACATTTTACCCCATGAACTATTAAAATGCATGATTATGTCTTAAAGTTATAATTCTATAACACTTAACTCTCTGCTGTCTATTTTGGTGTTAAGTCTAATGGATTAAAGTATTAAACAACCAATTTACCCTTTATCATTTGTTTTGGAGTGAGAGGTAAATTGGTTTTTTAATACTAAATTTCATTAGACTTGCATCAAAAGAGATAGGATGGGGTGAAGTGTTACAAAATTATAACTTAGGAAGTCAATTGTTTATTTCGATAGTTTAAAGGACAAAGTGTAAAATGTGATATAATTTATGATAAAAAAGTGTAATCCCCTGAGTAGAATGAATAAAATTAGAGGTTTAAGTTTCAAAAGAGTGGGAAATTTAGGGTATAAACTTTTTTTCTTTTTTTAGGGTGAATTAGGGTATAAACTTGATGAAATGTTTATATATCTCTATAAAAGTTCATTTTAACATTATAACATTATCATTCTCATACCACCTACCATTACTATAGGTGCTAATCGTTGCCACAACCAACACCATAATAGTGCTACCGCTACAATTTTCATAACCACCCATTGCCATCACCATTACAGTTGTACACTATCATCACCACTACCATCCACCTTCGTCATCACCACCACCATCATCACTAAATCATTACCCCAATAGTACAATAGTTCTTTTACTTCTATAATATCTAATATATTAATTATTAAAAATATAAATTTATACTGAAAGGACTAAAATTCGTATCAATTTAAATCATGCCATTTTCAAATTCCATTAATACCATATATGTTGTATGGGAAGTAAAAAGACTCAAATGGGCATATGGGCCTTTGGACTACAGCATGGAGGGCCGACCTGCTCTAGAATTAAACTCTACGAATTGGCCCATACGCCGAGGATCCGAGGATACAGCTGAGGGGGAGCTTCTCCTCGGACAGATCCAAGAGAACTCAAAACTTCATTATGAAGGTCAAGGCACAACTCTGGAAAGACTGATGGTTAAAGGGGGACACCCTGAACCTTCTAGATGCACCAGTGTTAAAGAAAATATCAAGAGCAAAGGTTGCCACCTCCGCATTAAAGGCTCTACACCTACCTCCCTGGCCGCATTAATGGGGAAGTGACCCCTGAACAGTGGGGCTGAAACTTCTAGTTATTGTCCAAAAAGTATCATGGAATGAAGTATTTAAGGGGGGTGAGGGCCAAAGAGGGGGAGGGTCAAAAAACGAAGAAAAAAATTAAGAATTGTAATCTTTAAGGAAGAAAGAGAAATAGTAAAGAAGTAGTCATCGGCTCAAGTCCGAGGAGACCCATTTGCAATTATCATTCGTTATTTACCAGTGTTTATTTATAAAAGCCTGTTATTAAGTTCTCAGTACCTTTAATCTAGATTTCAAACCCACACTCTACAAATTTCATTGTTTAAGACTCATTGGGCCTGAGCCCATAACCTTCTTTGGGTCCAGGTGCAATTGTGTACTTACATGTTGTATGGAAAATTTTATGCTACAAATAATCTCTTGATATAGAAATAGGTTCGAGAGGGGGGGGGGGGGGGGAAGGTACTACAATCCACTAACAAAAATTTACTATTTTTTATGCAATTTAACATTTGTTGTGCTTCTTTGAAAAAAACACTAAAAAAAAGAAGAGGAAAAGTTAACAAATTCTCTTAAGGTAATGGTTTATGAAATATTTTTAGAAACTTCTTTATTAGAAAAGAGAAAAGCAACTAAATATTTTTATAGTTTTTTTTCCATAAAAATAGTATTAAAACTTTGCTAAAATAATTTGTTAACAAATGCCTAAAAGGCACCTATTAACTAAACCAAAAAAGAACCATACTTCATTAAATGGAGTTTTACTTTAAGCCTAACCTTTTGAGCTTCAAATGAGCTGAATACAAGATTGTAAAACAAGTAAATTCAAATATTAAAAGTTCAAACTTGTTAATTTAATTTTATTTTAAACACGAACCAAGTTCGAGCTCATCACCAAATTAGATTATAAGTTCAAGTTTGGTTCATTTACTTGTTGAGCAAGTTTGAGCTTATTGACGAATTAGATGATTATTTTTTTTCCTACATTAAGTAAAACCACAACTACAATTTTTTACCCCTTCACAAATCTATAAATTTTTCTACAAATAGATTGTTTATGCCATGAATAAACTACAAATAATGATTTTACATCATATGAACCAATTTACAACTTTATGCAATCCATTATCAAGTCTATATAAATATATTTTTAGACAGGTATACATATAAATATATAGTTTTATATATAGTTAATTCAAGCCCTTGCCCTTATCTTCATTGGCTTGTCTACCAATACATAATTATGTTTGATCTTAACTCATTTTATAATCGAGCCTAAAGTTGACTTGAACTTAAGCTTAGCTTGTTTACTAAACAAATGAACATAAACAAGTTTTTCTCAAGTCCAGCTAGAATTGTTTATAAATAACTTAGTTCATTTACTAACTTTACTTAAGTATGATTTTAACGACACTGTCATAGAGTACTATTTTTTACACACACTTGTTGCATACACTTTTACACATGAGAAAGTTGCATAAAAATAGTGACTTGAGTCACGATTACCAAGCTCAAAATTGCAATTTAAAAAAAAAAATTTATTTAGAGATACTTGTATAAAACATGTATTTCCCTAAAAATAATAAAACTTAAGTATTCATTAAAATTTCCAATTAAATTCAATCACAATTGTATTGAATTTAATTGTCTTAGGAAAATTAAATGCTATTTATGTATGTTTTATTTAATTAAGAAACCTAATACAACGCATCTAAACTATTCTGCCTAAACTTTGCCCCCACTAACAAATATGACAGAAGACAGAAAACCTGCCAATGCGGCGCCGTTTAATGCCCATGCCCTAAATACTTTGGGTAAAAACGGTCCAAAAACACCCTTAACCATAATGCCATATGCTTTCATCACATTTAGCCCACCGCTATATATCCAGGCATCCTACCATCATAAACATCCATGTAAAATCGTGAATCTCGATCTCATAACCTTAGAATCTTGATCTCATAACCAGTTACCTAAATATATGTATGCCACAACTGGGTCATTCCAAAATAACAAACCACACAAATGAACAAACAAATCATGAAAGACAACCATTTACAAATAAAATAAAAGAAAGATCATGAAAGAAAACCAATCACAGTCCAGATATAAATTACCATGTAACTTGCATAAATCGTGAACCAAACAAAACTGAATCACAAAATGTTATTCATCTGAAAAAGACAACTAAGGCTACGAATTGTTAATGAATTGTTCACAATGAAAAAACTGCATATGAGATTAAGAACACAAGGTGTATTATGGCCCAGCACCGCCGCTCAATTGCTTACCAGGTTATAATGACATCACCACTACCAGGACCATAACTAAAACAATCATACCATATATGAAGGGGAAAATATCGTTTATCATTGAATCGTACAATAGCTACATACAACAAAGTAACAAGATGACCTACTCATTTGCACGCCTAGACTAAAGGAACATGAATTCTCATTTAACCCCCAAAGGAACCCCCCACCCCTCCCCAACAACTTCCAAAAACATTTTTTCCTCTCCTTTTCCCCTGTTTTCTTCCTTTATTTCCTCCAGCCAAATGAAAAAAGGGCAAAACAAATGGCCAACCCAACCCAAAATAATTGAGATAATTAAACACTTGTTCGATAGCTGAAGCAATATCTTCATTGATGAGGATCTGCAGAGCTCACAACAGAAAACACCTTTCAGAACATTCTATCATCTCAAAAATGTAAATCCTGACCAATTTAGTCACAATTATGTTAGCAACTTAGCATAGTGATAATACTTAACAAAAACCTGCAGGACCTGCTTGAGTTTTGCAGAATCTCAAAAGACAAATCTATAAGGTGGGGGTACTTTGCGTGCAGTCATGTGATCAAGCAACTGTCAATGAAAAAATAAAAATGTGCAAATCACAGACTGCCAAGTGGCAATGAAATGCTTGTGACCTTGTTTGTGCTTAAGCTGCAAGGGCAGTAAAGAAGTCAACAAATGCCCACACATTCCATATCCCACTTCATGACCAAAACAAAAGGCAGTACAAGCTAAAATATTCCCAGATATGAATGGATGCATCAACACATGGCCAGGAAACATCAAGAAATTAATGTTTTATTCTAGTACTTCAAGAAATTTTTCAGCAATCAATGTTAAGCTAAACTTTTAAAGCCCCAAATGTCTAACTAACCCTCATTCAATGCAAAACCTACGGATATATAGAACAGACTTCCTATTTCAAATTCTAACATAGGAATCAGAAAATGCTGGACCCCACCCCTGCCTAAACAAGCAAAATGATTATAAGCACAACATATAAATTTTCTTTTGACAAAAATTTCCCCTTCTCATCTCTTACAAACAAGACATCAATTTCAAGGTAGAAAACATTCTCTAGACTTCCACAGCCATGGATAGAACTAAAATAATATTTCTCTTGCCTCACAATAGCTAACAAACAGCAACCCTCATGGGGTAAAAAAGTTAGGTTCCTTTCCAAGCCCAACTCGAGGCCCAGCTCCACAGGATAATTCTAGAATTACCTGACACATGGGTGAGGGCATTTGCCATGTTCTTGGAGGAACGGTCTCATCTAAAGGGAATAAGTCAAAAGGGCTAATCAGCCTATAAAAGGAGAAACTGCAATTGTATTAACTGTTGCTTTAGCAGTACAGAAGATGCAAGACACATTGCAAAGAGCAAAAGGGAATAACTGGATAAGTCAAAAGTTACTAACAAACCATGCTCATAGAGAATGACAAGAGCATCAGCCCCCGGTAATTTATTCAATTAGAAATTTGTAAAGCACAGTCCAGATAACAAGTAATATACAGATAAGTTATAGCTCATACAAAACAAGTGATACATACATTAAGGACAAGACAGAAAACTTTAGGTCCATTCTACTTATAGTTATTATTATTAGTATTAGAATTTGAAGTTCTCTTACATACAAAAGAAAAAGCTTTTCCAAGAACATCCAAGTAATTTCCTCTTTTTTCCTTGGGGGGGAGGGGGAAGATGTTTCTGTCACACAAAAACACAAAATTTAGAAGTATGAAAAAGAATTCTCAGTTGCCAATTAGTTCTACTAGCTCAAATGACTTAAGAATGGGGTGGAGGGTGACAACTTGTGTTCAGACTTCAGAATCCATGGTGTGAATTTGTTAATTATCAATTAAAAAAAAAAAGCCAGTTAACCTAAAAAAGACAAATGAGAAAACAAACTACTTTCAAAAAACATTTTTACTTTATTGAACATGGAAGGTGGAGTATTATAGAAGACACACAACATATTCCACCTTTCTTAATCTCATGGCACAAAAATTATTCAATAGCATGCATCTCTACAGCCACAAATATACACAGCCTAACCCTAGAGAAAGATTATCTCACACTATTAACATCAACAAAAGACAAGTAGCTTGACACTACTGTTCCATTCAATATGTAACCAATTTACCATAACAAACCATAAACTCTTATTTCAGAGCTTGCAAGGAATATAGTTGTAAACTGACGTTATCATTAAGATTTGTTGTCAGAATTTTCAATTTATTTAGTTAGAAGAATAATTTGGGGATCATCTAAACACGTAAACCAAATAACCAATATCTAAGAAAAATAAAGCATAATCAGTTAAAAATCGTGCCATCTAAGGAGTTGTGTTACAAACTTTGTTTGACATGTATATTGAGTACCAACAAAATTTTTATGAAGCCCATATTATGCAAGGCATTGCCAAGTAAAGAGCATATATGTGATAGCAAAGCAACCAAGGCATCTACAATTATTGTTTAATAGGTGTGCATGAAAACTGGAAAATACCAACACAAATGGATTCTAAACTATTACACATGATGATACCAATCAGAACAAGTGGGATCACAAGTGCCCCTTATGAAGTGAACTGATTGTATGCACTACCAGACATGCATATAAAACATGCAAAATGAAAATTTAAAACCTGCCAATGTATGATGGACCTTTATACTCTTCTAGGGCCTAACTTGCAAATGTTTTATGACTAAAATATGCAATAATAACTTCATTGAAGTCATCGTTTTGAGCACTTTCTGATATCAGTGCCAATCAAATGATGGACATAATCAAATTATGGCCAAACTCTTGAATTACGAAGTACTTACCTTATAAACCTGCTTCCTTTGGAAACACTAAGAGGTGCCAACCAATTGAGCTATAGGGCTATTGGATACTATTTAGAAATATTAAATCCGCACTGAGTCCATAAACATGTATAACACCTTTAGGTATCCATGGATGGGAATAAAGCTGTTTACGTGCAATATGCACACATCACTTGCATGACTCTATTCCTAATTCCAAGGTAGGAGATGTGCATTTAAAATTGTCCATATTGCCTTTTGTAACCACATGATGAATTTAAAAGAGTTTATGCAGTAAAATTGTTTTTATATTCTTTTTTTATCATTCTGAAAAATACATTCCATAATTTGTTAACTTACGTTGGTAAATGTCACCTCTTCCTAATCAAGGTAAACCTTACTTCCAGAACACTTAGGAGCTGATATCTGGGGGAAAATCGTACAAACCAATTGTTTTGCTAATGGAAAAGATTTGGCTCCAACCACCAATAGAAAGATGCCATGTGGCGTGTTATGTGCATTGCACATGACTCACTTGGTTAGTTGGGTTAAGTGAGTCATGTGCAGTGCACATGACAAGTATAAATGGCATCTTCCTATTGGTGGTTGGAGCCCTAGGCTCCAAACATGTTTGGAGCCAAACTCTGTCCTCTGCTAATGCTCTTCTTAACATTGTTCATTAATTTCTGCTCACCATAAAACAATGCTTCAACCAAACTATTCACAGACTTGACTGACATTTCATCCATACCATACACCATACCATTCTAATGACTTCAACTAAAAACAAAAAATGCCACTAATTTTATAATTTTGTAACTTAATAAATCAAGCCAAACCCCTCAGAAATTTCAAAACCTGCATGGTCAGGATTTCACATCCCTAACAAAATAATTAGTCAATTTAACAGTTAATGGAGGAAATATGCAGACTGCCAAAATCTAATATCTTTAATAGCCACACAAGTCTGAATTCTTTTACCTGCCACATAAGAACTGAAAGAAGACATCAAAAGACATTGTGTACACTTAGAAGCATAATGAATATAAGAACAAAGTCATAAGCAAGGTACTTCTTCCACCTACCCCAAAATACCTTAAATAATAAGGCATATTTACCTTCTTTACAGTATGGAAAAGGGTGTGCAAGAGACAGCTTCAGCACCATGGCATTAGGATAGCTAAAAATCCTCAAAATAAAAATGGTCATTATGATCAAAACTAAAAACAAGTTAGGAAAAGCAATCAACAAAAGTTAGCAACCCAAAAAGGTCGAATGAGATGTAACACAAAATGTCAGTAACATAATATTGGAAAAAAGTTCAGATAACTGATAGAAAGAAAACATTAGGAGACAGACATTCTGTAGGAGGTAATAAGCAAGCACCAAAAGAATTTCAAGTCCTACAAGAGCACCCAAAAATTCATAATAATAATCATATAAGTGGCTTCTCCAATACAAGACTCTACAAGCGGAACTACTCCAAGTCTCTGCAAATGTCATAACAGCACAGCAAGGTTAAAGATGTGAGTCCCAACTTCCAACAAAATCATGGCAAGAGGAAAGAAATCAGGTTGACACATCTCCATGAAACATCAGCCTGTCAAAATTTTACATAATAACAATGAAGAGTTAAGAACAGCAAAAATAAGATAAGAAACTAATTTTACAGTGAGGTGCATGCACTAAATCTTAATTATATAAAATAATTTATTACAGGTAGAAAATTATTGTTTAGAAAAGAAATAAATCTTTTGCTCAGAACAAGATGTGGGAACTGTAAGTGAAATTATAGACACAAGATTAACTCCATCACTGCATGCTAATGCTTTGAGGATGAAAAAAGTAACGGCGAAAAAAAGGAAAACCTTTATTAAAGCAGCACCTAAAACATAGGCTTTCCCCTCCAAATGTTGGCATATCAGTGAATATCAAACCAGGATGTTGAATAATATCATAATAATTTATTTGGATTGCTGTCTCACCTGTTCTCTAAAAAACCCGTCATATATACAAACAACCAAGAGACCTATAATGTATCCAAGTATAATAGGGTACACGGATACATCATCTTTAAATTATTATGCTATAGCTTTTTACATTCTTGCATCCTCTATTCCTCTTTCTAAAATGCTGCACACTCATAACATGGTACAAGAAGGTTGCTCTAAAACAAAAAAAATTATAATCTAACAGAAGGGCAATTTACCATAGAAACACGCAACTGTAAATAAAAACTGTTTTTTTTTTTTCCAATTACATGCGACTTAAATCTTAACTAAGATCCTTGATTTTCTGACAGTGCCAACAAGAGATCAATGAGATGCTATCATTTTGATTTAGCTTTCACAGGTGAAAAAGATATTCACTTGCCACAACATATAGTTATGTGCCCTTCATACCTAGCTCCATTTTGACTAAACTGGATGCTGCAAAGACCACTTGTTAATCTTATCAAAAAAAAAGGGGGGGGCATAGACCACTTGTTAATCAAAATTAAAATCAATTAAGTAGCAGAAATTTAAACCATCATATTCACAAAATTAAAGGATAAAATAGTTAGTGACCAAATCAGGTTCAAGCTTCATCAGATGGGCAGAGCAGCTATCAAGTCAATGAGCTTTAGAAACAAACCAAAATGTAAATGTAAACAGGACCAAATTGAAGCAAAAGGATGTGAAAGGCATACCTATCAACTTGTTGGTAAAAAAGGACCCAAATTATTTCATCTCTGACATGAACTTCTCATACTCTGCATCTGCACCATAGTTTGCCTTCTCTGCAGAAGAACCAGGAGGGGGAACCTGTGGATTTGTGGCCCAAGGAACATTTCCAATGCTCTGTGATTGATCAGTAGTTGAGCCAGGAGCAGATGCAGGAGGCGGAGGTGGTGGTGGAACTGCACTGTAGTACGATGGATAACCATATGAAGATGTGGGATATGTAGGTTGCGGCGCTCCAGCCATAGAGTTCCCATACATATTAGTTGGTATAGATTGCGCAGAAGTACTGTTTTCAGTTTGCACTCCTAGAGGATAACTTTGTTGTGCTTCACTTGAAGTTGGAGGCTGAGAAGGGGCACCAGGGGGAACTGGCTGCACAGGTGGAGGATACTGTACACCATAAGGTGGCATAGGTTGACCCTGGACAGGAGGATACATGGTTGAACCAGGGGGAGGAGGTGCATAAGGAGCATAGTGAGGAGGAACAGGAGGTCCCCATGGAACTGGAGTGCCCCCGTAACTTGGAGGTGGTGCATTCCCGAGAGGGCCACCTGCTGCAAATTGTTGAGATGGATAGGCACCAAGGGGCTGGCTTGAAACAGGATATGTGGGCATTGCCGAGGCCGGTGGGCCGGGAGGCACAACAGGCTGAGGAGGCCTACCAGCAACTCTCACAGCAATAGTCCGCCCCTCTAGCCGATAACCATTCATGCTTGCAATGGCATTATTGGCCATTTGAATATCTCCATACTTCACAAAACCATACCCTTTGCTCAGTCCAGTAACCCTGTCCTTGATAACCTTAGCCATCACAATATCACCAAAAGGTGAAAACAAACTGATCAAACCATCATCGTCAAGAGTAGGTGGCAAGTACCCAATATACAAGTTTGTATCATCAATTTCCTTCGTGGGTTTGACCACAGTTGCCCCTAATCCAGCATGTGATGTACTAACAGCATTCCTATTATTATTAGCCCAAGGAGGATTGCTTTCTGAATTACTAGTTCCAGAACCAAGTGCCAACATAGTGCTTTGTTTGGTTGATGACTCAGGAACTGAACCTCCTAACTCTGCCAAAAAGTTCTGATACTCATCATCCATCTTCTTCCCAGTAGTCCCTTTCACTGGACAATCAATAGTCGGATGCCCACCATCACCACATATCTTACACAACACATCACTCTTAAAAGTCGAAGTACGCGAAGGGCACGCATACTGCCGATGCCCCGGTTCACCACACAACCTACAATACTCTTCATCCCTTATTGTCCCATTCAATGCCGCCAGCTCCCTAAGCTGCTGCCTCTTATGCTCATTCAACACCTCATCCACCGGCTGCAACAGCTTCTCCACCATCCCCGCCGCAGCATCAAGTGCATCCTGCGTATCCGCCTCAACCAACACATGCAAATCCTCATTTTCAGAAGGATCAGGCTTCAAATCCCTCTTCTGCTGCAACCTACCCTCCTTCACCGACCCTTTACCCCGGATCACAATCTTAGCACCCGTCTCCCTCTCCATCCTCTTCTGGGTATTCCCTCTTGGCCCAATAATAAGCCCGATAAAATTATAACCCGGGTACTCCTTCATCGGTATATAAAGCTTCTTCTGAAGCTTGGGTGGCCTATAATCCGCAGGCGGCTTAAAAGCCGGGTTTCGTTTAATAATCTGGGAAATAATCTCAGTCCTCTCTCTGTTCAATCTCTCTCGAGCACGATACTCCCTAGTGTTAATCCTAATTCCCATATTATCATAAATGGGTTCGGGCGAAGGAGATCGAGCCCCTTCAGGTCTATCATCTAAAGGCAAACCAGACGATAACATTCGACTAATCTCTAAAAGCCTACTATTCAAAGCTTGAATTTCAGGATCAAATTCAATACCTCCAGTGAGTTCTTTCATGAAATCAGGGAGCTGAATCGGCAGCGAAGTCGGCAGGGGCTTGGGCTCGTCGTCGGCCCATCGCGACTTCCTCTTCCGCGGCCCGCTGCCCGATTCGCCGCTGCCGTTGCCGTTCTGGTTGCTGCCATCGACGCCGTAGACGACGATGCTGTTATTGTTGTTAGAATCGGGCTGCGGGTCCCATCGGCTGCGGCGGCGACTGCGTCGGCTTGTGGTTTCCTCTTCGCCGCCGGAGCAATCCTTGTCGGTGGTGCCGGTGCCGCTGTGGGTGTTGTTGGTCAAACCGCCGTTTTCGGAGAGCAAGGGTTTGGTGGTGGGAAAAGAGGAATTGTTATTGTCGTCGAGGGTATTTTGGGGAAAATCGTTGCAAGGGTTTTGATCTTGGATTAGGGTTTCGGAGTGAGGTGGTTGTGGTTGGTTTTGGTGGTAGTAAGAGGATTCTAGGGTTTCCGGTGGAGGAGGAAGAGGAGGGTCTAGGGTTTCGATTTGCGCTTCGTTGATGTTTGCTGCTGCTGTTGCTTCCATGATTTTTCACTGTTTGTTTGTTTGTTTGTGTATCTGTGAGATGTGAATCTCTGCGATTTCTATAGAGATTTATGAGGCAGAGGAAAAAACTAGAGGCTATAGAGCTTTATTTGGTGCAGGAGACTTGGTGATATAGGTGCCCAAGTTTAAATACAATTTCCCTTCAATGGGCTAGAGTTGTAGGCCCAAGCCCTGACATTATTGATTTGGGCTGGCCTTGTGGGGGCCCGAAAGGAAGTGACTGTTGAGATTAGAGAAGACTTTTTAGAGTTTGGAAGAAATGGGGGCATCTTCAGAGTTTGCTTATAATTGTTGTCCATGCATCTCGTAATTCATAGGATGGTTGTGGACTTGTGGTTGTGGTAGATGTGAGCTCATTTAGTTGATAGTTGTTGGTTTCTTAGTAGATTATTTGTCTTTTGTTGTTACAAGAATACTTGATCAAATGTGATCAATATGAAGGAATTAGACTACAGGGAAAACAAATATACATATATTATATAATTAATAGATCTAATGAGGCTTTAATGCCACTTATTAGTTTGGTGGTATTGTCTGGTTTTCCTTTAAGTAGAGCCTAAGTTTGAATCTCTCACCCCCATTTGTATAGAGCACTCCATGAAACCTACAATCCTCTCTTTTGTGAACTCAACCACAAAACGGTGGCCAAACAAGGTCCATATTATCGACCAATAACTAGTATTCAATGAGACAACATTATTGGCGGCCTAAGCTTGGCCCCAACAAACCATGCCCCATAGTTGGATGTATGGCTCCTCAAGCCCAAGGCCAATAATGCTTCACATGACCTACTCTCTTGCAATTGAGCCAAGGGCAAGCTAAACCAAGCATCATCAACCTACTTTGCTAAGAGCAATGCTAGGGACACAAAAAAGTCTACAACTTTTGCTACAATTTACCAAGTGGCAAGTTGTAAGTAGTGGATGTGTGGACCCACCATTTTACCTCCACCATTCACATCTCACCACGTGGCGAGTTGTGACAAAAATTATAAACCTTTTTTTTTGTGTCCCTGGCATTTTCCCTTTGTTAATGAATCGTAGCTATACTAGCCTAAACACTTAGTCCCAAACCCTAACCCACTATTGAAGATCCTTCTAGGAAGGAACTATATAACACATCTACGTGGCAAGCCAAGCTTATCTAGCACCACCACATGTTCTAATCAACTATGTCGATCAATTGCTCATTCATAGCTACTAAATAGGGTAAGTGAAACTTAGGTGACATAGACAATACTTATGATTATACACAAGGTCATTGAGTTGATCCCCAATCTTTAGGGGTAGGACACTTACATCTACTCAAATTTGTATTATGGTTAATGCCACTTGCTCAAAATTCCAATTTAAAGTTAGCCTCTAACTAAACCAAAAGGTTTGAAGTCCTTCGCAACCATTTTACCTTGAATACATTAATAAACAAACTCAACATGGCGTTTTGTGTGCCCTATCAGGATATGGCCAATGCTATTAACCCTTGACCTTGAGTATAGCATAAGGATGAGGTGTAGTTAAAGGGAGCATGAACGTACTTGATACAAGTGTGCATGTGTCGGGCTAAAGGGTTTTTCAATCCAACCCACCGTGATTGGTTTGTAAAAATTCAATCCAACCGAACCCATCATAGGTTTCCAACCCAACCCAAACCATGTGGATCGGGTTGGACCCATGGTTTGAGCATTTTTTTTTTAATATTTTTAAAACTAAAGTATTAGAACAACAAATTTATAAGACCACCAACACAAATAATAGATTTACTAATCAAACTTAAGCAAAGTACCAAATTTTTACAAACTATTTGATTAATGCATCAAACCAACACAAAATAAAAGTAAATTTATAATCTTATAAATTTGTTGGTAGTTCACCAAACCAAAAGAGTAAATAAAAAAACCATATGATATATATTTTAAATATATATTAAATATAGGTAGGCCGGGTTGGATTTGGTGGATTTTTGAATTTGTTGATTCACACCCAACCCAACCCACTGTAAAAAAAAAAAATGGCAATCCAACCCAATCCACCAACCCCTAAAAACCGACCCAACTCAACGAGTTAGTTTGGATTAGATCGGTTTTGGCAGATCAATGGGTTGATTGCACACCTCTAGTACTTGATGACAATGTGTTAATTAGCAACTACACCTACACTGTTGATGGACTACTACTACTAAGAATATTACATTAACAGTTTACATGCCTAACCAATACTTAAGTGATAATAACTTAATTTTGCATATTTATATAATTATTAGAAAGTATTATTGTACTTATTTTGTGTTAATTCAAGCATTTTACATTCTTTGATTTGGTTAAATGCTAAGAATTCATCAATTTTATGCCATACTTGAATTTGTTAAAGTCATGGATTTTGAAGAATTATCACAATCCTTAAGAGATGATTTTAAGCTATCTTTGTTTATTTTGAGCCTTTTTTTTTTCTTGGTGCATTGCTGCTAGTAACCCATTTAAGCCTATCATTCTAGCTATTATTTCTCAAACCCTTTACCAAGTATTCCAAGAATGAGTGCAATCAAATTGTCCTATTGTGATAAAATAGTTGGAAGAAAAGGACACAAGAACAAAAAGTTTCACAATCAAAAGGGAGAAAAATGTTGAAAAAAAGGAGAATGTGAAAGAGGAAGAAATTTAGAATGAATTTGTTGAAATTTTGAAGGAAAAGAACCAACAATGTGGCTCATGTCCATATTGGAGTCAAGGATGCATTTGAAGTAGTAGTTTGGAAGGTGTCAAGTAGGTATTTAGCAATTCACTCAAGAGATTGATGAGCATTGCCAATGTCAAGCCTTGGGATATTAGTTTAACTAGTTAGTTCCTTGAAGTGAGAAATATAATGGCCAAGTGCCACCCACTTTGTTGCTAGTCAATTACTTTACTACATAGTACAAAGTTCTTATGGGGTGAGGAGGTAAGAGTTGGGGTGCAAGTCTCCGGATGAGAGCTTTACATACATATACACTTAGATTAAACTAGAGTATAATTTTTATCTTGTATATATATATATATAAGATACACCATAAATACCCTTCATGGTTTTCTATTACAAGACAATCTAAAAGGTTCTAAAAGGATTAACTATTTAAATAGATTGAACTTTAAATTTCTTATTCAACCATAAGAAACTTTACTAGTAACTAAAACCCACACACACACACACATATATAAGATAAACTCAACCTGAGATTTTGTGATTTGGGTTGCTTAGCGCTCTCCAAGCTCGACATGTGACAAAATCCACAATAAACTTAGGAAGGGATTGCTAGATTTCTAATGGCAAATGATAAAGCTACAATTAGGACATGTCATTTATACTTAACACATGTTAGGTTTATAGCCTATTATGCACCATGTGTCGAGACATCTAATTATGGAATACTTTCCTCTTTATATTTTTCATCCTATTTTCGTCTCTATATTTTTCATCCTCCCTGTTTTCACCCCAACCAAACATACCCTTATTACGTACATCCTTCTTCTTCTTCTTTTTTGAGCACTATTACGTACATCCTTAAATTACTCTTAAATAAATGATATTATTGATTTACCCCATATGGAAAATGCTAGGAGCTACAAATAATTTTATGATTTTTTTTTTTACAAAATGGTAATGTGGTAAGTGATTAAATGATATTAACTGTGGACCCAAATTTTGAGAAAAATATTAAAATCATAAACTATTTTATAAACTGCTAATGTGGTGAATGATAATTGTTACGTAAGAAAAACCATTTTCCATCCATCAAGGACCAAATTAGCATATTACCAAAAAGTTATGGACCAAGTTGATACATTTGAAAAATTGGTGACCAAATTGACACACAAACTAAAATTAGGAACCAAATAAACAATTTACTCAAAAAAAAAAAACTCATCTAACTTCAATAGACTAAGGTAATGTTTAGATTGTGCTAAACGCGCCCATGTTTTGTTAAAATACGTTTCAGCCCTTTTTTTATTTTTGGACAGCGCCTCTTGCACGGATCATTGTCCATGAACAGTGCAAGAGGCTTATAAACAGTGCATTCGTTGGCGTTTCATGCCTTTATTTATTTTTATTTTTTAGCTGTGATTTTTGACCTTTTGCACATCAATGGGTCCCGTGCATTGTTCATGGAACCCCAAAACTTCACTTTTCAGCAATTTTTTCATTAAAAATGGGTCTCACGGTACTATTCACATATTTAAAAATTATTTTGCTACAGTGTTTTTAGCTGTATCCAAACGGACCCTAAGAAGTTACCTGCTTATCAAAAAATCTGATCTCACTGACTCACTCTAAACTATATAGTCATTCTTTAGCTATTTTTTCACTTTGCTCTACATATACGGTAAGAAACAAAATCCACAAATCTCAATCATGAAACATCCAAGAAACAGAGTCCTTATTTAACTACAAAGATTTGCAGCCAAAAAACATAGTGAAACCCACGAATCTGAATCATGAACAACCAATAGCAAGTTCCTTATTTTTCCTTTTCCTTTTTCAACACTTGCATATATTTTCTTCATTATTTGATTTTTTTAATATAAATTTTAGTGATTATTGGTTCAAGATTTTGCTAATGGGTGACTCCTCCTTTTGGAAATCTTTACTGCCCCTTAAATTTGTGGTGAGTTTTTACACTTCCTTTGAATTTCTAATTTTTCTTTTTTTTAAATGTTAATTTTAGTGATTTGGAAAATGATTACAAATGAAATTAGTAAATACTTTGAGGGTTTTCAGGTTGATTATTATTTTATTCGATAATTGGTGCTCAAAGTTTATATTTTTATATTTTTTTTCTTCTTAATTTTCAAAATAACTCCTATGTAGACAAATACTTTTCAGATCAATATTCTTTTTTTTTAGTTGAAAATACAATTTTGGTCATACCTTTTGGGGTTACTATTAATTTGGTCATTAAATTTTGTTAGTAGTCAATTTAGTCCATACATTTTGAACTTGAGACATGTAATTGAAATACACGTGTGTTAACCACTAAGGCAATATAAACTTACATGATAAAATTTACCTACACTAATATATATATTGGTTGGTTTCGATTTAGTTTGGTAAAATTTTCACTAAAATCGGGACCAAACCAACCAATTCAGTTTTTAAAAAATCCAAATCAAACTGAGAAAAAACTGGATTCAGTTCAGACAATTTTAGTCAGTCCATTCAGTTTGTTTGTCTTTTCTCTTTTCAGCCCTACTTTGTTTTTATTTTGGTTCTTTCCTCTAATGGTATGTGAATAAGTTAATGTAAAGAGAGAAAGAGAGAAATTGAAGCTGAATTAGAGTTCTCATTTTGGAACTTTTCTTCCATCTACTTCTGGTTTCCCCCCCCCCACCCCCCCCGGTTTCTTCTTCTTCTTCTTCTTCATTATTATTATTATTATTATTATTATTATTATTATTATTATTATTTATTTATTTATTTTTTCTTAAAAAGCTTGAAATTTGAGTAAGGAAAATTTTACAAGGAGTAATTAATAAAAATGAAAGGGAAAGATTCTACAAGGATAGTGAATACTAGACTTTGCTTTGTCAAGGCCTGATATACCTGGGTAAAATGAAGGCTTTATGGCTAGCTATGAATGATGTATCATGGTCGTTGGTGAATGTGATACTAAAAAGATAACGCCCTTCATCCTCTTATCACACCTTCTAATTTCGATCCATCAATGAAAGCCTTGGAGTTCCATTAAAAAGAGGGGAAATGAAGAGAAACAGAAAGCATTGAAGGCGAAGCTCAACGCTAGTTTATTGAGTTATCGTTAAGAGCAGATGTCAAAGGTTGAAACTCTCTAAAAAAACAAAAAAGTTTACTTTCATGTCTCGTATCTAGCCTTTGTCATTTTGAGCAACAGCAGACCATCGGGAGGTCATAACCACCATACTCATGGTGGCTCTGACTTCTTTTCCAAACCCCTCACAATGTCTCAGCTAGCTTTTGGCAGTATTTCTAGAAGGTTTGGAGGTTGGTGGGTCTTGAGTGATAGGAGATGGGTTTTTCATCTCTTAGATTTTGATTTCTTTTAATTGGGTATTAATGAGTATGCATGTAAATATTGAGTTTTGCCTCCTTATTAAATTTAAGGCTAAACTATACTTTAGTCCCTTAAATTTACTTTATGAGCACAATTGATTTTTTAAGTTTTAAATGTGTGCTATTTGTCCCTCAAATTTAAACCCATTGATTTGTCAAAGAAAAGTATGTTAATTTCTTAGACAGAAAACTTATATAATATATATTAAAAGGAGGTATGTCTTTCATTATTTCAACGTGGGCTCCTGCTCAAAGTTTAGACCCGTTCAAATTTAAAACTAATTATTTTATGAGTTCGTATACTTTTTTCTTTGTCTTATATTTCTCTTTTGAATAGTCATATATTTTTTGAATTGTTTCAAAAACTTATTTTTTAATTATATATCTTTTTTGGCATTCTAGAAGTTTTAACATCTAAATTTGTGTAGTCACACACACACACACACACACACACATATATTATCTATAATTTGTAGGCTCTAAATCTTTTGATTTCTTTCAATAATTATAGACATGAATTATTCTTTTGAATCTAAATCATCTTTCTCTTATATTTCTTTATTGTTTAGTCATATATATTTTGTTTTGTTTCAATAATTTTTAAGCAGTGAATTATCTGATTCTTTAAAATTTTTCGGTCTTTTAAAAGTTTTAATATCTGAATTTTTGAGCTATTTTTTGCTGTATCTAAAACTATTTGAAAATTATTTTGTAAGCCATTGCTTGAACAAGCAATGATTTTTTCATCAAGTTGTAACACAAATTGAAGTCATATAAGAGCAAATTATACAACGGTGTAGTTTCTTAATCAATTTAAGATTTTATAAAAGTATTTTAGCATATCTCACAAATAGGTAGGTTCTCGTGTATAACAAGAATTAGCAACTAGTAATTAATATTAATATAGCGATAATAATAATATTACATTTATATAAAAAAATATAAATATATATTAAATTAAAATAATAAAATTGATTTCAAAAAAAAAAAAAATACTAAATGAAATGAAATAATCAAGTAATAAAACTTTGCGATTTGTGATGTTATGTTAGCATATTCCCCTTCTTTGTTCCTTATTTTTTGTCGGCTGGGCCCCGGTTTAATAATATCTATTAATCAGAATCAGATAACAACAAAATCGCTGGCGGCTTTTTCTCGTTAAGAATTAGAAGTCTTCTGTTTTACCAAAACCAAATCGGATCAAATTGAAATATGGTACTACTGCATCTATCTATTTATCTATCTATATGGTTTGTTTGCTAAAATATAGTATTAAAAGAGTAGTGTGTAATATTATTGAATTGAATTGAAATGATTTTTTATGGGTTAGGCAAGCGTAAGCGGTGATAATAAGAAAGAAAGTGAATTGAAGCTGAAGCTGAAACTGTATTCATACTGGAAGAGCAGTTGTTCCTGCCGCGTTCGTATTGCCCTCAACTTGAAAGGTACTTTCTTTCTTATTTCTCTTTATTTATTTATTTATTTATTCTTCAATCTATCTTAAATTTTTTTACATTTATTTTTGATTGATTAGGGCTGAAATATGAGTACAAAGCAGTTAACTTGTTGAAGGGAGAGCAGCTCAGCCCCGGTGAGAATAGAATTAGTATTAGATGACCTCTACTTTACTTTACTTTCTACTATTGTTTTTATTAATAATAATAATAATAATTATGTATGTATGTATGCATGCATGCATGTATGGTGTAACTAAAAAGAGTTTACAAACCTCAATCCTATTGGTTATGTCCCCGTACTTGTCGATGGGGACTTGGTGCTTTCCGACTCTTTTGCCATCATACTGGTTCGTATCTCTATCTATCTATTTCTTTTTCTCATTCTACTTAGAGAAATGATATGTTCACAACATTTTCACAATATTTTTACAATAAATTCTTAGTTACAGGTTGTTATTGTTGGGATAAAAAAGTAATCTTTATGTTAGATTCAAATTTGAAAATGTTGTAAAAATGTTATGGACGTAGCATCTCTCATTTAATTATTTATTATTATCAATTCTTCATGCAGTTTTTAACTAACTAACTAACTAATTTACACAGTATTTAGAAGAAAAGTACCCCCACCACCATCCATTGTTACCTCAGGATCTTCACAAAAAAGCCATCAATTTCCAGGTATCAACTGCATCTCATACTGCCTTAAACTTATTTACACTCATCTCATTTTTAACCATCTTTTTTCCATTTCTTTTTCGATTTTACACTTTTCTTAATCATGACTTATAATCTACAATTGATGCTCACACCATAAAAAGCATCAACAAAGTAGTATTGTGCAGTGTTTTGAGGCAGACTTTTTAGTCACATTCAACTCAATCTATGCCAACTGAGGTTGAAACCGTTCTTTTTTTTTTTTTGTTGATAAATAACGAAAGTTTATTAATCAAAATACCCTTGTACATCAATCTCTTAAATTACAATTATCAAGCATATCTAAAAAATTAGAACATGGAAAAGAATAAAAAACACAACTCCAACCCAGTTAAAATATTTCTTTAAGAAATATTTTAACTCAAGAATAGACCATTCCATTCCCTCAAAGCATCTTGTGCTCTGTTCTCTCCAAATACACCATAAGACACAATGTGGCACAGCTCTCCACAAATCCATCATTCGATGTTTACCAAAGAGGACCTTGCAAAGCTGAAAGTAGGTCAGCAACACTTTGTGGCATAACCAAACAGAGCCCATACCATAGTCAATGGGACAATGAAGAAGAAGATGATTCATTGATTCCCCACTCCTTTCACATATATAGCACCGATCCACAATTGTAACTCCCTTATTCCATAGAATATCAAGAGTTAGAATCTTCCTAAGGCGGCAGTCCTCGAGAAGAAAGCAACCTTGGGAGGGGTCTTTGAGTGCCACACAGGTTTCCAAGGAAAAAGAGTATCAGGAGTTGAGTAAAGGGAGAAATAGCAAGGAGCTGATGGCATATAATTGCACTTGGAACTACCTCTATCATTTTTTGCCACATTAATAACTTGAAAATTTTTTCTGCTTCAAATTCTATCTTGGTGAAACTTATGCAAATAACCACCTATAATTTACATTGAAGAATGTATATAAAGCCTACTTCACTTGCTAAGCAAACTGGGGTACACATTGAAAAGGATGGCTATGCCACTATGCCAGCTATGGCTATTTTGAAATAAACTAAATTATTTCTTGTGGATTGGTGCCTAGGATCAGGATCCTCTCCAATTTCTTTGAAAATGAGAGTTTCCATCTCATGTTTAAGATATAGTTTTCATGAATCTAAACATGTATATATATGGTGCAACGTCATTTAAAATTCTATTCCACCAAATAATGAATGATTACTAATTTTAAATGAGGTGGCATCATGTTCACCCTTAGATTTGTTAAATACTAGATCTTCACTTTGAATTTGACACTCTCTATTTCAAAAGCAAATGGGGAGTATTATTTTCCAAACAACCTTGCAAGCATGCCTACAAGTAATTTTGTCTCACATGGTGAATAGCGCTAGTATTGTTCTTTTTTACATGTTGGATAATATGTTTGAAAATCCCTCTTTGGCTTTACTTTCTTTTCCAGCCTTGAGGATATGGTATAATGTTTTGAGCTTCCTGATCTAATCAGGCATAATTCTTTGTTGTACCTTATCCATTTTTGCTAATATTCACACATTTTTTTGCAAGTATGTTTCAGATTTAGACACTAATGGGGTTGCTTTTATAACTGGATATGTAGGCTGCCAATATTATTTCCTCGAGCGTCCAGCCTCTTCAAAATCTAGCTACGCTGGTATATATCTGAGTGAGACTGTTGTGGTTATATACCCCTATGTTGTTATTTTCATGAAATTGTTAGAACTTATGTGATATAAATTTTGTTTTGCTGCTTTTCCTCCTATATACAGAAGTGCATTGAGGAAAAAATTAGTTCTGATCCTGATGTGAAACTTGCTTGGGCTCAACATTATACCAAAAAAGGCTTTGTAGGTAAGACTTGACTAAGCTGCACAGTACTACCCCCTTCCCTGGCAGGTGGGCCCCAAAGCAGGAAAAAAATAAAGATGTAAGATTTGAAAGAATAAGTAGATAGCAGATCAGTCCTGGATTGTGCTACACAGTATAACATTTAGACATTGTTAGATTAAATGATTAAACTCACAATTTCCTAATAACTTATGCTTTTGGGACAATTTGTAATTTATTGTGGTATTAAAGTAGGAGGAGCTGGGTTCAAACCATGTCTTCAACTTACCTCCCATTTATAAAATTCCCACATGTTGGGCCCTACTTAATAAGAGCAGTTTAGGCCCACGCGTGATGGGATAGTGTTAGATTAATATTAAATTTACCATTTTCTACTAGTTTAAACTTTTGGGACAATTGGTAATTTTTCAGACATAATACCTAGAATTAAAATTAAGAAGTTTTTGTGGCCCATGAAAGCAGAAAACACAAAAATATCTTTCTACCATCCCAGTCTCGCAAGTTTGAAGGCTGGTTTAATTTAAAAGCTGATGACAAGACCAATCCCTCCAATCCTGTTACACTTTCTTTTAAATTGAGAAAACGCATATAGAAATTTAGCAAGATGTAAGTGAAGTTATCTAATAAATAGTATTTGCAAACATACGTGCACTATAAAGTTACAAGCTGAGAAATTAGTCCTTCCATGAGCTATTTAGGAGATGCAGCTAACTAATGATATTGGATCCTGATTTTAATTATCTGTATCAGTTCCAAACTCCCTCCATGGTCTGTGGTTAATGAGATTAGCAAATAACTTTGGCACATTGTCAATAGACTTGATACTAATTTCTTTTGTAAGTTCAATAGAGCTTACTACAAATGGACACTCAACTGGAGTAAGGAAGACATGTTAAGTGGACAATTGACGCTTGATCTGGTGGAGGGATTATACATGTTTCTTTGTTTGGACAATCAGATTAGTGTTCATATCTCCCAAAAAAATCATCCAAATAGTTTGGGGGAAAACAAGGGCTTGTATAATTTTATTTTCATGGATTATCTTGATCTTTTTAACAACTGGGTTCCTCTCCCTGGAAATTCCAGTCACATGTGAACTTTTTGTGCCACTATGGGATGGTTTGTGCTCCTTAATGGCTTTAGGCTTATTTTGATTATTATTTGCATTTGTTTCAGCACTCGAGAGGCTTTTAAAAGACTATGCTGGAAGATTTGCTACTGGAGATGAAGTTTACCTGGTTTGGTTTCCTGCATCATCTGTGTCTGTGCAAACTTGTATATACAATATGCTGCACTGTGTGCAAACATTTGAAGAGTCAGGGTTTTGGAAGTTTCTACCAATTTTTTACAGCTGTTACAAATGCTTTTCCCTTTTTCTCTATCTACATTGAATGTACTAGGTGCCTAACCATAAACACATAATCATGCACCCTAAATTTGTTGAAACTAAATTTAAAATTGATCACTGCATAGAGAAAGACTAAAAGAATGGCCATCGCTATGAATTTTCATTTTACTACCAAAATGTTCCGATATTAGTAGGGGCCCCTTTGCTAAGGAAGTCGTCAACCATCCTGAAGTTGGTCTATCTTCTACAACCAAACAAAGATTTTCTTTTGCTAGCTTTTAAATCTATTACAACCTTAAGTATTGAGACCAACTGACAGCAGAACACAATATAAAATAGCAGAACCCCCTTCTCAATCTTTAAGATTGCAATCTGAAGATGGTTCTTCTCCCAAACCCAAACCATGGATTATGAGACATGAAGTCAGTATTTTGATGCAGGGAATGTGATCTGCTTCTGTTTAGGCTAGATTGAATTTGGGAATGCATTCTAATTACATGCTATGTCACATGGGACATATGAAATACAGCCCTGAAGCTTAGCTGGCCATGTGCCATGTCACTCCCTCGTGCCATGTCACCATACCATGTCAACATCTTCCATGTATTGCATTAGACTCGCATCTTCCATGTATTAAATTAGACTCTTGCATCAGTCTTATACTCTACACTTATTAGTTTCACAGTGCATGACATGCTAGAATTTCACTTCCTAAAATACTACATAACAGCAGCTTGCATGGATTTAGTTTATGAGTTAAGGTGTTTCTCTTAATGTAATGTAATGCATTGCAATTTTTTGCAGGCAGATTTGTTTCTAGCTCCTCAGATTCATGCAGCAATTAAAAGGTTCAATGTTGACATGGTAGTGCTCATTCTATAATTAATGTGCCAGTTACATTTGATTTGTAGAAAACATATATAATTTATATTAATGGGAAAAACGCTGCAGTCTTGAGTCTTGTAACAATTATTTTTCCTTCAGAAAAACCACTAACAAAAGATAAAGGTTAGGGGTTGATTTTCAATGTTCTCATTACATATATTAACTTTATCTTCAAACTGCTTTAATGCCAAATTGTTCTTTGATCTCGGCCATCAAGAGTTTGTGGAATTACAGTAGTTAAAAAAAATTTATGACCTTGTATAGTCTTCTTCTGTCAGTGAAAATCTTGCTTCTGGTCTGAGATGTATGAATTTCTGCATCCTCAAGCTAGAATTGTTGCTATGGATATTTTTGGATTTATTAGTTATGCATTGGTTGCCCCATTTGTTGTTTCTTCTACCTTGTTTAATGATTATACAGCTACAAACTCTCTCTCTCTCTCTCTCTCTCTCACACACACACACACACACACACATGCAGAGAAATATGCATGATAACACCTATATTTAGTAATCTTGAAATTTAGGGCCTACTTTAAAATTCATTTCTGTATCTGTATCTGCTGACAGGTTTCTCCTTTTTTTTTTTTTTTTTTTTGAAGACTCAATTCCCTCTCTTATCCAGATTGAATGAGGCATACAATGAGATACCGGCTTTCCAAGATGCTATGCCAGAAAAACAGCCAGATACTCCTCTGGCAAATGCTAGTTAAACCAATGGGTTGAAAAGGTACGTAGAAACATCGTAGAAATCAGAAATTATTAGACATTTCTTATTGATTAGGTGTGTCTAGAATGTTTGTTGTATATAATAGACACACACACACACACACACACATGTGGCCGACCCTAACTAATCTGTTTAGGATTTATATCAACCCTAAATTTGGGATTAATTTTGATGTTATTGTAGTATATATGAGTTAGGTTCAGCATTGGATGATGTGTCCTCCACGACCATCGAGCTTGCTAAATATCAAAATTAAGAACTATCTCATCTAAAAAGTGGTCAAAATTATGGTAAAAAATGTTTGATAAGCATATGGAGGACATGTAATCCAATGTTGGACTTGAGAAAACATCAATTAACCTAATTGAAAGTTTTGAAGTGATGTAATATCGCAAAAAGAGACCATTTGTAACTCGAACGACAACAATACCACACACATCCTAGAACAGAGGGCTATATATATATACATACACACACATGAATTTTATTGAAATTGTTTTAAGATTACGCTTACAATCTCAAAATTACAGCATAAAGTGCCACTGCTAGATGATCAAGCTTCGAGACACAGCTTTTCAAGGCATATTTGTATAAAGATAAAGGTGCTGTGATGAAGGTTGTCACCTCATGGAACGTAGTGGAATAATGTGAATAATAATAGATGGTGAGTTGATACATACAATAAATGGTTTGGTTACCTGTTTGAAGTTCCTTGAAGTTCAGTTTGCTTTTGTATCCACTAAAATTATAATTTTGTTTACCTGTGTTTTCTTCCTATTGTATACCAATAAAATATCATATTTCTAGCAGAAAAAATGTGTTAGGACTTCCTTAGGAACTCTTTTACAGTTCATTTAATAACCAAATAAAAATCTGCAGTAACAAGTTTAGATGTAGACCTTGTCCTTCGAAAGGATGAGACGTACCAGTTGGCTAGAAAGACCAGTAAATTAAGAAAGACTGTGGAGCTTTTATTTCAATTTTTTATAAATAATTTGTGAGAGGCTTATTTAACTATCCACAACTGGGAAGGAAATTATCAACTTGCATTTGAGAAACGATGGTTAGAGAGTAGTGAGCTGAAGTGCCTCATTCATTCAATTTGTATAATGCGAGTCTTTCCCTCCAGGAGATGGTTAAAAACTCTAAGCTTGCATAAGCTTTTTTTTTTTTTGGGGGGGGGGGGTGTGTTTCCGAAAAAGGTTCTATATTAAGATGAAAAAGAGAATTATGAAACAGAAACTTGAGTTTACAGAAAACTGGATACAAGTTACAACATTAAGAAGCGAGGTGGTAAAACCCTATGAAAGTACAGGATCATGTACATTGCTTGTGCATGACCAATGGCATAGCTTTCTAATGCCATGCAGGTGCCTACACATGGCGGGCTGGTGGTTGCACTTAGGCATAGTATGGCAAGCTGCCATGGCTGTTGCTTCAATGTTGACAACTTTGAGGGCAGATAGTGCCTATAAACAATTACACATGCATCAGAAATTGTTGAAATAGTAAGCAATTTCAGCGTGCTTGAAAACAGTGATACATAATAAGCGAACCAACATAGCAGGTTAATTGGCTTTTTGCATATTTTTTGGTCATTCAAGCTAACTCTATTATGAATGTGAGAGGAGAGAGCATCGTTCTTTGTACTTGGAGAATACTTAAGAATTATTCATTTGTATGATATATATACACACCAGTATGCCAAGAACTGAAATGGCGCATACTTCCCATATACACGTTCAATATCTCTCTGTATCGTTTGAACGGTGGAATTTCTCGCATGGACCTGCTTAAGAAAACGTCAATCATATTCATATGTTTAGTTTTCAACGGTAGGGGTGGAATTTCTCCATGCATTAAGAAAACATCAATCATATTCATATATGTTTAGTTTTTCAACGGTAGTAATGACAAAAGCATGAGGAAGAACCAAAATGGTACCTTTCTTAGATGCCGAATCGTTTCAGAATCTGTTGGAATGACATGGTAATCCCATGCACATAAGCACATTGGCACATGTAAAAGTACCAAATCCATCAATTTCGTTCAACTGTTTAGCCAACTTATCGTAGTTGCTGGATTTGGCAAAGCTTGCTCCTTTACTGGCCTCCTCAAGTTGTGTTAGTTGAATCCTGCCTTCAACAGTATCCCGGGCAAGTTTCAAAATGCGACTTGCTCTATACCCAAGATTGCATCTTGAAGCCAGAAAGCCTTCATCAAGGTTTGCTAATTCTGTTGGGCTAGGAAAATTTCCAATGGTATCATAGTCAGAAGCAATGTTGTGTGGTTCATCCGCAGCCTGACAAGTTTTGCAGTTTAGACATGAATAATCATCATCATCATCATCATCGTGTACAATATCAGCTGGAACACAGTCTGCTTTGATAGACCCAGAATTTGTAAAATTCGTTGAGACCTTGGACTCTTGTGGTATGGGTGTGTTAGGAATGAAGCGGTCCTTATCGGGTTTTGGGGTATTAAAGTTGGTACTTGCAGCAGCAGCTGCAGAATCTGCCACAAATAACAGACTGGATGATTGAGGCTGCAGTTCCAACTAAGCTCACAAAGTGCTCTAGCCATGCTTAAAGTCCTGGACCACCTATTGAAGTCTTATTAGTGTTAGAGCACTTGCAGCAGTGGAGCTAAATAGCTATATAGCTATTTTAGCTCCACCAAAACACCAAAAAGAAGCATGCAGCAGTGGAGCTAAATCTATATTTTTTTAATTTCATTCTTCTGATCATCTATAGATAGATGTGCACTGTTCATGAGAGCTAAAAAAAAATTAATTTTTTATTTTGTGTTCACATTACCTTTTTATTGTGGTGTTTTTATTGTAGTGAGATGTATTATTTTATTGTGGTAGATATATTATTTTATTGTGATGTTTATATTATTTTATTGTGATGTTTATATTATTTTATTGTGTTGAAAGCTAAAATAGATCCACTGCTGCAGCATGTGTGTAGGTAAAATAGATAAAGTAACTTTTGATGGAGCTAAATTGCTAAATTTTTAACTCCACTGCTGTGGATGCTCTTAGCTTAGCTAATCTTGTGGTCTAGTTACTAAAAGGAAAAAGACTAGCGATTTTGAAGTTTTTACCCTTTTTGTCAAAAAGAGTCATATTTATGGTCCAAGTTATATCAGAGGAGTGTATAGTTTGGTTTCTAAAATTGGGAATAGTAGTAGTAGTAGTAGTAAAAAGAGAGAGAGAGAGACTGACTGGCAGTTGCGGAGGAGCATGCACTTGACCATGTCTTCAAACAAGGTAGGAGACCTAAACACCCTGCCCACAAAGCTGCTCTCCTTCTTCTTCTTCTTCTTCTTCTCATTGTTGTACATATTTCGGAACTCTCTCACAGCTCTCTCCTCATCTTCAGACAAACGCAGCATTCGTGACACCTGAGCCAGCACTGATTCTCGATGTTGTCGGGAGAAACTGGGAGAGTTATGGTAGTAAACGCGGACATGGAGTGAGTGAGGAGCCCACTGGTGTTGAGAAATACGGACCATCACTGATTCTGAATCTGAATCTCCAAGACGGAGTGGACGGAGAAGTGTCTTGGAAACGGGGTCCCACTGATTAGGTGGCATCATGAATAGTCCATGGCTACACACTGCTTTTTCGGCAAAATTTGGTAAATAGTACAAATTCTGGAAACATTTCAGTGAATAGCATGCGCGTCAAAGTAATAAGTTAGTTGGATTGATTTTGGAACTCGAGTTTGCTAAACTCGAGTTCCACATCAAAATCGATTTTGCTATACTTGAGGTCCGACCAACAGTTTTCTGACGTGGAATTAAAATAAAAAAAACCCACGTGAAACTCAAGTTTACTAAACTCAAGTTCCAGTTGGTTAAATTTTCTACCCGTAAATTTTTTACCCTTTTAGAAATCGAGTCTAGCAAACTCGAGTTCTTGGAAAGTTTTTAAAATTGGAACTTGAGTTTAGTAAACTCGAGTTTCAATTAAATTTCTCCAACCTCCCTAACTGTCTCTGCTTTCCATAACTCTCAAAATATAAGAAAATACCCAGCTCTCTCCCACACCATTTTTTTGTACTTTCAAACACAACTTTCATTCTCTCCCAAACTCCCTCTTTTATTTATTTATTTTTTATATCAAAGCAAACTTTCATTGATCTCTACAAAATTAAAAGCTTCATTCTTCTTCAACCACTAAGTAAATATCTAAACCTTTTTCAAAAAAATTTTGGTTAGACCTGGTGATTTAAGTTTTCATTTGGTAGATATATATTTTTCGCATACCACTTTTGTAGTGTTTATGAGTAATTAGTTCTTTGTAATGTGTTTTTTTTTTAATGTATTTGTAATGGGTTGTTCTTTGCAATGTGTAATGAGTTTTTTTGTGAAATTGGCTGTTATTTGTAATGTGTTTAACATGTTATTATTTGCAATGTGTTGTTATTTGTAATGGGTTTATTATTTGTAGGGTGTAACAGTTTTTCAATTTTTAAAGGTTAGTGACCATATAAAAAATTGCTTGAGAATAAAAATTCAAATATTTCTATTTTCTTGGAGAGAGTATTTTATATATGCTTGGTTAATCATACAAAATTTTCTTGGAAATTTCAAAAATATTATCTCCAATGTTATATTTGGCGGACCACACAATGTTATTTTTATTTGGCGGACCATACAATGTTATATTTTCTATTTGCTTGGAGATAATAAAATTTCAATTGTTTATAATTGTTTAAAATTTCAATGTTATCTTTATATTTGCTTGGAGATAATATTTTATAGTTCATATCGGATAAAAGTGTCATACTTGTCACTAACTTTTGGTAAACTCATCTGACTTTGAATAGGTTTGTAATGGGTTCAAATGATTTATATCTATATTATGGTGGGGAACCCTACAGTGATGTGATTCATGGAGTGACGTTTGAAGGACCTGGTAAAAGGTTAGAGATTATTCAGCTAAAAAAACGGCGGGAGATCAATTTGAAGAAGTTGAAAAAGAAAATTATGAAAGAGTTGGATTTGGACCGTCGGTTTCATGACATAAAAATTATATATCGTTCTCCTCATGTAGTTTTCAGTGATCGCATTGTCTTCACACCTATTGAAATAAAAGGAGACAAGCATGTTAAGATTATGTTTGACAGGATAAACTCTACGCCTTAGTTAAAAGCTGCTGAGTTATATATAAGTGTGGAGCGTTATACAGAAGTTGGCGGTGAATATGTGCAACAAAAAATTTTGGAGGGTGGTGGAAGGGAAGAATTACAATCATTATATGCGGATGGTCCTCCAACTCTTACCCCATGCACCACAGTTGGGGATACACTACCATGTCATGAGACACCAACTTCAATGGAGGTTTGTAGATCTAGTTATCAGCAAGAATGTATATAGATGAAGGTGATGTTGATCATGATAGAGATGAGTATGAAGAGATGATTGGAAGAGACGATTTCCACGAGTACGTTGATCACTATGAAAATGTTGATAACGTTCATAATGATGTTGTGGATGATCATGATGATGATGCTATGGAGTTTCATGATGATATAGGCGATCTTATAGGTGTGCAAAATGTTACAAATATAGTCCCTAACTACGAAGTTCATATCCCATCATTTCATGCAAACACTTGGGATAATATAGTTGATTCTTCAAATGTTGAGATACCATTTTCATCAAATTGGGAATGAGGAATGAATTTTAGCAAATGGTTGATTTTTCCTAATAAAGAGGCGGTGAAGCAGGCATTAATAGTGTACTCTATGGACAACAACAGGAGTTATACAACTGAGTGGTCCAACCAGCAGAGATTGTGTGTGGAGGTAAGAGGTAATTGTGTATGACTCGAGCTGGTAGACATTAGCTCAACTTGGGGTGTTTGAAGGCTAAGGGTGGGTATAATTGACTGGGGGGGAGCTATAGGACGAGGCTATGGGCAAGTTATGGTCAATGGTTATGGTGTGTGGGGAGGACTTGAATCCAACATGGGTAAACCACAAGGGAGATTCGGTGTCAATGGGAGGGATGGGTGGCATGGAGGGCTCGGTTGTGTCATGAGGGGTGGACAAGGGTGGATCAGCTGAGCTCACGTTCACGATGTGTATGCATTGGAGGGCTCAGTGGCAAGATAAGGAATAGGGGCACGTTCACGATGTGTATGCATTGGAGCAGCTGAGCTCATACTAGGCCCTAAATCAGGTGTTTTAGTGTGGTTTGTTGCTTCATCACTAGGTGGCATGTCTATGCGATCAACTTCATCCACATCCTCAAGGGCTTTCTTGATGAACTTGTATTCTTCAAAGTCTTCATTAAACCAGTTAAGGACAGCTAGATGGTTGGCAATCTGTCATTAAATCACAGGCATTATTACATAGGACACAGACATGACATCAAACAGAACTTGCAAAACAAGATAAATTTGTATACATTACCAAAATTTCCATTTTAGTGCTATCGCGGTCGATATACAGTCGAGTGATCCTACGATACCACACCATGTATGGATAATGACGTGACATCACCTCCTCTATCCTCTCTGCATGACAGACGTACTCGGAACAATCATTCTCTTTTTGAATATGGACTGCATGTTCCACCCTCCAATTTTTTTCTACCTTGCCCCTTGCATCTATTTTATGCAATTTGCGATCAGTATCAACATCTTTGGGTTGAACCTGCTTTAGCCCAAATTGTCGGAGGACACGATTAGTTAGGTGGAACTCTACTAGCCAAAAACATATAAGTGGAACTTTTGATCTCCACATGTTACTTCCCTCGATGTGAAAATTAGGAGGAAGGCGGCTTAATTCATCCACATATGGCTCCCACTTAACCTATAGTAGCCCCCAACAAAAGCAACCACGTTAAGCAATTTTATCATAATTTGCATAACTAGTACAATAGTGGGTAATGAAATACTTTTTTATGATTTTGATTATAATGGGTGTAATTTCAAAGACATAAATTGATATAAGCGTTATATAAAAACAAATATTATACTTGGTCAGGCCGTGTCGTGGCAAGTTGATTGCGATATGCGGAAAGCACGTGTGTGGGAGTGTTCTTTTTACACTTGGCCCCTGCCCACCTACAAGCACATAACATAGCATGGTCATTAGTAGTGTACATAAAACTCGAACGATAAAATGATTGTGGCATAATACCTCTAATGATAGCACAATAATTATGCAATATATACTTCATGGCAAGAGGAATTGGTGGTGGTGGTGGACCATAAACACCCTCTGGTGGGGGCACCTTCTGTGGGGACATGTGTGGGAATCTGACATATATCCACAATTGGACCAAAATGAATGCTCCACCAATTTTCTTTGCCATCTTTTTGCTTGCCTTGCACAATTGTCTGTACAACCACGATAGGGCTGCACTACCCCAACTATACTTAGGTGGATTATGAAGGTTTTCCATGAACTCCAACCACATGAGGTGGACCCTATCTTCGGACTTGTCAGCAAATACCATATCTCCTAGTAGGGCTAGTACATAACAACGAGCATACTGATGAACTTGCAACTCATTGGCATCCGGAGGCAATGGTTGTGCAATTCGGTCAACGAGCGATTTTATTTGAATATTTTGACCATCTAGCACAGTTTTATTTTCATCTAGAATTTGAATTCCAAGCATTTCATTACACACATCTTTCCAAGTTCTTTTAGTGAACCCAACCATTGCCTCACCCTCGATGGGCATCCCCATTATAACTTCCATATCTTGCAGTGTGATCATTATCTCTCCATGTGGAAGGTGGAAAGAATGGGTCTTAGTGCGCCATCGCTCTACAAATGCAGTGATCAATGCATGATCAAGCTTTATGGATGGAACCATGTGCAGACGCTCTAAACCAAGCAACCTCATTATGGAAATCACACGCTCATCTACCATAGGATCTCAACGTGTCAACTCTTCATGGCGACATCGACAATTTAGTGTGCCAGGAGGATCCTACAAATATTATAACAACAGATAAATATATAATACTTTGATCAAGTACGTAATATGCCATTAAAGAACAACTCAACATCCAAATGCAATAGTATAATCTATAAGTTTATTTTCGAATCAATTTTAGGTTTCTTCTATCACTTCACAAAAAGTTAATAAATCACCATATACTATTATGCGAAATTTTTTACCTGGCCTCCAGGGTTCCAAAGTAACTCAAATCGATGATTCTTTTGTTCCGTCAAAACGCTACGATCAATGGGCCCAGGATCTATCGTCATGCTGCAAAAAGTTTTTATGTCATATCAATTAGAAATAAAAGAGAGGAAAAAGAAAAGACACAAGATCTATGCATAAATGTGCCAAGTATGAGAGGACAAAGAAAAGACACTGGATTTTAAACCATACATTATAAAAAATCGACTAAAATCCTTTAAATTTACAACATTCAATAATCAAAGTAATAAATAAAAAAGGAAGCAAGGTAAAAAACAAAAAGATCAAAACTTTCTTTCCAGGACTTGTGTACATTTTCTCAGCAACCCTAACAAAAGTAAATAAATTTAACCCCAAAAGAAAAAGAAAAAAAAAGTAGCAATCTTTTTCAAATTTCCTAAAATTGTACTATTTCAAAATTTGCTAAATAGTATGTTCTTTGAAAATTTTTAGGAAAACAGCACACGAAAGAAGTTATTTAATTAGTTAGACTATTTTTGGAAGTCGAGTTTGGGCTGTAAGTAAAGTTTGGGCTAGAAGTCAGTCACAATATGCAAGTACAGGCAAAACTTTTCTTCATGAATCCAATCCTAAAGCACGAATCCAATTCACGAATCCAAAATCCAATTCACGAATCCAATCCACTACTATTTAACCTAATAATGCACATTATTCTACCATCTAGACTAATTGCAATTACATAACTGAGTATTGCAACCAAAACTGGTGGCAGTTTCAAATTTCATATCATTTGACAGATGCAACCAGTTAAGTAAGGAGCAAATAATTCCATTCCAAATTTTTAGTGGCTTAAGTTTCTGATTGTATAACTTGTGTGTTATAAAGTCAATAAATTGTCTAGAAAAGAAAAGAAAAAATCGAATAAATTGTCTGCACTTGTATGTTATGTGTATCCACCCTACTATGTTAGTTATCTTTTTCTCAAATTTTTTTTTCTCCTGCTTTTCTTTGGGTAAACATGTATATATGACAGTTAACACACAACAAAAATTTTAAAGTTGGATTTGGATTTTCATGGATTTTTGTTACATTCAAATCAATCATCTTTTCCCCTTTCTCATATTTATTTTCACCGCAAAAAGTGGAGAATGGCCATAAGAATGTGATACATCTTAATATAGACTCATTTGACTACAAAAGGAGCCTGCCAAAATCACCACTATAACAATATGGCAAACAAAATCACCTACCCTACTATTTATGTAACCAAGCACAAACCCAACAAAACAACAAAACAACGAAATTGAGCAGAACAACGAAATCACCTACCTAGTTATTAATTACAAGCAGAACAACGAAATTGAGCTTAAAAATTAGACTTACCTTGCAGGCACGGCCAAGGTCAGTGAGGAACACCAGTGTATTTAGACGATGTGTGACTGAGAGAGATCAGAGCAAGAGAGAGGGACGCGCGACTGAGAGAGAGACCGGAGAGAGAGGGATGCCATGAATGCTGGGAAAAATCAAGGGGACGCCTTCAGATTGAACGCCGATGAGGGACGACTGAGGTAGAACAGAGAGAGGGAGAGGGATGTGTGAATGAGGGAGACTGGAGAGAGAGAGAGAGAGAGAGGCTAGGAACAAAATCTGACCAAGACATCGAGTTCCCTAATCTCGGTTTCCATCTGGGTTAATTTTTTTACCGCATGGAACTCGAGTTTAGTAAACTCGAGTTCCACGTGGGTTTTTATTTATTTATTTTATTTTTTATTTTAATTCCACGTTAGATTGCTGTTGGTCGGACCTCGAGTATAGAAAAATCGATTTTGAGGTGGAACTCGAGTTTAGCAAACTCGAGTTCCAAAATCAATCCAACTAACTAATTACTTTGACGCGCATGCCATTCACCGAAATGTTTCCAGAATTTGTACTATTTACCAAATTTTGCCCTGCTTTCTTCAGTTCAAAACTCTCCTCCTCTGCTGCCCCCAGTGGCAACTCTAACACCACCACGCTACCACTACTCATCTTTTAGTTTTACCAAACCAAGCAACCAAATGTCTTTCCTTAATATATATATATATATATATATATATATATATATATATATATATATATATATATATATATATATATATATATATTTTTTTTTTTATGTTACTCCTATGGTGGGGAGATTCTTATTTTTTATATATATGTGTTGCACAGACAAGACAAGTACAAGTACAACTACATTTAGGACCCATGCCACAAAAGTGCAGTGCATAGTAAGTAGTAGGAAAATTTTAAGTAGTCTTACATGGAAAAATTGTGCTCCATCTTTTTACATTTAAGGTGAACTTTATTATGAATTTAATAAATAGACCCTATAATGAATGTGAGAGGAAGGAGCATTATTCTCTGTGCTTTGAGAATACTTAAGAATTACTTGTAAGTAGTAACATACTTGTGGGGGGTAAAAGCTATTGAATAAACAATTGGGCTTTGGGCCTGATCGGTTGGTAGCAGTTTGTTTTTGTCAGGGAGCCTCCAAGCCCACGAGTCAGCTTACACTGCAGAGGTCCGAGGAGTCGTCCGAGGATGAATGTCTCGGACGGGCTCGGCAAAGGTCCTGGGATTTGCTAAAGGGGTTAGAGGCAAACTCTTGGAAGAACTGGTGGGTAAAGGGGCGATCCAAGCACCCTTTTGAAGCAAAGACGTGTGAGAAATATCTGAGGAAAAAGCTGCTACCACCACATTAAAGACCCTGCATCTACCTGCCTGGCTACATTAATGGGGAAATGACCTCTGAACAGTAGAATTTAGCTTTCTTGTTGTTGTTCGAAGACTTGAAGAAGGTGGCGGATGGGACAAGTATCTGAGGGAAAGATTTGTATGACACCTGGAAAAACCAGTAAAGAAGAAGTATATAAGGAAAGGAGATAGGAAAGAGAGGGGGATCGACACTTTCTACTAAGAGAAAGCAGGAACCAAGAGTTGTAAACTTTGTCACAGAAAGGGAAGATATATAAAAATCGTCCTCGGCTTACGTCCGAGGAGGTCCTTTCGTCATATTTGTTTATCAATTGCATAGATTGAAGCATTCTAACCTGCTAATCGAACTTCCAACATCCCGAACCTAGATTTCAAACTCAGTCTCTACAAATTTTATTGTATAAGGCTCATTGGGCCTAAGCCCAACACTAGTTTTTGGATCCGGGTACAATTGTGCGCTTACAATACTTTTTGGGTGGGTGGGTGGATTAGTTGGTCGGAAAGGTCTCTTGTTAATTAAACGAGGTCGGATGATAGTTATACTATGATATAAAGAGTTTTTTTGAGAAGGTTTTGACCCATAGCGTTTGCTCATGAAGATAGCTATTTATCATCAAATAAAAACATCAATCAGTGATATAAAATTGAAATTGTATTTTTAGATGGAATGTGTATGCATAACTTATTAACATATGCAACTATGATAATAGGGTACATAAAAACTTTCGCAGAGATGATTGATTTTTGAACAACATTTATCAATGATATTACATTTAAGTGTCTGTTTGGAATCTGCTTATTTTACCGAAACTAAAAACTTTTTACTTAATGTACTGTAGATAAAGGTAAAAGTTAGCTGAAATAGTACAGTGAGACCCATGAATAGTAGCAAAAATAAGCTAAATAGTAAAATAAGTTGGCAAAAATAATCAATGCTAAACGCACACTTATACTTTATTATTTTTTATTATGATCAATTCCAACATTACAATACATGCCAATAATTATGAATGAATGTACAGTAGATAAAGGTAAAAGTTAGCGGAATTAGTAATGTGAGACCCATAAATAGTTGCAAAAATAAGTTGAATAGTAAAATAAGTTGGCATTGGCTTAAAAAGTCGGCTTTTTCTACTATTTAGCTTATTTTTGCTACTATTCATGGGTCTCATTGTATTATTTCAATTACCTTTTACTTTATTTACAGTACTTTCAGTAAAAAAATTTTCAGTTTCAGCAAAATAAGTTGTTCCCAAACGAACCCTTACTCTTTTTTATTTAATTTTTTTTTATGATCAATTCCAACATTACATTACATGTCAATAATTATGAAAAATTAGTCACAACCCCACACATCGCGCGAGAATATTTGATTATTTTAAAATGAAATGTAATATATAATTTATTTTAAAAAAATTCATAAAATTATATATTAGGATTAATAATCTATAACAAAGTGTTTTCTCATAAGAGAATTTCATTTTCTTTTTTATATAACTGTTTACCACAAAAAGAAAGGGCAAGTGTTTTTTTTTAAGTAATGAATTTTGTGTTTCCTATAAATAAAAAAAATTATATATATTTTTTACTTTATATTATATTAAGATTTTCATCAACTATTCATATTATGAGCCAATTTGGTAGTGATAATATATAGTGTGGATTAAAATTTTCCAATTATGACATTTAGAAAAGAATGAGAAAAATAGCTTTTTCCCACCATTAAAAAATTTCAACTTATAGCATACTACTTTTATATTATCTTTAATTCCAAACCAATCTATCTCTTTTTAAGTATACAAAGTATAATCATAATCAAAAATAGCTTTTTCCCATAATTAAAAAATTTTAACTTGTAGCATCCTACTTTAATATTATCTTTAATTCCAAACCAATCTATCTCTTTTGAAGTATACAAAGTATAATCATGATCTTTCTTCTTAAATACATTATTTATCTCAATACATCCATAAAAATACATTGAATCAAACCATACTTATATGAAGATACTTTGCAAAAAAACTAAATGTCTTATCAATCATCACTTTGCAAAATATCATATCAATCATCACTTAACAATGATTAATTTGATCAATTAGGAAAATAATTTGTTATATATCTATTGAGATTATTTTCTCTATAGAAATTGCAAATTTGTCCACCCAAAAAAATTATAAAATAAAAAATTATTAGCAAAATCTCATAATTAAGTTTCTATGTGCATCATTATAATAATTAATAATAACAACAACAATAACAAAAATAATAATGAAAATACAATTGCGAAAGCTAAAATATGTCACTAATCCAATTTATTTCCATTTGATTAACCTTTGCTTTTATCTAAATAAGTGGTACTATGGAGTATTTCTAATACAATTATTAAGAGTACTTTCTCTACAAAAACTACAATTTTGTTCACCTAAAATGATTTAAAAATAAAAAAAATTAGTAAAGTCTCATAGTTTAACATCTAAATGGATCACTAAAAAAATAAAAATAAAAAGGAAAAAAAATTGATTAGGAATTGGAATACCAAAAAGAGTAACAAATGTGAAGTGACAATTAAATCAACAATAACAAAAGGAAATATTAGTGGGAAAAAAAGTGGTTGAAACAATAAAAAAAAAATGCATCAAAAGAGACAAATTTGGAGAGAGAGACAAAGACAGAGAGAATATTGACCTTTTTACAGTGAACAACTTGGAAGGAATAGGGAAGAGGTGGAAATGAAGTAAAAGAAATTTATAAGAAAATCAAGTTAGAAGAGTAAGGGTGGAAGCAAATGAAAGGTTCAAAAAAGTGAAACCATAGAATTTATGAAGATGAAAGGTTGGAAGGGTGGAACCGGAGAATTTATGAAGATATAGGAGAAAATTTTAAATTTTAAAAATGAAATCAAATGAAAAAGTTAAGAATTCATGATTGGAGAAGATGAAAAATTGAACTAAGAAGCCAATGATTGAAGAAGATGAAAGGTTAAACAAAGTAAAAATTGCAAAAAAAAAAAAAAAGCTGCTAATGACATGGCACAAAAAGTGCTTTGTAAAATTTATTTTAAAGTTTCCAATATTATATAATAGTATAGATAGATATGTATGAACATTGTTTTTGGTTTTAGATTCTTCATTGAATTGCTTAGTTAAAAACATCTAAATTAAAGTAGATGAATCTGTAAGTGCAAAGTTATATATAAAGTTAAAACTGCCCAAGATGAATGTGTAAAATCAATCTATGTAGGGGCTCGAGGACCTAGGAAGGGATTGTTGAACTGTAGCGTTGGTATTGGGGCATCACACACCCGAAGAGGGAACCCACTCGAGGAGGGGAGGGGAAGAGACAAAAGATTCTTAAGAGCTCTAGTAAGGAAGGATTGGCTGAGGAGAGAGAATCATAAAGGTAAGGGGAAGTTTCCAGCAAGAAGTAGCCTGTTGCCTCTGCATTAGATGGTGAGCAACAGTTTTATTAGCTGCATTGATGAGAAAGTGACCTGAACAGTGTCATTCACAGCTAAGCAACTCCTTCTACCACCTTCCTTAAATGTTTAAGGGGACAGTTGTCGCTAGGAGAAATTTGTTAGGTAAAGATGGGGGATCAAGATGTGAAGGAAGGGGGAGTATATAAGAAAATGAAGAGTTCTCAAAGAAGGAGGGGGGTATCAAAAAAGGAGAAGTTAGAACAAGAACATTGTGAGAAGAACGTGAACAATGTATTTTTCCTGTGTAACTTTGGCCTCCTCAGGCGAGCTTGTAATAAGACATTTACCTTCAAATTCTATAATATTAAGTCTTTCCTCCTTATTTTTATCCTCGGGCAAGACCCTCTCTTGTTGTTTTAGTCCCTCTCTTACAAATCTATTGATTTGGGCCAAAATTGAACCATACCAACCTATTGTTCTAAGTGGGCTTGGGTTGTTAGATTTCTAGGTCCTTACAATTGGCGCCGTCTGTGGGAAACATCAAGGTGTTGTGGGTTTGTTCTGAGTGGCCATGGCTAATATAGGTTAGGATAGGGAGGAATCTGTAGGCTCACAAAGGGAAAACTAGTTTGTTAACTTGGAGCGAATGAGGGATAGGCAGTGTACACCAAGTGTTATGGTAGAATCGTATCATACGAATCATACTAAACGAAGTCATTCAAGGACAAGGAGTCATGTCTCACATGACCAGGAGACATGGAAGTTGCAACAGGAGATAGATCGCATGGGCAAAAAGTTGCGGTGTATGAAAAATGATAGAAGGAGTCCATCACCCCCATTAAGCGATGGATCAGGGGAAAGTAAGGGCCATTCATATTGTCACAAGTCTAGAACTCCATCTACTGAGTCCTACTCAACATCTTCACGTCTGGACAGGTTGGAAAAGGATAGGAATAAGCATGAGTAGGGGTCATCTCACCATGGTAGGGGGAATGATGCGATGAGCAAGGCAATTTGGCAGATCTCCAAGTCACCCTTCGTGAGGAGAATCAATAAGGCCAAGCTCCCCCATAGGTTTACATAGCTGACTTTTACTTTGTATAATGGAAGGACTGACCCTGTAGAGCACGTTAGGCATTTCAATCAAAAGATGGCCGGTCATTTTGGTAATAAAGCTTTTATGTGCAAAGTTTTCCCCTTCAGCCTTGGGCCAGTGGCTATGCACTGGTTTGATGCCTTGGAAGAGGGGTCAATAAGGTCCTTCGAGGAGTTGACAAGGGTGTTATGTTCGCGGAAAATAATCTGCAAGTGCACATGAATCATAACATGTAGTAAAGTGTTTTTAGAAAATGAATGTCGAACCCACAGAGATTAACTATGTTATTGAATACCGAAATTCACTAAATTAATTACTATTTGGAAAATCGAAAATAAATGAAACGTTCTACTATCTGAATTAAATTAAACTATTTAATAAAAATAAATCTACGAATAAAAGATTAAGAAAATGCAAAAATCTAAAAGTGTAAAAATATGATAAGAACGGATCTAGAGCGGTTGATTTCACCTAACAAATCCCACATAATTTATTCTTCCTAATTATTAAATTCTAATAATCTTCCATTAATGATTAAAAATTCCTTAAGTATTCAATATCTTCAACTAAAAATTTCATATCTCTATGTGAATTTAATTAATTGGAGACTCATTACGTACTTTGAATTTTCTGAAAAATCACACTAATCGCGGTAAAGCATCTCTACTTTCGCTTAACTAATGATGTTTAATTCTAGAACTGAAATAACAAATCACCTCTCGGTCTCATTGTAATTCAATTGATCAAACAATAATTAGTAAAAAAAAAATAGTAAGCATTAAGAATAAGAATTAAACACTCAATCATGGAAATATTAAAAATAAAATAACTCAGAATATAAATTATGTGTTCATTGCTAGACTACATCAATGCTCTAGAAAATAAATTTAGTTCATAATAAAATTGAAAAGAAAACAAATAAAACTTATGTTTTTCATCTGAATTGGTTGATCAACATGAATCTCTCGCCTTTGTCCTCAGATCCTCCTCTTCATAATGACTCCCAAAAAAAGTTCTTCTATGTGGCGGCCCCTTTTCCTCTCTGGTCTTCTTTCTTTTTTCCCTAAAGAGCCTTTAAAAAGGTCAAGGAATCCTATTCCCGTTTGGAGAAAATTCCAGATTTTTAGGTTTCACTTAACCGACGATTTTGGCCCATTTAACGTCAGAATTTGGACTTTTGGTAAACTACAAAGTTGTATCCCTTTAAGTTAACTTTTCAGTCCAACTTGAATCATCTCGATTGGATATCTGAACCAAAAGTTATGCCAAAAATACTACTGATGTGCAGGCTGGAATCCTAATTCGAATTGGACTTGGATTTGGTGCAAATTTCATTTGATTCCTTGCTCCACTTGGACTTGAATTTAATTGGGTTGGTATTCTCTTGAATTCATGCTTGGCTGGATGAAAGTTGGCTTGATTTAATTGGCTTAGCCCCATTTTGCATGTAAAGCTCTTGTTACTTGCAACACAAAGATATTATATAATCAGAAACAAAATAACATAAAAGGAAGGCTAAATATGTAGATATGTGAGTACTTTATTGTATATATTTCATGCACATTTCGACGCTAGATTTATAATGTGCAGTAGAGTCCCCAAGCCAGTAGATTCTCTATTGTCTATGACGATGAGGGAAGGAGAGACCCTCAAGACTTATTCGGATAGACATTGGGAAATGTATAATGAAATAGATGGAGACTTTGAGGATGTGGCAATGGGAACCTTTAAGGTTGGACTCCCTACGGAGCACGAGTTGAGGAAGTCATTAACGATGAAGTTTGCCATGAACATGTGTCAGCGTATGGATCACATAGATAAGTATAAGCGGGTAAAGGAGGATCAGATTTAGGGAAAAGGTAAAACTAAAATGTTCCCAGAGAAGAGTGATCCTCGAGGAGGAGGATATCATAATAATCGGCCTAGAAGAGATTTCCCTAATTAGACACCATCCATGGGGGCTCAATTGGTCAATTCACTATTTAAAGAGCCCGTTTATCAAATATTGGAGAAGATAAAAAACGAGCCATATTTCAAGTGCCCTAATAAGATGGGTGGGGACCCATCCAGGAGGAGCTAGAGCTTCTATTGCCATTATTATCAAGAAAAATGGCACACAACGGAGGATTGTAAAACTCTACGTGATCACCTGAATCAGTTGGTGAAGGCAGGGAAACTCAATCAGTTCTTACATCAGCCTACGAGGCAGATTGGGCACTCGGGGGCTGGGTTTTAGAGGGATGGCATTCTTTGGCTAGCAATGGGCACTATTAATGTGATCTTCGCCAAGCCAAGAAGTGATGTTGGGACGAGTTCCAGGGTTATGTCCGTGGTTGGGGGCCATGACTTAGAGGCTAGAGATCAAGCTCCTAAGAGAGCTAAGGTGATGGCCATTCCTACCCTGGTTTTCTCTGAAGAAGATAAGGAAGGAACATTCCAATCGCATGATGATGCTTTAATGGTTACTATAAGGATTGGTGGATATGACGTAAAGAGGGTGCTAGTTGATTAAGGAAGCGGAGCAAATATCATGTATCCTTATCTGTATAAAGGGTTAAATTTAAAACCCAAAGACTTGGAAAGGTATGATTCACCTTTGATGGGTTTTGACGGGAGGATGGTGGTCCCTCGAGGAATGATAAGGTTACCCGTACAAGCTAGGGACAAGGAGGTGCAGGTCAACTTCATCATTATAAAAGCCTATTCCCCTTACACAGCTATCCTAGCCAAACCCTCGCTTTATGCTATGGGTGCGGTGTCTTCAACCTTGCACCTAAAAGTCAAGTATCTTGCTTAGGGAAGAGTGGGGGAGTGGATTGGTAGCCAGGCAATGGCTAGGTAATGTTTGGTGTCAGCAATTACACAACATCCTGCAGATCCTATTGTGGTAACAAATGATCAAATCCTATAGCAACTAAAGGGCCCTGTAGTAGGGCAGGAGGCTGAGGCGTGTGGAGAGTTATTTAAGGAGCTAGAGAGGGTGGTAATAGGGCAGGATGAGGAGCAATTTTTTCAAGTGGGGTCCTAGTTGCCATCATTAGAAAAGGCTGAGTTGGTGAAGTTTTTGGAAGTCAACATTGATGTGTTTGCTTGGAGCACTTATGATGTACTAGGGATTGATTTTGGGTTTATATGTCATCAATTGAACATGAATCCCGAGGCTACACCACGTAAGCAACCTCCTCGGCCATCATCCAAAGAGCATGCCGAGGCAGTAAGGGTAGAAGTAAACAAGTTGAAACAAGCTAGAGCAATTAAGGAGATCTTTTACCCCGAGTGGTTAGCTAACACTGTGGTAGTAAAGAAGAAGAGTGGAAAGCGGTGTGTGTGTGTGGATTTCACTGATTTGAATAAGATTTGCTCGAAGGACGCCTTTCCCATACCTTGGATTGATCAATTGGTAGATGCAACAGTGGGGCATCCACGGATGAGTTTCTTGGATGACTTCCAAGGTTATCCTTAGATACCTCTATCATTGTCTAACCAGGAGAAGACAGTTTTTCGTGCTCCTAATGGGAATTACCACTATCGTGTAATACCCTTTAGCCTTATGAATGCGGGATCCACGTATCAAAGAATGGTGACGCGAATGTTTGAGTCACAGATTGGGAGGAACATAGAGGCTTACATTGATGACATGGTAAAAAGAGTAGGCATGTAGAAGAGCACTTGGTAGATTTGGGGGAGGTATTATTGGTGTTGAGAGAACATAAGCTATGCCTGAACGCGTCTAAATGTTCTTTTGGGGTTAGTCCGGGAAAGTCTCTAGGCTACATGATAATGCACTGAGGAATTGAGTTCAACCCTGATCAGATTAAGGCCATTAACAGCTTACATCCTCCTCGGAATCCCAAAGAAGTGTAGAAATTGACTGGGATGGCAGTGGATTTAAATAGGTTCATTTCTCGATCAGTAGACAGATGTCGTCCATTTTACCAGCTTCTTCGTAAGTGGAAGGACTTTCATTGGACCAAGGAGTCTGTAGTGGCCTTCGAGGAGCTTAAGCGATATTTGTCAAGCCCCCTAATCCTCTCTTGGCCTGAGGAAGTGTTGTATGCGTACTTAGCAGTTACAAATTATGCTATCAGTCTGGTCTTAGTTAGAAATAAGGATGGGGTCCAAAGGCTGGTCTACTAAGTCAGTAAGTCCTTGCAGGAGGCTGAGACACGTTATTTACCTTTGGAGAAGGCAGTATTGGCCATTGTGCATGCCACTAGGAAGTTTCCTCATTATTTTCAGGCTTACACTATGGTGGTGCTTACCCAACTCCCTTTGCAAACTCTTCTACGAAAATTAGATTATACAGGTAGAATTGTTAAGTGGGGAACCAAGCTGGGTGCCTATGATGTCAAATACATGCTTCGGACTACAATAAAAGGGCAAGTCCTATAAGACTTTATGGTGGAATTCACCGAGGGTACGATAAGTGAGGAAGAGAAAGCATTAGGTGTTATGACCACCTCAGCCATGGTTTTTCCCCCTTGGGAAGTTTACACTGATGGTGCAGCTAACCGAAAAGGAACAAGGATAGGGATTGTGTTGATCACTTCCGAGAAGCTGGTAATGGAGAAGTCATTGTGATTGGGTTTCCTAGCTACCAGCAACAAGACTGAGTACGAAGCTTTGCTAGTTGGAGTGGCTATGGTCAGTCAACTAGGAGGAGAAGTGGTAAAGTTTTATTCTGATTCTTGGTTGGTGGTAGGCCAGGTCAATGGGGAGTTTAAGGCTCGAGATGATAGGATGAAGGGATATCTTGCTAAAGTAAAGCAAGCTCAAGCACCGTTAAGGAGCTTTCTTTTAAAGCAAATCCCTAGAGGACAGAACTCCCATGCAGACTCTTTGACGATGCTGGCAACTTTTTTGGGATCAAATCTTCCACGGGTTGTTATTGTTGAAGACAAGGTTAATTCTAGTCTTACAAGGAAGCCTTGGGTCGGGGTACGTAGCATTCAAGTTGGGCCAAGTTGGATGGACCCTATAGTAACGTTTTTGAAGCAAGGTTTGCTACTCGAGAACAAGGGGGAGCCAGAGAAAGTGTGTAGGAGGGCTCCTCATTATTGGTTGTCGGGAAAACAAAAGTTTTATTAGCGATCTTACACTGGGCTGTACTTATTGCGTGCGCATCCTGAGGCAATAGAGCCTTTATTAGAAGAGTTGCATGAAGAGATATGTGGGAGTCATAAAGGAGGACGATCTTTGGCCCACAGAGCTCTCACTCCAGGGTATTGGTGGTCGAGTGTGCAAAAAGCTTCTCAGGACTATGTGAGAAAGTGTGACTAGTGTCAAAGATATGCCCAAACATTCATTAACCAGGGGGAGTCTTGAATCCCCTTTCCAGTCCTTGGCCATTTGCTTAGTTGGGCTTGGATATAGTGGGACCATTTCCCCTAGCCCTTGGGAACTGAAGGTGGCTCCTCGTCGGGACAGATTATTTTACCAAGTGGGTAAAAGTAGAACCACTTGCTAACATCATGGATGTAGATGCTAGGAGGTTCATCTGGAGAAATATCGTCACTAGGTTTGGTGTCCCACACACAGTCGTCTCAGATAATGGTCTTCAGTTTGATAGTAAAGCCTTCCGAAGAAATTATGGGGAGTTGGGGATTAGAAACAAGTATTCTACACTTGCTTATCCTCAAGGAAATGGCTAGGCTGAGGCTACCAATAAGGTTATAGTGTTTGGGTTAAAGAAGAGGCTAGATAATGCAAAAGGGAAATGGGTAGATGAATTGCCCCATATGTGTTGGACCTATCGTACTACACCCCAAAGATCAACTAGAGAAACTCCTTTATCAATGACCTATGGGGCAGAAGTGGTAATCCCTCTTGAGTCAAGGTTCTTGACCCTAAGAACTGATTAGTTCAGTGTTAAGGAAAATAACCGTCTATAATCAGACAGCTTGGATGTGGTTGAGGAAAGGAGAGAGGTGGCCGCAGTAAAAATGGCACATTACCAGCAAAGACTTAAGCAAGGGTATGATAAGGGAGTGAGATTAAGGCCTTTAGCCCTAGGAGATTTGGTTTTGAAAAAGGTGGTGGGCACAGCGAAGAACCCCGCCTGGGGAAATTGGGGCCCAATTAGGAGGGGCCGTATAGGATAACTTCAGTGGCTGGCATTGGGGCTTATTACCTAGAAAACTTGGATGAAAATGTAATTCCACGTCCATGGAATGTAAATAATTTGCGGTGTTATTATTATTAATGCTATGAACTTTTTTGTTAATCATATTTGGTTTATTTGTATTTCATTATGGGTGCATTTGGTGAAGTATTCGATGTGCATGGAAAAATTCTAAGTGTTAAATAGAAGCTCGGCCTTGTTTGACTCCATGGGTCACAAGCCTTGGGTAAATTAACCTTGCATGAAAAAATTCTAAGTGTTAAACAGAAACTTGGCTTTGTTCAACTCCTCGGGTCACGAGCATTGGGTAAATTGGCTTTGCATGAAAAATTCTAAGTGTTAAACAGGACCTCGGCTTTGTTTGACTCCTCGGGTCATAAGCCTTGAGTAAATTAACAGTTATAGAAAAATCTTCTAAGTGTTGACCAGCATCTATGTTAGATGTGGACCCTCAGGTCACACATGAAGTTGCCTAAGTAAGAAGTAAAGTTAAGAAGCTTGAGCGCTTCCTCGAATTCCAGAATTAGTGCCAATGGCTTTGTTTCGGGATTCCAAGTCCAACCTAAGGTAAGTGCTGATTGATATTTCTCTTAAGTTCTATGGGTTATTCCAGTAATTGTCTTATAAGTCATTTCGGATTGAATAGAGGGAGAGGAAGTGTTTCTTAAGTAAATTACAAGTTAGTGTGTTGTAACTGTTTCCAGGAAAAGAAAATAATGTGAAATGTAAACTGACAAGTAAAAATTAAACAAATGAAAAAGCATAAAATAAAATTTGACTTTTTTCATTAAACTAAGGAAAGGGGGCAAAAACTAAGCCTAAGCCCAATTACACAGTTAAGTAGTAACTTCTAAGCTAAAGCTAGGCTATGTTGATGCTTCTTTTTCCTTCCCTCCTTTCTTTTTTGGCTCTTTTTCTTTCTTTTTCCTTTTCAGCTGAGTGACTTCAGCTGCCTCCTCTTCCTCCACGTCCACAACCTTTGTTGGAGCTGGCTGCTCTTTCTCTTTTTCTTTGGCTAGAGTGGCAGATGGGGTGGTGGTAGGCTAGGCCGAGGAGGAGGTGGGGGCTATGCTGGGGTCAGTCGAAGGCTGAGAAGGACTAGGGGCCAGCGCAGGGTTGGAGGGTACTATACCCTGTCAGGAGCCCTAAGCTCCGATTCAACGTTTACCCCTTTATGGTTAATGCCACTTGCTCAAAATACCAATTTGAAGTTAGCCTCTAACTAAACCAAAAGGTTAGAAGTCCTTCACAACCATTTTACCTTGAATACATTGATAAACAAACTCAACATGGCGTTTTGTGTGCCCTATCAAGATATGGCCAATGCTATTAACCCTTAACCTTGAGTATAGCATAAGGATGAGGTGTAGTTAAAGGGAGCATGAACTTACTTGATAGGAGTGTGCATGTGTCAGGTTGAGGGGTTTTTCAATCCAACCCACCATGGTTGGGTTGTAAAAACTCAATCCAACCAAACCCATCATAGGTTTCCAACCCAACCCAAACCATGTGGATCGGGTTGGACCCATGGTTTGAGCATTTTTTTTTTAAATATTTTTAAAAGACAAGTATTAGAATAACAAATTTATAAGATCACCAACACAAATAATAGATTTACTAATCAAACCTGAGCAAAGTACCAAATTTTTACAAACTATTTGATTAATGCATCAAACCAACACAAAATAAAAGTAAATTTATAATCTTATAAATTTGTTGGTAGTTCACCAAACCAAAAGAGTAAATAATAAAACCATATGATATATATTTTAACTATATATTAAATATAGGTAGGCCGGGTTAGGTTTGGTAGACTTTTGAATTTGCTGATTTGCACCCAACCCAACCCACTGTAAAAAAAGAAAAGAAAGCAACCCAACCTAATCCACCAACCCCTAAAAACCGACCCAACTCAACGGGTTAGTTTGGATTGGATCGGTTTTGGTAGATCAATGGGTTGACTGCACACCTCTAGTACTTGATGACAATGTGTTAATTAGCAACTACACTTACACTGTTGATGGACTACTACTGAGAATATTACATTAACAGTTTACATGCCTAACCAACACTTAAGTGATAATAGCTTAATTTTGCATATTTATATAATTATTAGAAAGTATTATTGTACTTATTTTGTGTTAATTCAAGCATTTTCCATTCTTTGATTTGGTTAAATGCTAAGAATTCATCATTTTTATGCCACACTTGAATTTGTTAAAGTCATGGATTTTGAAGAATTATCACAATCCTTAAGAGATGATTTTAGGCTATTTTTGTTTATTTTGAGCCTTTATTATTATTTTTTTCTTGGTACATTACCGCTAGTAACCCATTTAAGCCTATTATTCTAGCTATTATTTCTCAAACCCTTTACCAAGTATTCCAAGAATAAGTGCAATCAAATTGTCTTATTGTGATAAAATAGTTGGAAGAAAAGGACTCAAGAAAAAAAGATTCACAATCAAAAAGGGAGAAAAATGTTGAAAAAAAGGAGAATGTGAAAGAGGAAGAAATTTAGAATGAATTTGTTGAAATTTTGAAGGAAAAGAACCAACAATGTGGCTCACGCCCATATTGGAGTCGAGGAGGCATTTGAAGTAGTAGTTTGGAAGGTTTCAAGTAGGCATTTAGTGATTCACTCAAGAGATTGATGAGTATTGCCAATGTTAAGCCTTGGGATATTAGTGTAACTAGTTAGTTCCTTGAAGTGAGAAATATAATGGCCAAGTGTCACCCACTTTGTTGCTAGTCAATTACTTTACTACATAGTACAAAGTTCTTATGGGGTCAGGAGGCAAGGGCTAGGGTGCAAGTCTCCAGGTAAGAGCTTTACACTCATATACACTTATATTATGTTAGAGTAGAATTTCTATCTTGTATATATATATATATAAAAAGATACACCATAAATACCCTTCATGGTTTTCTATTACAAGACAATCTAAAAGGTCCTAAAAGGATTAACTATTTAAATATGGATTGAACTCTAAATTTCTTATTCAACTATAAGAAACTTTACTAGTAACTAAAACCCAAACACACACACACATATATATAACATAAGCTCAACTTGAGATTTTGCGATTTGGGTTGTTTAGCGCTCTCCAAGCTCGACATGTGACAAAATCCCCAATAAACTTAGGCAGGGATTGCATAGATTTCTAATGGCAAATGGCAAGCTACAATTAGGACATGTCATTTATACTTAACACATGTTAGGTTTATAGCCTATTATGCACCATGAGTGGAGACATCTAATTATAGAATACTTTATTACGTACATCCTTCTTCTTCTTCTTTCTGGGCACTATTACGTACATCCTTAAATTACTCTTAAATAAATAAATGATATTATTGATTTACCCCTTATGGAAAATGCTAGGAGCTACGAATAATTTTTCAATTTTTTTTACAAAATGTTAATGTGGTAAGAGATTATGGTACGTGATAAAATGATATTAACTGTGGACCCAAATTCTGAGGGAAAATACTAAAATCATAAACTATTTTACAAACTGCTAATGTGGTAAATGATAATTGATACGTAAGAAAACATTTTCCATCCATCAAGGACCAAATTGGCATATTACCAAAAAGTTATGGACCAAATTGACACATTTGAAAAATTGGTGACCAAATTTACACACAAACTAAAATTAGGAACCAAATAAATAATTTAGCCAAAAAAAAAAAAAAAACTCATGTAACTTCAATAGACTAAGAAGTTACCTGCCTATCAAAAAATCTTATCTCACTGACTCACTCTAAACTATAGAGTCATTCTTTAACTATTTTTTCACTTTGCTCTACATATACTATAAGAAACAAAATCCACAAATCTCGACCATGAAACATCCAAGAAACAGAGTCCTTATTTAACTACAAAGATTTGCAGCCAAAAAACATAGTGAAACCCACGAATCTGAATCATGAACAACCAATAGTAAGTTCCTTATTTTTCCTTTTCGTTTTTCAACATGTGCATATATTTTCTTCATTATTTGATTTTTTAATATAAATTTTAGCGATTATTTGTTCAAGATTTTGCTAATTGGTGACTCCTCCTTTTGGAAATCTTTTCTGCCCCTTAAATTTGTGGTGAGTTACACTTCCTTTGAATTTCTAAATTTTCTTTTTTTTTAAAAGAAATAATGTTAATTTTAGTGATTTGGAAATTAGTAAATACATTGAGGGTTTTCAGATTGATTATTATTTTATTCGATAATTGGTGCTCAAAGTTTATATTTTTATATTTTAGTTTTCTTCTAAATTTTCAAAATAACTCCTTTGTACACATATACTTTTCACATCAATGTTCTTTTTTTCAGTCAAAAATACAATTTTGGTCTTACCTTTTGGGGTTACTATCAATTTGGTCATTACATTTTGATAGTAGTCAATTTAGTCCATACATTTCGAACCTGAGAAAAGTAATTGAAAGACACGTGTGTTAACCACTAAGGTAATATAAACTTACATGATAGAATTTACCTACACTAATATATATATATATATATATATATATATATATATATATATATATTTCGGTTGGTTTTGATTTAGTTTGGTAAAATTTTCACTAAAATGGGGACCAGATCGACCAATTCAGTTTTTCAAAAATCCAAATCGAACTGAGAAAAAACTAGATTCGGTTCGGACACTTTCAGTCAGTCCATTTAGTTTGTCTTTTTCTCTCTTCAGCCCTACTTTGTTTTTATTTTGGTTCTTTTCTTTAATGGTATGTGAATAAATTAATGGAGAGAGAGAGAGAGAGAGAGAGAGAGGCTGAATAAAATTTCTCATTTTGGAACTTTTCTTCCATCTACTTCTGGTTTATTTTTTTCCCCCTGGTTTCTTCTTCTTCTTCATTATTTTGTTGTTTTTATTTTAAAGCTTGAAATTTGAATATGGAAAATTCTACAAGGAGTATTTAATAAAAATGAAAGGCAAAGATTCTACAAGGATAGTGAATACTAGACCGTGGGAATATTATTGGATACTCCCGGAATATCATAAATGCATATTCCTTCCTCTTACATGAATTGTGGGTCTCGCCATAAATTTAATTAGTGAGACCCAAAATTATGTAAGAATGAGGAGTATGCATTTATGGTAGTCACATGGACTATGCTTTGTCAAGGCATTATATACCTGGGTAAAATGAAGGCTTTATGGCTGGCTAGGAATGATGTATCATGGTTGTTGGTGAATGTGATACTAAAAAGATAATGCCCTTCATCCTCTTATCACACCTTCCAATTTCGATCCATCAACAAAAGCCTTGGAGTTCCACTAAAAAGAGGGGAAATGAAGAGAAACAGAAAGCATTGAAGGCGAAGCTCAACGCTAGTTTAATTGAGTTTTTCAAAGTGAAAGTAGTTGTTTTAAGGCCAGCTTAGGGCTGAATTTTAGGAAGAGAACTTAAGCCGGAAAAATGGCTACTTGCCTTTTATTTTTAAACTATTTAGCCTAGAGCCATTTATTCGAAGTATTTAGAAAAATATCCATGTTTTGGAACTTGATATTGTTAGCATTACATAGTATTCACATTTAATTGTGACTTGTGTGTGCTACGTGTATTTTCACATTAGTAATGCTTAGTTCTATGCAAAATTTTCAAAAAAATTAAGTGGCAAAATATGCATAGAATGTTGAGTTCGTTATTAACAATATCGAATTCAGAAAACAAGGGTATTTTGCTAAATATTTTGAAAAAAATGCCTGTTTTGTTATGTACTTTAAACATAAATGGTATTTAGCCATTTTTCCCAAACTTATGTACTGCACCTAAGTTTTGAATGATGCGCAATGCCTCTTATTTACACCTCCAATAGCAATATGTTACATCAGCATTTTCACAATGAATAGAACTGGCAACACACAATACATATTCACAATACAGTGAATACACTATAATCAAAACTCATGATATCAAACACCCATCCTCCTACAACTCAAGAACCATCTATCTCCAACCAGCTGCAGATGTTACCAGAGTTTGGAAATGAAGCTGAAGTTGCTGCGAGCATGGTACTCTTTAAGATCTGGCCTTTGTCATTTTGAACAACAATCTGGTCTTTGTCAAGAATAAGGACCTTTCTTCAATTCTTTTTAGATTGCATTGCAACTACAAAAAAAAAAAAAAAAAAAAAAAAAAAAAAAAAAAAAAAAAAAAAAAAAAAAAAAACAGAACGAATACATAATCTTCAAATAAATAAATCTAATGTTTTAATCTTAACAAAACAAAAAGAAATTGTTGAGTCTCTCTCATGAATCCAAACCTCCAATTTTTTAAAGAAATTAGTGACTGCGCAGAAGTAGGAAAGTTGAAACCAATCTTCTGGGGATTTTTCTTTTACAAAATAAACAGATAAATATACAACTATTTCATCCGCTATTAATAGAAATTACAGGTTCAGACACCCGAAAAGCCAAAAAAGCTACCTTTTGGGAAAAGCTTTTATCCCCCAAAACAAAATTTCTTAAATTTTCACAATTGGTCAAAGAAACTATTTTAACAGTTTTACTTAAAATTAAAGTTTAAACTCATGTCTTGTATTTGGCCTTTGTCATTTTGAGCAACAGCAGACCATCAGGAGGTCACAACCACCACACTCATGGTGGCTCTGACTTCTTTTCCAAACCCCTCACAATGTCTCCGCTAGCTTTTGGTAATATCTCTGGAAGGTTTGGAGGTTGGTGGGTCTTGAGTGGTAGGAGATGGGTTTTTCATCTCTAGGATTTTTATTTTGATTTTTTTTGAATTGGGTATTAATGAGTATGCATGCAAATATTGAGTTTTGCCCCCTTATTAAATTTAAGGCTAAACTACACTTTAGTCCCTTCAATTTACTTTATGAGCACAATTAATTCTTTTAAGTTTTAAATGTACGTTATTGGTCTCTCAAATTAAAAAAATGAACGTTGAGAAGTCATTTTGTTAACTACTGTTAATGTTACTGCATATATGACTTACAGAACAATGACGAAGCATCTTTAACTGAGTTGGTTTAATGTGAAGCAACCACGTCAATTAAAAAATTATGTAAGCTCCATCCAACCCACCAAAACTATAGAAGTCTAATTTCTTTTAGCCAAAAAAAAAAAAAAAGCCAAACTCAAACCCAGGCATCCAAACCTTTATCAATCATGGCTGTCAAAGCTCATGATGATCATCCATGTATTTCATCTAGTTGGACCCGTGACTTTAGGTATAGAATTCTAGAGATATATTATTCCCAAAGACAGCTCACAAAAGGAACTTACATAAAAACCCAAAAAAGAAGAAGAAATTTTAGGTTGATAGAGAGAGTTCTGAGTACAAAATTGGTTGAAGAGAAGCAGCAGTTAAGGAGGATGGTTGCGTCACCTTTGCTCCTCCAACGTCGACGCCATCAACTAGAGTCAATGAACCCTCTCAAAGATTTGCTCCTCCAATTCCATGGTGGCGACAAAAGTATAAGGAGAGAAAATTGGCTTGGATTGCTTGGGAAAAGCTTTGTACACCAAAAGATAAGGGTGGGATGGACTTCAGAGTTCAGAGACCTCAAAGCGTTTAACCTTGCTCTCCTTGCCAAACAAGGATGGCGAATTCAGCAAGATCCAAGAACTTTAGTCCACAAGGTGTTCAAAGCAAAGTATTTTGCTGATACGATATTCAAGGAAGCCCAACTAGGCCGTAGACCTTCATATGTGTGGTGAAGTTTGCTGGCATCCAAGGATATTGTAGTGAATGGAACCAGATGGGTTGTGGGTAATGGGGAAAGTGTGAATATTTGGGAGGACAGATGGATTCCCACTCCGGACTCCTTCAAGGCTGTAAGCCCGAGAATCCCACTTGAATCAGAAATGGTTGCATGCCTCATAGACAAAGAGACAAGGTCTTAGGATATAGACAAAGTGAAAGGAGCTTTCCTGCCACATGAAGCAGAGGTTTCTCGGTATGCCCGTAAGTACACGGCCTTTGGAGGACTCTATAATTTGTGTTTGGACCACCAATGGAAAATTCTCAATGAAGAGTGCTTATAGTGTGGCTCAAAAATGGCTAAAGGACCAAAACCACAAGGCTAACAGGGGGGTACTTTAGACAACATGCGTATGCGAGCCCTATGGATATAGGTTTGGAGCCTATATTGCCCAAAAAAAAAAAAGAGTTCATATTGCCAACAGAACACCAATTAAAAACAAGGGGTATTGCTCTAGAGGAGGGGTGTGATCTGTGTGGGCAGCTAGGAAGCACGGACGCGGTGCCGGGGGGGCCGCACCCGCGTTCACCGCGGTGCGACGTGGCGACGCGCGAGGGACGCCGCTGCTCGCGCGTCGGTGCCGCGTCGGCCACGTGTTGTCCTTTTTTTTCCAGCTGACTCGCGCCGACGCGGCTTGAATCGCGCCGACGTGGCGCCGATTCGAGCAAATTCGGGCCGATTCGGCCAGAATCGGGCTGTTTCGGCCGTATCGGGACGTATCGGCCGGCGACCGAAACGGCCGAAACAGGCCCGAAATGGCCGAAACAGGCCGAAACAGGCCTCGAATCATGCTGCAACAGCCGAAAACAGCTCTAAATGAGACCCAAAAACCCTAAATCTATCCTTCCTTAATTTTATTTTGAATATTTGTTGCTTCTTTTGTGTTTTCTTTTTAGTTTTGTGTTGTGTTTTGTGTTTCTTGCCTTTTTCTTTTTTTTTTTAGTGAATCAAGGCATAGTAAATTAGTAATATGTTTTTTTAAGAATATTTTAATAGTAAAAATATATAGAAAATATAAATAAAAATATTTTTAATAATTTTTTAATTGCCGAATCCCGCCGCACCCGCACCTACCTTTTTCAAAAATTGCCGAGTCCCGCACCCGAACCCGCACCCGCACCCGCACCCGTGCTTCATAGGTGGGCAGTGTGAATCTTCTGAACATGTGTTGTGGGGATGTAAATTTGCTGCTGAGGTTTGGGGGAAATCAAGACTCAAGCTGCCTCTTATAACTTATCCAACAAAGGAATTCATGGATGTAGTATGGGAGATTAGAGATAGAAAACCCGAGATTGATTGGGAATTGTTTGCTGTCACGGCTTGGAGCTTATGGAATCATAGGAACGTGGTGAGGCATGGAGGACAGCGCAAAAATGCAATCAAACTCATCAAAGAAGTGGAGGAGGATTTGAAGGAGTTCCATCATGAAAATCCCCCCTCATGTAAGCTTCCTACTCCCTTTACCCCCTCTTGGACACCCCTCAAACAGGGTTTGTATAAAGCCAGTGTGGATGGGGCTGTTTGCAAGGAGAGTGGCTGATGTGGTATTGGTGTTGTAATTAGAAATGCAAGGGGGAAGCTTATGGGGGTGATGAGTAAAAGATTGGAGCTTCCTCTTAAGGCACTGGAAACAGAAGCTATGGCAGTACAGGAAGGGATCCAATTTGCGTCGGAGTTGGGATTGAAGGAAATTGTGATCAAGGGTGATTCCTTGACAGTGATCTTTGCCTTTTTAAATGCTACTCCCCCACCATGGTCTATTCAAAAGGTGATTGAAGGGTCCAAGCAGAGCCTCAAGTGTTTCAATACCTGGTCTGCAGTCCATGTTCATCGAAATGGGAATGCTGCTGCCCATCTCATGGCAAAAAATGCCATCACAACTTTAGATTGTATTGTATGGGTTGAGGATACCCCACCCATCATAGCTATGCAAGTCTTAAAAGATGTATCAAACTTGAATGTTGTTTCATTTTAATGAAAGACTTTCCAGAGTTTCTAATAAAAAATAAAAAAAACACAAGAAAGAAGAACAAGAAGATAGATCTACCCTTACCTCTTCTTTTGATGATGACGATGAACTTCCACTATCCTCTTCGAGTGCAATCTGTGGTACATGAGCAATCTTGTGCGAATCTTCTTCCCTACATTTTCTACTCAAATCAGGACAACCTTCAATCCTCAATAGTTTTAGTGTAGTGAGAGCTTCCATCCCCTCTGGGAGAGATGACAACTTAGGGCATTCGAGAATCCCAAGTGTGTGAAGTGATTTCAGACGTGACAGCCACTCCGGCAAAGCCTTAAAATTTTCACATTCTTTAATCAATAGCAGCTGTAAAGTGTTTGCAGATCCTTGGAGCCATTGGGGCAAAACCTCCAACTTAGGTAAACCTACAATCATCAAATTCTGAAGGCTCAACTTAAGATCTTGATTGTCTTCTCCCTCCACCTCCATCAAACTAAGCTCTTTACAATCCATAATTATCAAGGTTTTTAGGGAAGTTAGGTGTCTGATACTGAGTGACAAAGTGGTCAAACTTGGACAATCATCAACAAGCAATGTTCGAAGATAGGTGAGGCGCCCCTCCATCCCTTCAAATAGACATTTTAGATTCTCACAATTAAGGATCAACAAAAATCGAAGAGAATCCAAGCAACCCACTGCCTTCTCCGACAAGCAGGTATGCTTTGTTGTAACAACCAAATACCTGAGGCTAATTATGTCCCTTATACCTTTAGGCAACTGTTCAAGATTGCTGCAAGAAGCAAGCACTAAAGTTTGCAAACTGTGCAGCTTGCAAATGGAATCTGGAAGTTGCTTGATTATGCGATTACCTGATAGGTGAAGATATCTCAAATGTTTCAAATTTTCGATAGAATTTGGCAACACCTCAAAGGATGATTTGCTCAAATCAAGCATCCGTAAGAATTTAAATCTTGAAATGCATGCTTTAAGTATGGACATGGGTTGCTCTGTTTTGAAAATAATAGTCTGAACTTTGCTCAACTTCTCTAATTGTGTTGTAACTTCTTGCCCATTATCCAAAATTGACAGATGACAAACTCCTGCAGCAAGGGTGGACTTCTTGGTCACTATAGAACACTCACTTTTGGCAATTGAGAGTGCAAGATCATGGACAAGATCATGCATTTTAAAGGTATAATAGAACAAAGCGGTTTGATAAACATCTTGAAACAAAGATCTTGACACTAACTCCTTGATATACAAGTCACCAATATCTTCAAACTCTTGATTTTCATTGTCAGGTGATTGAAGAAGTCCATGTGCCATCCAAAATTGAACCAAATTAATACTTTTGAATTCATAATCCTTTGAGAAAAGAGAGCAATAGGCAAAGCATTGCTTCAAGTGAAAAGGCAATTGATTGTAACTTAGCCTCAATGCAGGTAAGATGTGACCCTCATTCTGTTTTAAATGCCATATCTCATTATCTCTCACATATTTCCACTCCCGTTCATCAACTTTTGGATAAAGTAGGCTGGCTAAAGTCCTCACTGCCAATGGAACCCCTTTACATTTTATGACAATGCCATTTCCAATTTCTAAGAGGTTTGGATACTGTTTTTCTTCTCCTTCCTTAAATGCCAATTTCACAAACAAAGACATACAATCCTCATTGGATAGACCATCTAAATGGTATGTGGGAACAGTACCCATAATTGTAGCAACCGAGTTATTTCGTGTTGTCACTATAATTTTACTTCCATTGTAACCTTCACATAACAAATCTTCCAATTCCATCCATTTATTACGATCTTCGTTCCAAACGTCATCCAAGACAAGTAGAAATTTGTTATCTTTTAAAAGTTCTCTTAATCTAAATTGCACCTCATCCACGCCCAAATTATCTATAAATTTCTTATTCCTCAAAAGTTCTCTTAAGTTATTTTGCAACCCATGTGCACCGAAATTCTCATCAATCTTATCAATTGCAGACTTTAGGATTTCTTTTATCAACCTTGTAACATTAAAATCCTCAGACACACACACCCACATTCTCAATTGAAAATGACCAACTACCTGTTCATTGCTATACACCAACTTGGCAATTGTGGTCTTCCCCAAACCTCCAATCCCAGTGATAGGAAGTATATCCACATTTCTGCTGGAATTTTCATTTTGTTTCATCAAAAGATGTATAATATTTTCTTTGGCATCATCCCTACCGATGACATTCCGAGGATCAACAAAGGAGTGGGTCATGTCCCTCCTTTCCTGCATATTTAACTTCCTATCTCCAAGTCCTTGAGCAAGATTGAACTTATCTTTCTCAGCTGCAATTTCATCTACCCTCTTCCTAATACCTTTGATTTTATGTGCCATTTCAAAACGGACTGCAAGTGGATTAGAACTTGAAAAGAAATTACTCACCTTTTTGCTAGTGCTCCCGTTTCTCTTCATGACTTCCTTCTGCAGAATTCGGTATTGGAATTCATCCAGCACATTCTCAGCATCTTGAAGGACGTCTTTGAGCTCCCCTAGCCAAATACTCAGCCTATGGTCACTGGCTTGCTTCTCCTCAGCATCCAAGAGTACGGCTTTGATGGCTTTGACAGTGCGCTCAAGCTTTGTCAGATCACTTCGGACGCCCCATGCTGAACTGAGCTCTTCGTAAGTAACCGATCCAAGTAGCTCCAGGACCTTCACTGCAACGCCATAGCCAATTTCAGCCATGTTCTTGATCTGGTGCAACGGAAACTGGAAAGGAAGTAAATCAAATGTGAGTGCTCTCTTGCTGGGTTGGAAGTGGAAAGTCAGATTTACAGGATGAGAGGCTTTATTATAGGCGGACAGCTTCAGATCGAGGGTTTGACTTTGGGAGATGGGTTCAGATGGTGTTTGGTTACGGGAAGAGTAGGCTTTTGAGAGTGCCTGAGCGTTGTAGTGGAAGAAAATGACTAAAGAGTAAAGAGCGAAGACAATGGAATGTGAAGATGAATGGCTGTGCTCAGTTGCAAAAATGGTAAAGTGAAGAACATGAAAACAACCAAGCAAAGAGACGTTTATTGGAGTTGGTGAGAGACTTTCAAAGTCTTTTACGCGTGGATGAACAGTGTGGCCATGTGGGGACGGAGCTCTATACCGCGCAGACACTATAGTCTCTATTCATTTATGATTATTGGTATAGTCAAGAAAGATAAAAGAAAAATCAGTTGCACAGTAACTCTCTTTTTTTTCATTTAAATTACAGGCATAATATATTAATTTTATTACTATTGATGTAGCTTCTAACACATCAGACCTTTGGTCGTAGATTCACCACACTCTGTTCACAAACTTAGATATGAGTAATTCTCTTCATGCTCTTTTCTTTGGTAGGGTCCATCTTCACCGTCCAAATTAAAATTTATTGTATAAATTTTGCCAAAGCTATTAAAATAATTATGGGTGATTCAAAATTATGTGAATATATAAAGTCTTTCATATTTTACCAAGATTGCCAAGATTAAAAGTGGATATTTAAAACGATGTCATAATTTGAAATATTAATCTTTATACTCCTTCATATAGTTTTGAATTTTTTAAAGTTCTTAGGTAAATTTATTTATGAAATAATTGTAGCCTTACTACCTGTTTCATAAATGTATTATTGTATTTTTTTTAAAGAGTAAGTTACTAATTTTTCTAAAAGATTATTCTCTCTGTAACTAATATTAGTTATTATATAAATTACTGATTAAGAAATAAATTACTAATTTGGTCATTGACAATAGGTATCAACATTATCTCTTAATTCTTAAAAATAAGTCAATTATATTCTTGATAGTTATGTTAAAAATAAAAATGATTAACATAGAGGTATGCATTCAACTCCCTAATTTGACAAATTTAATCCAATCCAACTTATCATGTCATTTCAAATTGCTTGTTTTTTTTTTGGTGGGTTAATAGTTTTAATTGTAAAAAAAGAAGAAAAAAAGAGTTGGATTATATTCAAATTAGAAAATTTTTTAATACAAAAAATTTAACTCAATCTATGCAGTTAATAATTTGAAAAAAATATATATGCATTAAAAAAAATATTTTGAGACTTTATTTAAATTTGTTGGTTCGGTATGTCTAGATATTTTACTACTTAGTTTTGATGAATTTGAACTACTAGACTTAATTTTGTAAATTAATTAATACACAAATGGAAATTAATTATCAAATTAACTCAGTTAAATGATCCATAATATAAAAACTTTTATATAAAACACAAAGAGAAAAGGCACAAGACTTATCTTTAAATAGCATAGACTATGACCTCATTTTCTTTACTGAACAACTATTAGGGGAGATTTATATAAGTGCACAAATAAGTTTTAAGTGATGATGACATAAAAATTAATAATTAAAGTTTTTTTTCTTTTAATTTCTAGATTCCTCAAGGTTAAGAAGTTGTGCTGGGTCTTTATTTTATATTTTAATTCCAGCCCAACCCAATTGATTCAATGGACAACCCATTTTCAATTATTTTTTGCAGTTTTTAGAAGTATCCTTTATCTACAAGTACCAAGACCCACCAAAATTTAATAAATTGAGTTTAAAAAAGAGACATTCTACTCACTTACTCTTAGGAAATTGAATTGTACAGACGGGCAGCTCCTCAACTCAAATTGAAATTGAAATTGGGGAAAATGTCTTTTACCGCCAGGGCACATGACACACTCCATCAGACGCCACTTCAAACTCTCGTCAAAGTCCGCATTCCATTCTCCTCCACCAACCACCACCTCCAAACCCCTCTCTCCTCTAAACGTCTAGTCATAGCTTTGAACAAAGATTAGTTTTCTTTTTTATTAGTGTATATTATAGTTACATGCTTGGACCGAGTTGACTCATTTTTTAACAAAATGAAGTACTAAATTTTCTAAAAATAAATCTTAAGAACTAATTTGACAATTGAAGTAAAAGTCAAGAGACTAAAATTAGAATTTTAGCATTTATTATTTTTTTAAAAAATTTATTTGATTTTAGACGTGTTTTTTAAATTTTTTATAGTAATATTTTATTTTAAAACTTAAATTAAACATAAAATATGCCTATAAATGAGGATTTAATTAATTACTGTATTTATTATATCAATCATGTCCTAATTTTTTAAGAGTTATGCTTCTTAGATAGTAACTTGTACTCTCTCTGATTTATTAAAATGTGTGTACTCTCTCAAGCTTGTGGAGTCCAAGCTGAAGGAAGTGATTTCAAGGGAACCTACTCTACTTGTTTTGGTGGTTGGCGTTCCGAACATTGGCGAGTCCACTTTAATTAATTCAATCCATCAAATTGCTTCATCTTGCTTTCCTGGTAAGTTGATACCATGTTTTTGTGAAATTATGGTTAGATGTCATTGTCTCGAAATGGAATGTGGTGAAGATTATTTAATTTTATTGAACATTAATGTCTTTGGTTTTCTTTCATAGTGCAGGAGAAGATGAAGCAAGCCACAGTTGGTTCATTGCCTGGTGTTACTCAATATATTGTTGTGCTGGATACAAGATAAAGTGATTCTGTCTTTTGAAGAAACAGAATTTCTAGCTCCATGTTTTTTTCATACTTGTTAGCATTCAATAATTAAGTATTCGTATTTGAGATTGAGCCCTAATATGGATATTGTTGGTAGAAAGATGTTGTAGGTTTGGTTGTGAATTGTTTGATTGACCATTATCACTTAACGAATTGTTGATGTTGTTGCTTTTATGAAAAACGAATTGATTGCAAGGAATTTATTTATGACTTGTGGTATATTATTTGACCACAGATAAAGTGAAGGGGATTACAATGACTTGTGTTATATTTCTGGCTTAATTGATTGATTCACCTCTACCGATTCCCTTCCCCTTCTGATGTTGATCTGCTGTTGAATAGTTCTGTTTCAACATATATGTGTGTGTGTGTGTTTAGATGCTGATATTGAATTGTTAAGCTGCAGATTGTGCATTAGCCTAGCATGTATGTCCTAGACACTCCGGGTGTATTAATGGCTCCAACTTCCAAGTATTCCTGTCATAGAGACAGGATTGAAGCTGGCTCTTGGCACGTATCATCTTCTTGCAAATAATTTCTCTTTAGTTTCTTAAGAGACTTCTCTATGATTAATACAATACACATGTGATGTAAGTGTTCAGACAGCGATGCAAGCATGCCTTTTAGTTTAAGGAATGCTAAATCTTACTTGAAAGATCACATTTGTAAATAGACAAAAATAAGTGACACATCTCTCAAATTACTTATAAAAAAGTTGTGGCCTTCCTACCTATTTCATAAATGTATTATTGTATATTTTTTAAAGTGTTGGTTACTATTTTTTATAAAAAAATATTTTATTGGTAACTATTATTGTTTATTTAATAATATATTATATAAATTATTGATTTAGAATTAAATTACTAATTTGGTCCACTTACTATTAGATTTATCGACGTTATTACTAAATTCTTAAAAACAAGTTAATTACATTCTTGATAGTTATCTTAAAAATGAAAATGATTGCCATAAAGGTATGCATTGATCCCACCAATTCGACATACTTAACCCAACCCAACTTCTTAATATGCCATTTCAAAATGGTTTTTTGTGGGTTATAGATTAAGTTGCTTTTTACCCCCTTAAAAAAAATTGAATTAGATTCAGATTAGCAAATTTTTAATACAAAAATCCAACTCAATCTATGCTATTAATATTTTGAAAAATATATGCATTTTTTTATAAATATTTAGAGATTTTTAAAAATCAGTTAGTTCGATATAGATCCCTTTTGGAAGGGCTGTGTGGTTAAAAGTCTTTCTAAATAAGTGCTGCTCTTTCCCTTTCCCCTTCCTCTATAAGTAAAATTTTTAAAAAAAAAATAGTTCAAATTTGAATGATTAGACTTAATCACGAAAGATTTAGTAACAAAGTGAAAATCTAATGAAAAACCTCTTTATGAGTTTTAGTTAGCTCAATTGGTGAAGTCTCTGATGGTTGAATAAGAGATTTAGGGTTCAATCCCTACTTACATAAAAAACCGATTGATGTTTTGGTTTCACACAATCAAACACTTTCTTTGGAATCACAACATATGTAAGTAAATAATAAATATTTGTCAATAAAACACAATCAATCCCCGCCTATATCGAAAACTGATTGGTCTCTTGGTCTTATGAGAGTACAATCATAAGAAGCAGACGTCATAGGTTGAAAATCTATAAAATAAAATAAAACTCTTTAAATGAAATATTACTCCAAGGACAAAAAAGTTTTATAAATTCAATATAAAAGAAGAATTAAAAAAAAAATAGGACTCATAAAACCTTTGAAGCCTATACCAATTATGCAACCTCTGCAAAAAACTTTCTTGCTTTTAGACCACATAGCACTATTTGGTTTTACACAATCAAACACTTTCTTTGAAAGAACAAGATATATGGGTAAATAATAAATATTTGTCAATGAAACACAAGGAGAAAAGGCACAATATTTTATTTTTAAATAGCATAGACTATGACCTCCTTTTATTTAGAGGAAAGCTATAAAGTTGTGACATAAAAATTAATTAAAAAAATAGAATCAATGAACATATTTCCTCAAACACACTAGAGCGAGGGACAAATGAGGCTTTTGTTCTTTACTGATTTGCTTGAGTTTGCCTCTTTTATGCTCTTCTAAAAAACAGATTTTACCTTAATTTGTTTAATGATCTAAAATTAAAAAAATATAGAAGCAAATTTGAATTCAAATCAAGTAAAAGTCATGACTCATGAGTCAACACTAAATTTGTTGGTGTATTTTGCTTCATTAAATTTGGTTGAATTGGGTTAATTTTAGAGCTGTCAAAGTTAAGAAGTTGGGCTGGGTTTTTATTTTATAAATTAATTCCAGCCCAACCGAATATCGATTCCATAGACAGCCCATTTTCAATTATCTTTTTTGCAGTACTTTATCTACCGGTAGGTCCACTACCAAGGAAGTTGCCACCACCATTTTCAATCACTGTTTGTGTGATAGATATTGAAATTCGTTGAAGTCCGCATTCCTCCAAAAAAGAAAGACTTGGCCAACCCTAACAAACATCATCAAGATTAGTGAATATAGCGTGCTAACAACCACGGGTACCTCGAGTTCGTGTCCGTGTCGAACACGCCTGGACACTCCACGCGTGTCCTCTTTGTTTTGAGTTAGGAGGACTTTTTTTTTTGGGAGGTTGAAATTCAATTGATTCCCTCACCATGTAAAAAATGAGTCAATAGGATCATTTCATCAAAATATGTTAGCCAATGATACAATTTGAACATTCATTTTAAATAACAAGTTTTACTAAAAACGTTGTCATTTCATAGATCTTATTGTTTGATGATTATATATTTTTTTAATAAAATTAAACTGTTTAATTTGCTAAAAGATTTGGACTGAATTATTAACTCATTTTCACAAATCTACTAAGAATAAATCTTAAGGACTAATTTGACAATTGAAGTAAATTTCAAGAGACTAAAATTGAACTTTAGCATTTTTTTATTTATTTTTATTTAAAAAAGATTCATTTGATTTTAGACATGTTTTTAAAAAATTTGACAGTAATTATTTATTTTTAAAACTTAAACCAAAAATAAAATGTCTATAAATATGAAGATATGTTATTCATTTAATTAATTATTTGTTGTAGCAATCCTGTCCTAATTTTTCAAGGATTATGGTGTTTTCATATCTAGTCCTGTATTGTCTGTTTCAATGTCTGTATCTTTGTCCATGCTTCTTAGATAGTAACTTGTCCTCTCTCTCTCTCTCTGATATTTTAGATTGTGTGTGGTGATGATGGTGTTTTATCATGGATTGATGTTTTATCATGAAATTTTAGCTGTTACTATGTTTTGCTAGATTATGTTTGAATGTCATTGTCTTTAATGAAACTATGGGGAAGTTTATTAAATTTTATTGAACAATAACTGCTTTTGTTTTCTTTCATAGTGTAGGGGAAGATGAAGCGTGCTACTGTTGTCCCACTCCTGGTGTTACTCAAGATATTGCTGGATACAAGGTGAAGAGATTGTGTGTTTTATGGTTTATTACCTTAGAAAGTAAAGAGAGACTGAAAGTCTAGTTTCATCTGTCTTTCACAGATATAGTTGATGTTGTTGCTTTTATGAGAAGCATACTGATTGCGAGGAATTTATTTCTGACTTGTGTTATATTATTTGACCACAGAAAAAGTGATGGTAATTAGATTACAATGACTTTGTATTATATTCTATCTTAATTGGTTGATTGCCCCCCCCCCCCCAACCCCCCAACCCAATCTTGCTAGCTGTCTTACTAATTCTTATTTATTTTTTTACTTTTGAATTTCTTTTTTAGCTGGCAAGCGTTTGTAGGTTTATATGAATAGGAAAATAAACTATCCAGCTTAGGTATCTGGTTTTATTGCCAAATTGTGGTCTATGGTGTTTGGTTTATTTGGAGCTTGTTGGGCGATGTTGAAGAATGTTGTTGAGTTGTTAGCTTGCTGGCCTGATCGTTTTAGTCGTCATCAGAATGGGAATTTGTGGATGGTTGCCCCCGCATTGTTTGATGTGGTGCTTATGGTGAGAGAGGAACAATTGGAATTTTGAGGATACAGAGAGAGAGCTTTGCATGATCTCAAATTATTTATCTTTAGAACTTTGTTGGACTGGATGTCAGCTTTGCATAGTCAGCCATTATGTTCTTTTTTTGATTTGATAGATTCATGTAACTTGCATGATTGATTGTTTGGTCCCCAGCAGTTTCTCCCGGCATAGTTGGGCCACACTAATGTTTTGATATCAACAAAATTGCAGTACTTATATAATATAAAAAAAAGTTTGAAACAAGCTAGTTTGGGACTAGCTTATAAGCTAGTTTTTTGCTTTTTAGCTTTTAATTACATGTTATTAAAGCCTCACATTTTCTTACTTTTTCTCATTTTTTCAAATAACAAGTATATTTTAGCATACTTTTAACAAAAAGTTTTCAGCAAAAAATTAAATATATTATTTCCAAATGGACCCTAAATCAGTTGCATAAACTTTATTTAAAGACATGTTTTTAAGGTCAGGCTAAATCATCAATTGTTTGCCTCTTTCCATTTCTTTTTAAAATCTTAGTTTTTATTCCATCTACTGATTCCTTTCTCCCTCTGTTGTTGATCTGCTGTTGAATTCTTTTGGTTCAGCACCTATGGATGTTTAAATGCTGACATTGAATTTTTAAGCTGCAGATTGCGCATCAGCCTAGCATATATTGGTTCCAAGTATCCCTGACATAGAGACAGAACTGAAGCTGGCTCTTGCAGGTAGCATGCTCTTGCAAACAATCTCTTTTAAGTTTCTTGTGAGATTTCTTACAGTACACATGCGAATTTGCACAAACATATACACACTGCTACCTGCATGCTTTTTTAGTTTTAGATGTGCTAATCTTGCTTGAAAGATCACTGTTGTAAACATTAAAAAATGAGTGACTCTCCAATCACGATTAAGAGAAGTCATAGAATACTCAACTTGAGCTGATTTGGTTGCAACAAAGCAATTTGATTCAGCTTCAGTTATGTTGGGTAAGGCCTAAAAATTTTATGCCTCAAGCTGTGTTGGTTAGGGATGAGACTTAAACCCTTTTGTTGACCTCCAACCAACACCGGTTGCCCAAGTTGTGGCTTCTAAAATTTTATACTTCTAAAATTTTATACTTGGTGTCTTGGAATTTATCAGTCTCTTTTCTTTTATTTTTGTGTATTGAAAGTGCACCAGCCTTATTACTTGATGCTAATTAAGGCCCCTACATTTTAATTATGACTTGATTAATGTTAAGCTAATCATCATTAATGTGAAATTTACATAATTAGCTGATTAATCAACCGAAAAAAAGGGTAAAGCATGGACAAGCATAATTGAACAAAACAATTAAACTAAGGGCAGTAAGTACCTTCTCAAAAAAAAAGGGCAGTAAGTAAAGTGATGCAAACCAAAGATAACATCAAATGTGTAATCGAAGAGGAAAACAGAAGAACTCGGCGGAAAAACTACTCCGTGGCCCGACAAGCCAAATCGATCCACTAAGAGAATAAGTTGGAATACCTGGATAATCAAAGAGACCCTCCAAGCCTAATCTACCCATTATATTTGAACTCTCCAAGTTTTTGCTACCAACGGACTACTTGGAATTGTTTCTTCACAAGCTTTCCGAATCTTACAACACCGACCAGTTGCACCGTCTGAAATTTAGCAAAGGCCCAATGCTTCCCAATGATCCAAAGCACACTCAACACTCAGTACTCAGTAATTGTGTGGTGGTGTTTGGGTTTAGCTCATCTCATGTTTTGGAAATTGGAGAGGGAAGAGAGTAGGGAAAAACTAAGGGAATTAAGTAGCAAATTGTAGGCTCAGAGTCACTAGCTCTCCAATGGTGTTTCTAGGGTTTTCTCTTAGGAGGTCTCCTTACAATTTTGTGGAAAATGAGGGTATATATAGTATAGGAATAAAGGAGGAAGGTTGCACCCAAAAATTAGCTTGCAATGCAACTTGCAGGTTGGTCTACCTGTGAGCTACTCGCAAGTCAGCATAGCTGTAAATCTAGAAATGTGGGCATATGCTAGGCAAATAGTGTCAATGAACTATGACTTTAGATATGGCATGCTTAATTTGAAACAGGTGAGCTGTAAGTTCAGACAAAATAATCTGGTTTTTATCTTTAGTTGATGGCTTTTAAGAAGGATGAAGAACTTTTTGGTTATTTGTGACAGTAATGTTCTTTTGTTAATACTTTCTATAGAACTGAAAATCTATAATTTTAGATACAAATATCACTCTATGCAATTTTTGTTATACCCCACATTTCTAAGTAACTAAGCTTGTTATTCCACAAGGTCCTTAGTGCTTGCACAAAAGATTCATAAAGCATGAATGTAAGAACAAATGCTTGAACATAATATTCCATGGATCTCTCAACTTTTATACACAAGAATGTAGTTAGGGTAGTATACACGTAACATGTTTATTTATTTACACATCTTACTTTGAAATACAATGACATAAATGTTTATTTTTACATAAAATACAAAAATGCAAAATAACGTATTTATTTATTTATTTACATCACTTAAAAGCAAATTAAATAACGGAAGTATTTATTTATTTACATCTTGTAATCCAAATTGTAATGAAGAAATGTTTACGAATTATGGAAGGAACTTGTGACTTTGAATTGAGCAACATTTAGATTCTATTGGTTCTGACATGTTGAACTCCTGAAATGAAATTTGTAGTTACATAGTATATCAGAAACTAGCAGTGAGGATTACTATGAAAAATGATTATACAAAAGAAAAATAAATAAATAAAAATTCAATACGTTCATTTAAGATTCTGTGTCTATACCTTGCAGCCCAAACTTTGAAACACAATGTTCTGGAAACAAGATTTAATTCCTCCCCGAATTAAATAGGATTAAATGTTTCTTCTTCTCTCTCTCTCTCTCTTTTGCAGAATCGGTGTGGTGAAAATAAGGATTTAGAAGACCGCTTTAGTTTTGGAAATTCAATTTCAACCAAAAAGATATTTTTGGTTTTAATTTAATTTGAATCTAATTTGGACAAAGAGGGCTTCAGTTGGTTTTTATTTTATTTTATATATATATATATATATAAATGAAATAGGGGGTTTGGGTTCATAGCAAAAAAAAAAAAGAAAAAGAAAAGAAAGTTGTAAAGACACTCTATAATAATAGGACAAAAATACTAATAAGAAGACAAATCTGCCCTTACCTCATCATCTTCTCTTGGTAAATTTATGCTACCCTCATCAAGAACAATCTGTGGTACATGAGTGATCTTCTGTACATTTTCTACTCAAATCAGGACAACCATAAATCAACAATTCTGTTAGTGCCTCCATCCCCTCTGGGAGAGATGACAACTTAGGGCAATTGTCAATCCAAAGTGTCTGAAGTGATTTCAGACGTGGCAGCCAATCCGGCAAAGCCGTTAAATTTTCACATCCTCCAATCCATAGCAGCTGTAAAGTGTTTGCAGATCCTTGGAGCCATTGGGGCAAAACCTCCAACTTTGGTAAACGGAAAAACATTAAATTTTGGAGGCTCAACTTGAGATCTTGATTGTCTTCTTCTCCCGCTACCTCCATCAAACTAAGCTCTTTACAATCCCTAATTATTAGGGTCTCTAGGGCAGTTAGGTGTTTGATACTCAGTGCCAAAGAGGTCAAACTTGGACAATTTCCAACCACCAATGTTCGAAGATAGGTGAGGCGCCCCTCCTCCATCCCTTCAAACACACATTTTAGATTCACACATCTCCATATCCATAAAGATCGAAGAGAACTCAAGCAACCTATTGCCTTCTCCGACAAGCAAGTATGCTTTGTTGTAACCATAAAAAACCTGAGCCTGATTATGTCCCCTATACCTTTCGGCAACTGTTCAAGATTGTGGCAATTTTCAAGCAGTAGAGTTTGCAAACCGTGCAGCTTGCAAATGGAATCTGGAAGTCGCTTGATTATGAGATTATATGATAGGTCAAGATATCTCAAATGTTTCAAACTTCCGATAGAACTTGGCAACACCTCGAAGGATGAATTTTTCAGATCAAGCACCCGCAAGTACTTAAATCTTGAGATGCATGTTTCAAGTAAGGACATGGATTGGTCTGTTTGGAAAATAATAGTCTGAACTTTGCTCAACTTCTCTAATTGTGTCGTAACTTCTTGCTCATTGTCTGAAAATGACAGGTGACAAACTTTTGCAGCAAGGGTGGATTTCTTGGTCACTACTGAACTCTCTCTTTTGGCAATTGAGAGTGCAAGATCATGGATAAGATCATGCATTTTAAAGGTAAAATACAAGATATTTTCTTGTTCAACATCTTGAAAGAAAGATCTCGACAACAACTCCTTGATATACAAGTTGCCGACATCTTCCAACTCTAGATTTTCATCCTTAGATGAATGAAGAATTCCATGTGCCATCCAAAATTGAATCAAGAGAAGATTATTGAAAACAAAATCCTTTGGGAAGATAGAACAATATGCAAAACATGGCTTCAAGTGAAATGGCAATTGATTGTAACTGAGCTTTAATGCAGGTAAGATGCCACTCTCCTTTTGATTTAAATGCCATATCTCATTATCTCTAATAGATATCCACGCATTTTCATCAACTTTTGAATAGAGTAGGCAGGCTAAAGTATTCACTGCCAATGGAACCCCTCTACATTTTTTGACAATTTCTTTTCCAATTTCTAAGAGGTTTGGATATTGTTCTTCTTCTCCTTCCTTAAATGCCAATTTCACAAACAAAGGCAAACAATCCTTTTGGGATAGACCATCTAAATTGTAACACTCAGTTGTACTCATAATATTAGCAACAGAGCTATTCCGTGTTGTCATTATGATTTTACTTCCATAACCACCGCCAAGTAACAAATTTTTCAATTCAATCCATTTTTTACGATCATTATTCCAAACATCATCTAAGACAAGAAGAAATTTCTTATCTTTTATAAGTTCTCTTAAGTGCATTTGCAACTGATCTATGCTCAAATTCTCATCAATACCAACTGATGATTTAAGGATTTCTGTTATCAATCTTTTAACATCAAAATCCTCAGACACACACACCCACATTTTCAATTGAAAATGTCTAACTACCTGTTCATCATTATACACCAACTTGGCAAGTGTGGTCTTCCCCAAACCACCAATCCCAACTATAGGTATTACACTGACATTTCTGTCAGCATCTTGCTGCATCAAAAAAGTTATAATTTTTTTTTTGTCATCATCCCTACCAATGACATTATGAGAAGGAATAAAGGAGTGGGTCATGTCCCTCCGATACATTGTTGTCTTCCTATCTTCAAGACGTGCAACAAGATTGAATTCAGCCTTAAGATCTGAAATATCATCTACCCTCTCCCTAATACCCTTGATTTTATGTGCCATTTCAAAACGGAAGACAAGTGGATTAGAGCCAGAAAAGAAATAACCCACCTTTTTGCGAGTGCTCCTGCATCTCTTCAGTACTTCCTTCTGCAGAATTTGATATTGATATTCATCTAGGACATTCTCCGCATCATTAAAGACATCTTTGAGCTGTCCTAGCCAATGGTTCAGCCTATGGTCAGTTTCTTGCTTCTCCTCAGCATCTAAGAGCACAGCCTTAATGGCTAACACGGTGCACTCAAGCCTTTTCAGATCGCTTTGTACGCCCCATGCTGAGCTGAGCTCCTCGTAAATAAGGGATCCAAGCAGCTCCACGATCTTCCCTGCAATGCAATAGGCATTTTCAGCCATGTTCCTGTGGTGGTGGGATGGAAAGGTTTTTGATGGTTAAGTGAATCAATGCCTTCTAAGTATTAGCAGCTGTTTTTATTACAGAGCAATTCTGAGAGGGTAGATATAATTAGCAGCGGTTTTTACTGCACCATGGATCATGACTTGACTTGGCACACAATTCTTTTTAGGCCGTAGGCAAAGCATGGAATAGGAATACTTACGCATTAGACTAAGTATATATCTTTTAATTTGTTGGGGCGGAATCATTTTCTTTTAGGTGTAAGTAAATTAAATATTCGATGCATACTCTAGTTGAGAATATATTTGCTGGAATCTCATTATTTGTTTGAAAGCAAAAAGAGGGGGCTAGATAGAAGCTGTGACATACTATGCAAAGAATGATGCCTTTCTTTCCAATGTTAGCCGGTGCAGGGGACATTCTTTGAGTTGATAAGGGTGTTGGCTAACGATATTCTCTCTTAAATTGAATATCTGTATCCATACTAGTACTATGGATTACAATTGGCTTGGAATTGGGATTAGAATCGGATTCCCAGCTAGTAGTTCAACGTATTACGTCAGAGAACACTTCATATAGTCCACTTCTAACAAATTAAATCAATGATTGCAGGTGTCTACTTACACAAACAATGGTAAATTTAATCATTTAACCACTTAATTCTAACACTCCTTTAATCACTTAACCACACAATTCTAACATGCTTGATTTGAAACAGATGATTACTAAGTTCAAAGGAAAATGATCTTTCTTTTCTTTTTCTTTTTAAAAATTTTAAATTTATTTAGCTTCACTTGATGGTTTTTTAAAAAGGATGAGAATCTTTTTTGTTAATACTTGCACCCCTTTAATGTTCTTTTGTTAGTACTTTTAAAAAAATGAAGAATTGTTGAAAGAGTGAATGACAATAATTTATGGTAGGGATAAATGAGTAAACAATAAAAGCTTGTTCTGGGGTGGTTGAGATGACATCAAGGTAAGCAAAAAAAATGTTATTTGATTTAGATGTAAATAAGAGAAAACTTACAAGGAACCCTGTAGACAATACATAAATTGGGGAAGAGTAAATTCACCTGTTTTGCAGTATCATTGAGTAAGATTGTGTTGCTTGAGGTGGAAATTTTGATTTCAATGAGAAGATTTGGAAAGGAATAAGTGGGATTAGTGGTAAGAGATAGGAGAACAAACATTTGTCACTACATGGAATCAAAAGCTGCCAAGCTTTTCCAAAATGCTTTTCTATGTATATATATACTCTAGCTCTTTGAACGTTACTTTTTATGCCATTTGTAGTTTTTATTGTTGTGGCTTATATCAGCCGGTCTCCATGTGACCTGTGAATATCTTGGTCCATTCATCCTTGATGACGTCCCTAATGCAAATGCTGTCTTGAGTTGATAGTCACTTTCATTTTTTGGTGTAATTGTATATGCTGCTCTTTTCTTTTTCCCTCCTACTTTCTTCTGTTGATATCTCAAATTTACTCAAGTTGTATTACAAAGCTAATGCATGCTTGCATGTGTTGGTGAGTTCTTGTCACATTCTCAATGAAAAATTTGCAATGCTAATGTGCTCCATTTTGGACGCACTAAATGATTGCAATCTCTTTTTTTTTTTTAATGGGATGATAGCAATCTGTGTCCAAAATTAACAGTTAGGACACAATGACACTAATTTCAAATTGTTGCTGATTGATAAACGTTTTTTTATTCCAGGTAAAAAACAAGATGTCCAGCTCTAAAAATTTCATTACACGGTCTATTTGGTTGGGTGTAAAAGGGTGAGGATGGAATTTACTATTTTATCTATTTTTAAATCATTTCTTTCATCTTTTGTTGTAATAAGAGTACAACAGTAGGATTTTATTTCAGCATGGTCACAAATTATTATAGTGAGGAGCAAGTAATTGATGTGAGAAAAATTCAAAGCTGAATCTAATTTAGAAAATGATTAAAATTCAAGAGAGAAGATCAAAATCCATTGGTTCGTTTGCTTGTATAATGTAGATCAAAGTTGATCAATATGAGTTATCATTGAAAAAAGAAATTGAAGGCATTATTCAATAAGACTGTTTTAAAGTGGTTGGTGAAATCATTCATATTGAGGCGCTATTGTCCTTAATTTTTAAGTATAAATTAGTTGCTAACAAATGCAAAAATTGTTTTGGTCCCAGTGTCCTTAAATTTGAAGCATAAATTATCTTTCAAGAAAAGTAGAGGTTGTTCTTTTTTAAGATTTGTGCCTTTTGGATTTTAAGTGACACCCAATTTTCTTTATGGAATTGCACTGCTTGCTTTAATATTTTTTTGCTAATCTGCTTTAATATATATATTCCGTTGTTCTTTTTTTTACAAATTGGTGTTTCTCCCACCAAGCAAACACCAAGTTGTGCAAAGTATAAAATGAATTGAGTACACCTTTGCATCTATAAAGAGAACAGTAAGATAGTTACATAACATTCCATCTTGACATATTCACATGGACATTAATTAAGTTTAAAAAAAAAATAATGATCACTATCCGTACTCAATTTGTCTGAAGGGAAACGCTTTTCTTCCTATCAAATTTCAGTGCTGAAAATGAGGACCACATATGGGCTGTGGCCATTCTTTCAATTGATTTAGGAAGTCCCAGTCTTGAACAAAAGTAAATAGTAAATGCTCTTTAGCCCTGCAACAACATAAGAAGCATAGGACATTATTTCATTGTTAGAACTTAGGAGTCAACTGGAAAAACATGCAGAATGGCACAGCACAATGAAATTAAAGTTAAAAAAGGGAATAAAAAATCTGACTAGGGATGAGAGATAGATTTCCAACAGTAAATAGTAAAAGCGTTTATCTTCTCATTCTTTTCAAAACAGTAAGGGAGAAACTAGAAAACATTTCTTTTTTGGTTTCTTGAAACATGTTTAATTTCTTATTTCTTATTTGGTTTTCTTCCTGTTAAATAATTCCTAATAACATTAAAAGAAAAACAAAGGAAGCACTATGGACACTGACCATCATTGTTTGGTCAAGAACTTGTCTTTTGCCATGGAAATTTCAGTTGTGGTAAGGTAACAAAGAATAAGTTGCTTCAAGCTGTCAGTGCATGGCCTACTAGTTTATCATAGTCAACTTTTACAAGTACATTATAATCAAAAACTTTTAATATAACCTGTTAAGTCATCGAATACATTGGTGAGCAGAGGAATTTTTGATACAGAACACCCAAAGATGGAAATCATTTTACACTGACTTGGAAACATATTAGAACTTGAAAACAGAACTTGTTACAAAAGTAAAGGTACCCTGCAAAAGAATGCAACAAGGAATTGAGCAGAGAAACTAAAATGGAGATCCAATAAGAGGATGTGTCAATTAAAAAAAAACTGCCATATCCATGCTTCTATATGAGATTATTCAAATATCAGGTGTAGACATGAGAGATGGATATACAACAGTGACTTTGATTATTATATATAAAAGGAAGTAAAGGAAGCATGCAGGAATTGTAGATATCAGTAAAAAGAAACTCAAAAGTCACAGTTTCTAATATTGTTTCTCATGACATTATACCACAGGATTAATTAAACAAAGGAATTGTAGATATTTGTAAAAAGAAAAGACGCATGCAGGCACTGTATCAAAATGTTAAATCTCATGTTGAAACATATTTTGCAATTTCATCTTTCAATTAGAGATGGAAAACCAAAATTCTTCCCCTTAAGAACAATAAAGGATGAAATGATAAAAACAAGAAGCACAATCAAAAGATTGTCTCACACAACGATTCATTGGAGGCTTCCATTCTCAAAATTGAAATAAATAAAGGCATCAATTATGCACTAGCTTCCAACTGCCACCAAGTTTGCAAGCAACTAAGTCACCTGTATATTTCCCAAGGCAACTGTCAAAATTACTTCCTATATTATAAGTATGATTAAATGAATCTGTTTGTCATCAAGAGCTCCTTTGGCTTTGTGATTTGTGGAGAAAAAGAGCGATTTTATATGCAAAGGAAAAAAAATTGGCATTTGGCTTTGAGTTTTGAAGAAATTGTATTTTCAAAACTGAGGAAAATGTGCATGAGAGCATCTTCAAGTCATAGCTCATGGGGTGCATTTTTAGAATCACAACAGCAACACTTGTCACAGATTTTACGAAATACGTTATTGCATTTTCAGATTTCACGTTTTCAAGTGAAGTAATTGTGTAAAAGAGGTAAATTAACAAGCGGCCAGTAGTAGTACAAGAATTTGATTCTCTCCTTGTAGACACTGAGAAGATGTACATTAGTCAAATATATAAGTGTCTAGCCAATCTCTTCCTATCAATGTAATAACATTTTCATAATTTAAAAAAAAAACATTAATTCATATAGGAAGTTTTTTTTGAGAAACATTAATTCATACGGGAACTTACGGGTCGAGTAGAACTGATATAGGTGGCTGACTACAAAACTTGACTTGTAAACTTTTCCATGCCTCCTTTGGAAGTATTAATTCGTAAATCTATGGGAAGCTTAATGAGAACATTGAGGTGACTGTAAAAAACCCAATCAGACAGAATTATAAGCATCCAAGAAGGCAAGAAATCCTTTATTATTTTTCTCATCTTCTATAAGTATTAATATTATTTTCAATATTTACAAAGAAAAATCATTTTCAATATTAATAGAAATTTTTTTATTAATTTAAAATAAAATTTATTTGTCACCAAAAATGAAATTAAAAAGAAATGCAAGTAAAATCAAGAGCTAGTCAAGTAGAACAAATACCTGATTATCAAAGGGGTGCATAGCTTTTTACCAAAAAAAAGGATGCATAGCCTCGGCTTAGGAATGAGTTCACCATCAATTTCTATGCAGGGGATGAGAGCAATCTTGCGCCACTCCTCTTTCCTTTGCATTCATATCATCAATGTAGGGCATTCTTTGATCCGTAAGTGAGAAATGAAGGCAGGCAGCCCCTCCTCTGGCATGTGCTTCAGCTTAGGGCAATCTATGATCCCAATCGTCGAAGAGAGGTAAGGTGTTGAAGCCCTTTCTTGTCCAATGATCTCATATTTTGAAATCTAACAATGCTAAGTTGTGTAAGACTTGTAGGCAGTAAATCCTCATCTGGAATTCTGGAAAGGACTCCAAATCCGGGCAATCACCTGCAATATTAGACAATAATAATGATGTAAGCTTGAGAAAATACATGTTATTTCCGTTGCATGTATCCTCCCCCTCACATGGGGGTAGACCCCACATATACGACCTCGTCAAGCTCAACTTGGCCTTCCAACAACTGGCAATTCGGTGAATGACCAATACCATAAAATAATCCCTTTGCCTCAAGCACAGATTTTAAAGTAAAATTCCAGACATCTGGCCTTTTGTATTGCTAACAATATCCATGGTCTCTGTATTGAAGTGCACGATGATATATGGATTGTTGTACACTCTGAAACATTCAAGATAATCAACCTATTAAGCAAACATTGAGGTTAGGGAGTTGAAAACTCACGTACAAGTTGTTCATTAGTACATAATTCACCAGCAAAAAGGCAGCCAACAGATGAAAAAAAAAATGACCATCACAAATTGAAACTTTTTAGCCGCTACTAAGAAATGGACAGTGGCATTATAATTAGTGTCAAGGCAGAGGGTCATTGCCAGTCCCACAAGATACTTGTAATGTAGGTTTAAACAATGGCATAAATGAGATTTAACATTCTTTGAAGTGGCTCCCAATAGAGAATTTAAATGATAGAAATTATTGCATGGCAATTGAGGTAAAAATATGTAAGAAATGTTGTTATCAGCAAGAGTACCTTCTGGCACTTTACAATGCACTACCATCGGCTACATGCCATACTAATAAGTTAGAATGATCAAAATCAATCATGTCAACAATAGAGAAAATATTCAAGGATGAGATACTATAATCTAATTGGCGTTGTTTGATGCCCCAACCGCATAGGTATCAGTAAGCCATAATGTCCCTCTTTTTACAATCCTTACATCTAATAACACAATTATCGATGGGTACACTCAAATCCTAAATTGTCAAATTTGATCTCCCCACCCCCTCTTTTTTTCTTTGCTAATTCCCTCTTATATAAGGAAAAGCTTTAGAATACAATGGACCTAAAATTACTAGAGAAAGGGATTCTCGGAAGACATGCAAGGCCCGGTTCATCAAGACCAAAATGTAAATAGAAAGTACGTCACGTTCTCCAAAATCCATATAAAACAACACCTTCCCAAATTTTTACTACAAATTGATCATTTAATATCATACGAATTTATTTAAAAACTTATACAAATCAATTTCAAGTATATATAAATATATTTTAAGACAATTATATATATATATATATAATACATTATCCAATCAAAAAATAAAACAATTTTTTGTTTATCCTTATTTATTTATTTATTATTGTTTACCAATTTGATGTGCCATGATTAGAGTGATTGATATACAAAACATTTTTACATAAAATAATTTGTATACTTTTGTTGGTTATTCACTTATTCTCAAGTCAAGGCCACTCGATCAAAATAGAGTGTTATTTGTGTTCACACGTGGCACCCAGTTTAGCCACACCCAGAGAGAGAGAGAGAGAGAGAGAGAGCAAAGGGAAGAAAATAATCCACATAAATATAAAATAACTCATCACTTCACTTTTACAAAACTAGCCACCCATTCCTTCTCCACTCCTTTGCAGCATACCGCTCACACGCTATGAAAAGAAGGGTATTCCCTGCAATTATGAAAAACTTCTAGGTGATTTATATCTACTACCTGGAAAATCCTACTAATTAATTTCTCACTTTTTTTTTTTTTGGTAGTGTGTTTTAGTTGAGACAAAAAGCACTGCTTCTTCCTCATGGCGCTTCTGGCTCAGGGTGGGTGCACACGGTTGCACGTGCGATGCCATGCGCACGCTAGACCGCATAGAGTACTGAGTCCGTTTGCTACTCTATCTCTAGACCGCATAGAGTACTGACTAGGTAACAAGCACAGACACCCTCCAAACGTGTCCGACACGCTGGGATACGCCCTCTTTGTTTTGTGGTGTTTTGGGTTAAAATTCGATAGGCAAATTTAGTCCCTCAATTTGTAAAAATATGGTCATTTTTATCAGTATCTCTGTTAGCAAATGATGCAATTTATTCAAAACATTTCTGTGTTATTTAATATATCTTATTGTTTGATGAGTATTAGGTTTTTTTTTTTATTTTTAAATGTTTAAACAGCTTAATTTGCTAAAATATTGGGACAGAAGGACAAGATTGACTCATTTTGACAAACTGCGGTACTAAATTGACAAATTTTAAATGTTAATGACTAATTTGACAATTTAAGTAAATGTCAAGAGACTAAATTGAATTTTAGTAAAAATTTTAAAATTGGATTTTAGATTTTTTATTTATTTTTAATTTTAAAAAATTGATAGTTATTATTATTTTTAAATTTTTTTAAAAAAATTCCTTTAAATGAAATATATATATATATATATATATATATATATGTTAATTATCCATTCTTCTTATATAGTGTAATAGTAACTTGTCCTCTCGCTTGTCTTATCATGGTTCATGTACTGAAAGCTTCTTGAGCTTGTGGAGTTCAAGCTGAGGGAAGTGATTTCAAGGGAACCCACTCTACTTGTTTTGGTGGTTGGTGTTCCTAATGTTGTCAAGTTGGCTTTAATTAATTCGATCCATCAAATTGCATCGTCTCGACTTCCTGGTAAGTTGTTACTATGTTTTTGCTAGATTATGGTTGGATGTCATTGTCTTGACTCTTGAAATGGAACTGGTAAAGGTTATTAAATTATTTTAACAATAACAACTTCAGTTTTCTTTCATTGTGTAGGGGAAGATGAAGTGAGCTACAGTCGGCCCATTGCCTGGAATTACTCAAGATATTGCTGGATACAAGTTCAACTAATTTTGTGTTTTATGGTTTATATACCATAGAAAGTAATAAGAGACTGAAATCTTAGCTTCATGTGTTTTTCATACTTGTTAGCATTCAATAATTAAGACGATATATTTGGGATTGGACCCTGATATTGATAATGTTGGTAGGAAGATTATGTAGGTTTGGTTGTGAATTGTTTGATTCTCCATTATCACTTGATATTTAGATGATGTTCTTGCTTTTATGAGCAACAGACTGTTTGCAAAGGAGTTATTTCTTGCTCGTGTTATACACACACACACACTCTAGCTCTTTTTCACGTTTTTCCTTTCAGGATTTTGTCACAAAAGTCCAATGTGCTTTGTATTTAACTCTATTAGAATTCACTGGTAATGTAGAAGATGAGAGTGACTTGGAGGGTCTTATAGAGCAGCAGTTTGAAGCACTGCAGAGGCATTTAAGATACCTCATAAGGCCTCAGAAGCTCGTTTGATGGTATCAAAAAAGCATCTTACTTTATTTAGGGTAGGTAAAATTGGTCCATTCATCCCAGATGATGCCTCTGATGCAAATACTGTGTCTTGACTTGTTAGTCACTTTTTTTTTTTTTGGTGTAACATTACTATTGTATATGCTGGTGTTTTTTTTTCCTCCTCTTTTCCCTCCAACTTTGTTGTGTTAATGTCTCAAATTTACTCAAGTTATATTACAAAGCTAATAGATGCTTGCATGTGTTGGTGAGTTCTTGTCACATTCTTAATGAAAAATCTGCATTCCAATGCTAATGATGCTCCATTTTGGACGCACTAGATGATAGCAATCTTTTTCTTTTTCTTTTTTATGGGATTATAGCAATATTTGTGTCCAAAATAGTTAGGACTCAATAACACTAATTACAAATTGCTGCTTAGATTGATAAGCGTTTTTTTTATTCCAGGTATTTAAAAAAAAAAAAAAAGGCTGGGTTCAAAAATTCCATTACATGATCTGTCTGGTTGGGTGTAAAAGGGTGAGGATGGAGAATGAGAGACTTCACTTGATTGGTGTGGTGGAAAAAACAAAAGAGGAGGAAAAGTAGGGGAATTTTAAAAAAAAATAAGTGGTATTTATTATTTTGTCTTTTTTTAATTACAATCTTTTCTTTCATCTTTTGATGTAAAAAGAGTTTAATAGTAGGGTTTCATTTCAGCATGGTCACTAATTATTCTAGTGAGTAGCAAGTAGTTGATGTGAAAAAAATTCAAAGCTGAATCTAATTTAGAAAATGATTAAAATTCACGAAGGAGATCAAAGTTCATTGGTCCTTTGCTTGTATGATGTAGAGCAAAGTTGATCAATATGAGATATCATTTAAAAAAATTGAAGGCATTATTCAACAAGACTGTTTGGAAATGGTTGGTGAAATCATTCATATTGAGGCACTATTTTCCTTCAATTTTAAGCATAAATTAGTTGTTAACAAATGCAATGATCGCTTTGGTTCTAGTGTTCTTAAATTTGAAGCATAAATTAGCTTTTAAGAAAGCATAAATTAGCTTTTAAAAAAGTAAATGTTGTTATTTTTTAAGTTTTGTGCCTTATAGATTTTAGGTGACACCCATCTTTCTCTTTTGGGATTGCATTGCTTGCTTTGGCATAGCTATTTAAAAAGGGTTGTGATTAAGTTATAACCTCTAAATATTAGCCATACGATCTTAATATTGACCAAATTATTATTATTTAATTGGACCTTGGCTCTTGGATAGTTCAATTCTAGTTCTTATAAGTTAGATCCTAAATTTTAATGGGATATTAGAGAATTCTATTATATAATTAGCCATTTCATGTTATCCCCTCAAACTTTTTTCCAATAATTTTAGTGGGATTGCATTTATGTTCTTCAATTTCGATATAAATAGAGGGAATTCTAATAACATAAAATTCAATTATTAACATGATATTAGTGGAGATTAAAACAATTCTTGTTGAGAAATTCGAGTGTTTAAGCTCCTTTGGCATAAGACAGATTTGAAAAATAACGCTCACTATTCACAAACTTGAGAACCAATGGCCTATAATCATTGGTGTGTCATTTTTCTAAACTTTTAATATATCATTTATAAATTTGGTTTAAGTTAGAAAGAGCTTATGATCGAAATGAAAATTCATAATTCCAAATACAAATGCCACTCCCTTCGATGAGAATTACACCCCATTTTCTAATTAATTAAGCATATTAATATACACATTGCTTATAGCATGCAAAAAAAGAATTATAAAACATGAATATAAGAACATAGGCTTGCATACACCAATCCATAGATCTCTCAAATTTATACACAAGAATGTACTCAAGAGAGCATACAGATCACTCCTCCATCAGCTCCAGCTTCTTCAGCCAACTATAGTTTTGGGTAAAAAGTGAGTGAAAAATGGAAGTATCGTCGGACTGGAAATCCCTCTCCCAATATCATCAGTTTTCAAACCTCCACTTCTCCTCACAGACTCATCATCAAAATCCATATTGGGTCCTCTCTTCTTCAACCCTAAACCCAAAACCCTTTCTGTTCTCCTCTCTTCTCCATCTCTGCCAAACCCACCACCTTTCCTCCAAACCCACAACCTCCTCTCCTTCCTTTGCCTCCCTCTTTCTCTTCTTCCCCACCGGTCCCAATACCGACCGACATTCTCAGGATTGCGGTTAACCCCTTTCCCTTTCCAGGTAATAATCATAATCATTCCACTGTTGTTGGGTATTTGCTGGCTTCTACATTGTGCTCTATGCATTGGTTTGTTGTTCAGGAGAGTTATGTTGTTTATGCTTGTTGGAGTCCACATATACCCGAGGAGAGTGTAGTTTTGTTAGAAAGTGGTGTTTTGTTCTTGTTTGATTTGGAGTCTTGTTTTAGAAGAAGTAGGACTTCCAATTCCAATGTGCGTTTTAGAGGGACTAAGTTGCCTATATCGTGGGATGCTGATGCTGTTTCAGGGAATTGTAAATGGTTGAGCTGTGAATTCAGTTGGCATCCTAGGATTTTGATTGTTGCCCGGTCTGATGCTGTTTTCTTGGTCAATTTAAGGTTTGATGGGTGCGCTGTGAGTAGTTTAGCTAAGGTTGAGATGTTGAGGCTGTATACTTCGGTTCAAAATGAACGGTTCCTTACGTTTTCAATGGCGGGGGGATCTGATGGTTTCTGTTTTGCATTGGCCTCGGATAGTTTGTTGGTTCTTTGTGATGTGCGGAAACCAATGATGCCGTTGTTGCAATGGGCTCACGGTCTTGATAATCTGTGCCATATTAATGTATTTAGATTGTCGGAATTGGGATCAAACTCGAGGGACGATACATATAGGTGGGCTTTTGAATCGGGTTTTTGTATTATATTGGGATCTTTATGGAATTGTGAGTTTAATCTATTTTGTTATGGACCTACTTTACCAACCCCGAGAGGATCCATTATTTCTGAAGTTTCGGAAGTTTTGAAAACCCATTATGCATGGGAGCTCCCTTCAGATCTCTTATTGTTGGGTCGTGAGTGTCAATGTGGAAGTTGTCTTGTGAGAGAGGAGATTTTGAAGGATGATCTTCTTGAATGGATTGATTGGCGGCATAAGAAAGAATTGGCTTTGGGTTTTGTCATTTTAAACAAAGATCTATCGGCAATGCTTTCTGAGTCGAATGAAATTGATGGTTTTACATTGACAAGACTTATGTCATCAGGGAAGCTTGAATCACAAAGCTATTGTGCCTCGTGGATGTTGAAAGAACTTCACACAGAACGGTTCGATTCTAAGATGATTCCTTGTATACTATGGATGATGAGGACTACAAATTTCCTAGAAGATTTAAGTACGTGAACTCTCTGCATATTTGAATGGTAGTCTAACTGAAGTCCTGGTTTCAAAATTGAAAAAGCCTTGCAGGGGTCCTTGAGAAAAGGAATCTTTTAGCTCAGAATCTCGTGAAATCTTGTGTGAGAAGTTGAAGGCTTGTGGGTTCGGTCGATTGAGATCGTTTCCTGCAGTTTCTGTTGTTTTTAATGACATCAGCTCGCCAGCAAGCATACATGAGGTTGCTTTGAGAAGATTGTGGGCAGGCCTGCCAATGGAACTTTTACAACTGGCCTATTCCAACTACTCAGAGTTCCTTGACGTACTTTTGGACCAGAAAAAAGTATCTTTGGAATTTTAAGGTGTCCCTGACCTACCTCAATTGCCTCCTTTCTTTCTAAGAAGGCCTTCATGCCATAGCAATAAGTGGTCACACAAGGTGCAGCGAGATGATGCTCTAGTGGGTCCAGTACTTCCTAATGGCCACTCAGAGTCAGAAGACGAAGCAGGTGTATTTTCATTAGAGAGGGAAATTAGCCTACAGTGTGATGAAATCAAGCAGGTGGCCAGTGAAATGGCCTTGTCAGATTCTAGTTGTAAGCTTCATGGCGACCAAGCTGGCTCCCTTGCTGATGAAAGAGAAGATATGTGGGGCAGTTCTCAAAAACCAAAACTTTATTGTATATACCATCCAGTTGCATGTTAGTGCTCTACCATGGATCACGTACAGGACAATGTCTTTAAGGATGAGAAATTTGATAACTTGATTTTTAAAGTGCCTGAGAAGAAGAAGCATGTTCCTAATGGCTTGGTGGAAACCGTTGGACCAGAACTGTTTGATGATCTCTGCCCCGCTGATTTGAGATTTGATACTTCTGCCAAGAACTTTGGGCCAAATTAATTAAAGATATACGAAGTTTTGAAGAATAAATGGTCTAAATGGCAAGACGGATTTAATTTATATCAGAAATTTTGCACAGAGTCTAAATTCCAAAAGCAATCGGCATGACAGTTAGATCTTCAGGTGTTGACTCGTGAGGGAACAAGATTGTCTATGATCTATGTACACAATTTTAGATCATAGACAATTTTACCAAGTGGGTCCAAGACCTCTTCTTCTTGTAAGTTTTTTGTTTATAGATTTGTTTCAAGTTTTCTCTTTCTGGGTTTTTCCACTTTTGGTGATTTGAACATTCTTTGCTTTGGTTTACAATTTCTGCAGCTAGAGATGAATTTGTTGAAGATGTTACGACTGTTGTAAGTAGTAAATAATTTTCTTTTATTTGAAAACAAGGACTTTTTCTCTTTTGGGTATATTTTTTATTTTGATTTTTCATTAAGCAAATTTAAATCTCTGCTTAACTACAGACTTTGAATGGCCATAACGAGCGCCTAAATGTGCTGCCCCAGGTTGGGTTCTCTTTGATGATGCATCCATAATAGTTAAGTTGGAGTAGTAAATTTCAGATCTTTACTCTTCAAATTATTTGGTTTTTGCTATATAGGAATCAGCAACTACCGCTAAAGAACCGATTAGAATTGTTTATTCAGATACCTCAACCAAATCTCTTCCAAATTCAGATGATTTAGACCTACAGGACACCCACATTGCAGTTTCAAGTCAAGGTACTCCTTAAAAAGTCATTTTTCTGGTTCTAATTTTTGTTTTGTTTTGTAATTACTAAAATCAATATTTGCACAATTGCATAATTGTTCTCATCCTTATAATTTTCTGCTTGGTAATTTTATCATTTATATATGCCTTTAGTAGAATCAAGGTGTACCAGAGTATCATCTACGACAGATGAGGAAGAACAAGATCAAAGAACTAACCTCATCAGGGAGGTCACAAATTCACCTGAGGAAGCAAATGACTCAAATGAGCATGATACTGACACAACCACTCAAAAGGACATTGGGGAAGATACAATTGATGCAGATGACCAGGCTGACCTGTCATCAGATAATGCCTCTCAAAATACCCAAGATATGGTATATGATATTTACTTTTTTCTCTTTAACTTGCTTCTTTTTTTTCTTTTCTTTTTTTGATTGTCTAATTTGTACTGGTTGCTGCTGCTCCTATCTGTAAAAGTCTTTTGATAGCTCTGTTTTATGTTAAAATAGAATTGTATACATTATAAATGCTGTGATACTTCTATGCTCCTCATCGTGATTGGGGTGCTCTTTTGTTGACTTGATGTTTGTTAGTGGGTTTCATCATCTAACATGTTGAAGTAAAATCTACTTTAGGACTTGTCATTCGGATGTTGGAAATAGTATGTCCTAATAGTCAACCAAAAAAAAAAAAAAAAAGAAGTCATTCTGACTATCTTGTGTATTGCTTGGGTACTACTCATCCCTAGCTTGAATGTTTATGACATAGTATTTCAATTTTTTTTTTAACATGTTATATCATATCTCCTTGAAATAGGGGTTAAACTATTACGTTTGATATTTATTTTGATCATTATCATTGTTGCCTACTGTTATTAAATTATTTTATCCTAATCATTTGATGAAATATGCTTTCTTTGCAAACTTCTTATTTCTGATTCATGCATATTATCTTGAATAACCGCCTCCATGCCAAACTCTGGGCCTTTTTGTCCCCTTTTTTCCCTATCTACCATGTGGAAAATTGGAATTTTATTGTGCATTTTAATCTTCTTTTTTTTATTAATTATTTCCATTTTTCCTCCAGGAAATAAAGGATGGGCAACAATCCACTCAAACTTCAAGTAAGGTTAAAAGGAAGGAATGCATAAAATCTGACTCTAGCATACAGAATGACCAAACAGCTATGCCGGATACTTGGGTGCAACTCAAAGATCAGATCATCAGGGCAAAGGTTTATCTATCCCTCCCGGCCACAAGAAACAATCCTCTCTTTACAAGGGAGCTTTGGGGGCGGACAAAGGAAGTTCAGCGAGTACTTGGAGATGTGAGAAAAGATTCTGAACTGCCAAGGAAGTAAGTCTTCTCTTTTAACATATTAATATGCCAACAACCAAATTTTATCGAATTTTTCCTTCAAGTATCGATCTGTTATTAGGTTCTCTATTTGGCTTGCTATTTTTGAAATTGTCCCATCTTTCTCTGCCTTAAATTGTTTGTATGATTTATTTTTATGCAGTGCCTATGACAAATTGAAGGCAATGGAGCAAAGATTGGCCAAAGGAAAGCAACTTCAAGATGACTGTGCTTCTGTGGTGAAGAAGCTGAGGCCTATGCTCCACTCAACCGAAGAGCAGCTCCGAGTGCACAAAAAGCAGACTATATTCTTGACTCAATTGACAGCAAAAATGATTCCTAAAGGTCTGCCTTGTCTTCCATTGTGCCTTACAACTGAGTATTATACCTTGAATTCTTCTCAACATGACTTTCCAAATCAAGAGAAGTTAGAAGGCCCTCAGTTGTACCATTATGTATTATTCTCTGATAACATATTAGCAGCAGCAGTTGTTGTAAACTCAACTATAACATATGCTAAGGTAATTTTCACTCTTGCCATACTTGCTATTTCCTTTAATTGCTAAGAAAGAAATTTTGGAATGGCTATTCTAAGACTCTTGTTCCCACATCCTCTTTCTTTTGTTGAGCTTCCTTGCCTGCAAAATAATAATAATAATAATAATAATAATAATAATAATAATAATAATTATCTGCTATTTCAATGTTTGATATTTTTTGTTTGACATCTCAATTTTATTGTTTGGAATCCTGGCAGGACCCTCGAAGCATGTTTTCCACATTGTTATTGATAGGCTAAATTATGCAGCAATGAGGCTGTGGTTTTTGGCAAATCCACCAGGCAAAGCTTCTATCCAGGTTCAGAACATAGAAGCATTTACATGGCTAAATGCAAGTTATAGTCCAGTTCTCAAGCAGTTGGGTTCGCAGTCCATGATAGACTATTACTTCAGAGCTCATCGAGCCAATTCTGATTCAAATTTGAAGTACCGGAACCCAAAATACTTATCTATCCTCAATCATCTTCAATTTTATTTGCTAGAGATCTTCCTAAAGCTCAACAAAGTGTTGTTCTTGGATGATGATATTGTTGTAAAGAAGGATCTCACTGCCCTTTGGTCCCTTGATTTGAAGGGGAATGTTAATGGTGCTGTTGAGACTTGTGGAGAGAGCTTCCATCGTTATGATCGGTATCTGAACTTTTCAAATCCTCTCTGCTGTTGAGACTTCTGTGATAATAATGCTCTTTTGTTAATCCTTAAAAAAAAGAATGAATAATTGCATAAAGACTGAATGTAAATAATTTATGGTAGAATAAATAAGCAAACAAGAAAAGCACTTTAGAAGTGGTTGAAATGATGTCAAGGTAAGCGAAAAGTTTGTGATTGAATTATAGGTAAATAAGAGAAAACTCATTAGTAGCCCTATGGATGATACATATATTGAGGAAGAGTATATTCTGATGCTAATTTAATACTTTGAAATGCTTGGCGGTGTCATTGAGTAAGAATATGTTGCTAAAGGTGGATATATTGGTTTCAATTATATAATTGGAAAAAGAAATAAAGAATAGATGGGAATAGTGGTAAGACATAGGTGAACTCACTAACATTTGTGAGTAAGCTCTTATGAGAGTATATTGTATCCATAGGATCCATCTAAATTACCATTTCTTTCTATAATTTTTACAAAAGGTAGATTCCCTCTTTTTCTGTAATGGTGATTGGTAGAGAAAAATATTTCGAACAAGGATTGATCAATGATGACTCAATGCATGAAATATGAAGTGTGCAAAATCTGGTTTATTTTTCAGTTCAAGAATACTTAACAAGAATTTTTTTTTTTTGCTGATCATTATATGTTTGTACACAAAGCTTTCTGAAATACTTCTAAATGTTTATGTTAAGACATTTCTATATATTTTAGCTCTTTTGCAGGTTACTTTATGTCATTTGTAGTTCTTATTGTTGTATCTACGAAAGGGTCCCAATGTGACCGTTGAATATCTTGTTTTATTTGATTTCATTTCATAATTTCTAGTTCTTTAATTTTTTTCCCTCTCAGGATCTTTTCTCCAATGTGCATTGTATTTAACTCTGACAGGATTCACTGGTAATATAAAGAGATGAGAGTGACTTGTAGTGGCTGATAGAGCAGCAGTTTGTAGTATACGTAAGGCATTTAAGGTACCACAAGGCCTTGGAAGCTCATTTGACGATAAACTTGGTCCATTTATCCTTGATGAAGCGCCTGATGCAAATGTTGTGTCTTGAGTTTTAAGTCACTTTTTTTTTTCCTTTTCTTTTTAGTGTGTAACATTAAGAACTGTATATGCTGGTCTTTTCTTCCTCTTCCCTTTCTCCTCTTTTGTATTGTCTTGGTGTTTTGAACTTACTATAATTGTATTATAGAGCTAAAAGATGCTTTGAGTTGGTCAGTTTTTGTCACATTCTTAATGGAAAATCTGCAAAGCAGTGCTAATGATGCTCCATTTTGGACACACTACGTGATAGCAATCATTAAAAAAAAAAAACAAAATGAGCTCTGAAAAATTCATTGCATGGTCTATTTGGTTGGGTGTAAAAAGGGGAGGATGGAAAATGAAAATTTTCCCTTGTTTGATGTGGTGGGAAAGAGGGGATGATGGAAAAGGGGAGTAGTGAAGTTTTTCACTCGGGGACTAAAAACCATCCTCCAAAAACATTAGGAGGAAAAGTAGGGAAAAAAATGTTTAATTCATTAAATTTACTATTTTTTCTATTTTTAATTGCAATCTTTTCTATCATCTCTTGATATAATAAGAATATAACAATAGGGTTTTGATTTCCCATGGTCACAAAAATAAGGATATAACTGTAGGGTTTTGATTTCCCATGGTCACAAATTATTCTAGTGAGTAGCAAGTGTGTTGATATGAATTTTTTTTTTTTCTAATAAACAACAAAAATTCAAATTTGAATCCAATTTACGAAATTAAATTTCAAGAGAGATCAAAACCCGTGATCAATGCATTGGTGCTTATATAATGAAGAGTTTAGTTGATCAATATGAGATATCATTGAAAACAATTAAAGCTATGGTTGTTAAAATCCTGATCTAAATTCTACGGTCCTACAATTTTACATTCCCACTTGCCCAAAACGATTCGGATCTTTCAAGGATCTTAGCAATTGTTCAGGATTGGTAGGATTGTACAATTCTAACAATCTCAAACGACCTTAGTTTCTTATAATCTTCTTTAACTTGATGAAAGACTCAGTTAGACCCAAATGAAAAATAAAATCCCAATAAACTAAGTTTTACTACTCTAATGTAGAAAGTGTGTCAATTGGACTCAAATAAAAAACATCCCAATAGAGTCACGTTTTGAGATTTTTAGCCACTTTAAATGATGCTTACAAATAGACGTAGTAATGTATGATAATTATATCAATGAATGTATAATTTATGTGATTATTTAACATACCAATGTGTATTTTTTTTTCTCAAATAATGTAAGATCTTACAATCCATGATTCCATCTACCTCCCACGACCCTACATAGGATCCCAATTTTGACAACCTTGATTGAAGCCATTATTCAACAAGACTATTCGGAAATAGTTGTTGTAACCATTTGTATTAAGGTGCTATTATCCTAAAATTTTAAGCACAAACTAGCTTTTAACAAATGCAATGATCGTTTTGATCATGGTGTCCTCAAATTTGAAGCATAAAGAAACTTTCAAGAAAAGTAATTCTTGCTCTTGTTCAAGTTTTGTGGCTTTTGAATTTTGAACTACGCCCATTTTCCTTTTTGGAAATACTCGCTTTCATATATCTAATTAAAAAGGGTTACGGTTCAAGTTAAAATCTTTCAATATTAAAATACCCTATTATTTAATGCTAGTATAGTTATCATTTTTTGACCGGGCACTTGGGAAGTGGAATTCTAGTTCTTAGTAGGTAGATCCCAAATTTTAATGTGATTTCATAGACAATTTCATTAATATAATTGGTCATAGCATATTACCGTCAAACTTGTTTTCAAAATTTTTAGTGGGTTTGGAATTCTGTTCTTCAATTTCATGTGGACAACATCTGAGAGAATTATGACATAAAATTCATTAATGAACATGATATTAGTTGAGATTAATGCAATACTTATTGAGAACACAAGTGTTCAGATGACTCCTTTCGTATATGAAGAATTTGAAAAATGACACTCATTGTTCCCAAACTTGAGAACTAACGGCCAATAATCTTCCACCTTTGCTTTTCCCCATCTTAATCTTAGTATATCATCTATAATTCTTGTTTAAGATAGGAGGAGCTTTCTATGGAAATGAAATTTTTTAATTCCAAATACAAATATCACTCTCATCAATGTCACTTTGTCAGTTATACACTAGATTTTCTAGTAATTAAGTATGTTATTACACATGGGGCATAGTGCTAAGAAGAATCATAAAATATGAATATAAAAACAAGTGCTTGCATGCACCAATCCATAAATATCTCAACTTTATACACAAGAATGTAGTTACGGGAGTATGCATATCATCCTATATATTTATTAAATCTCTTACTTCAATAAATCTCTTACTTCATATTACAATGATATAAATGCTTATTTATTTACATCACTTACAAGCAAATTAAATAACCAGAATATTTATTTATTTACAGTTTGTAATTCAAATCGCAATGATGAAATGCTGAAGAAATGCACACGAATTACAGAAGGATACACGACTTTGAATTGAGCAATGTTTAGATTCTCTTGATTTTCTTGATTTTTCCTTTGTGTCGGACTCCAGAAATGAAGTAATTTTGTTTATTAATGGAAAGAAAATAATGGCATGGTTACTGATGTGGTTTAACAGAAACACAATTCTCGACAAGTCATTAGCCAGAGTTTCAAATGAGGAACAAGTTTGAGGCTGGACAAGTTGCTTCTCTGTCCATGGTTTCTTCCTAAATGGAGGATTGTGTTAAGTTTCTACCTTGCCTCCGGAATGAGCTTTTTCTTTTTGATTTTTTTCCCCAGTATACCGCCCCACGTAACTACGTAAGCTAGTGCTCAAACTTGTCAACTTATGAAGCATCTACCTTGTTTAATGGATGGATTTGTTTATGCCAATATGGATAATATTGGAGGGAATTTCCACAGCATAAATTCAATTATGAACATTGTAGTAGTGGAGATTAAAGCAATTATTTGGTGAGAAATCCAAGTGTAAGTGCTCTGACTCCTTTAGCATAAGAAAGATTTGAAATATGACACTTAGTGTTCCCAGACCTAAGAACCAACAACCTATAATCTTCCACCTTTGCCTTTTCCTATCTTTTCCTCTCTTATTACTAGTGTGTCAATAAATAAATAAATAAATAAAAAAATTTAATCTTAATGTATCATTTATAATTTTGGTTTAAGTTAGAGGTAGCTTTCCATGGAAATGAAACTTTATAATTCCAAATACAAATATTACTCCCTTCAATGTCAATTAGACCTCATATGTTCTAAATAATTAAGCATGTTATTACACATGGTGCTTCACACTTACAAAGAAGAATCATAAAATATGAATATAAGAATGAATGTTTGCACACACAAATCCATGGATCTCTCAACTTTATACACAAGAATGTAGTCAAGAAGAGTATACACATCACTTCTTATTTATTTGTATCTCTTACTTTGAATTAAAATGACATATATGTTTATTTATTGACATCATTTAGTACAAATTACAATAACATAAATATTTATTCATTTACATCACTTACAAGCAAATTAAATAACGGAAATATTTATTTATTTACATATTGTAATACAAATTGCAATGAAGAAATACTTACGAATTACGGAAGGAACATGTGACTTTGAATTGAGCAACATTTAGACTTTATTGATTGTGACTTGTGTTGAGCTTCTGAAATGAAATTTGCAATATATGGTATATAAGCAACTTACAAGAACAATACTACTAGGAAAAATGTATTTACAAAAGATAAATAAATAAAAACGTATTATGTTCATTCAAGTTTTTGGGTGCCAATACCTTGCTTAGAAACACAATGTTACACAAACAAGATAAAATTCCTCAATTAATTAAATTAGATTAATCTCTTCTTCTCTACTTTTTCCTTTGTTTTTATTTTATTTTATTTATTTATTAATTACTTTCTTCTTTTGCTGGGGAAGGTCCAAAGGGGTGGGCAAAAAATAAAGATTTAGAAGACCACTTTACTTTTGGAAATCCAATTTCATGCAAAAAGATATTTTTGGTTTTAATTACTTTAAATCTAATTTGGACAAAGAGGGCTTTGACTTTTTTATTAAAAAAAAGGAAAAGAAAAAGAAAAAGGGGATTTGGGTTCATTAAGGATCATAACCAGTTTTAGGATTAATTTAAATCAGTAGAGAGAGTAGAGATAGAAACTATAATGGTACAAAAATAACAAGAAGACATATATGCCCCTACCTCATCATCTTCTCCCGGTAAATATATGCTGATGTCATCATCTCTCTCTGATGAACTTCCACTATCGTCATCGAAATTGTTATCGAAATCAATGTTTGGTACATGAGCAATTTTGTGCCTAACTTCTTCTCTACACTTTCTTCTCAACTTAGGACAATCTTCAATCTGAAATTCTCTTAGTGCAGTGAGATCTTGCATCCTCTCCGGGAGAGATGAGAACCTAGGGCAATTTATAATTCTAAGTGTTTGAAGTGATTTTAGATGTGGTAGCCACTCAGGCAAAGCGGTGAAATTACAACAATCTTCAATCTTTAGGTGTTGTAAAGTGTTGGCAGATGTTTGGAGCCACTGGGGCAAAACCTCCAACTTAGGTAACTTTACAATTGTCAACAATTGGAGGCTTAACTTGAGATCTTGATTCTCTTCTTTATCCGTCAAACTAAGCTCTTTACAATCCTCAATTATCAGGGTCTCTAGGGCAATTAGGTGTTTGATAGTGAGTGACAAAGTGGTCAAACTTGGACATTCTCCAACAGCCAATGTTCGAAGATTGGTGAGGCGCCCCTCCATCCCTTCAAACAGACATTTTAGATTCTTACAAGTATATATAGACAAACATCGAAGAGAATCCAAGCAACCTACTTCCTTCTCTGACAAGCAGGTATGTTTTGTTGTTACACACAAATGCCTGAGGCTAATTATGTCCCTAATATCTTTGGGCAACCGTTCAAGATTACTGCAACCAACAAGGTGTAAATTTTGCAAACTGTGCAGCTTGCAAATGGAATCTGGAAGTTGCTTGATTATGCAATTACATGATAGGTCAAGATTTCTCAAATGTTTCAAACTTCCGATGGAACTTGGCAACACCTCAAAGGATGATTTGCTCAGATCAAGCACCCGCAAATACTTAAATCTTGCGATACATGCTTCAAGTAAGGACGCAGGTTGCTCTGTTGCGAAAATAATAGTCTGGACTCTTCCCAACTTCTCTAGCTGTGTTGTAACTTCTTGCCCATTCTCCAAAATTGACAAATGACAAACTTCTGCAGCAAGGGTGGACTTCTTGGTCACTACCGAACACCCTCCTTTGGCAATTGAGAGTGCAAGATTGTGGACCAGATCATGCATTTTAAAGGTATAATATATGGGCATCATATACTCTTGATCAACATCTTGAAAGAAAGATCTCGACAACAGCTCTTTGATATACAAGTTACCAACATCTTCCAACTCCACATTTTCATCCTTAGGTGATTGAAGAATCCCATGTGCCAACCAAAATTGAATCAATGTAAAATTATTGAAGTGATAATCCTTTGGAAAACAAGAACAATATGCAAAACATTGCTTCAAGTGAAATGGCAATTGATTGTAACTGATCTTCAATGCGGGTAAGATGTCACCTTCCTTTTGTTCTAAAAGCCATATCTCGTTATCTCTAACAGATATCCACTCATGTTCATCAACTTTTGAATAAAGTAGGCTAGCTAAAGTACTTACAGCCAATGGAACCCCCTTACATTTTTTGACAATTTCTCTTCCAATATATAAGAGGTTTGGATATTTATTTTCTTGTCCTACCTTAAATGTCAATTTCACAAACAAAGACATACAGTCCTCTTCGGATAGACCTTTTAGATTGTATGTGGTAGTAGTGCCCATAATAGTAGCAACAGAACTATTTCGTGTTGTCACTAAGATTTTACTTCCATCGGAACCACCAATTAACAACTCTTCCAATTGATTCCATTTACTTCGATTCTCGTTCCAAACGTCATCCAAGACAAGTAAAAATTTCTTGTCTTTTAAAAGTTCTCTTAGTCGACATTGCACTTCATCCACACCCAAATTCTCTAAAATTTTCTTATCTTTCAAAAGTTCTTTTAAGCCGTTTGGCAATCCATCCACAACAAAATTCTCATCAATCCTATAAATTGCAGATTTAAGGATTTCTTTTGTCAACCTTGTAACATTAAAATCCTCATAAACACACACCCACATTCTCAATTGAAAATGACTAACTACCTGTTTATCATCAAAAGACAACTTGGCAAGTGTGGTTTTCCCCAAACCTCCAATCCCAACAATAGGAATTACACTGACATTTCTGCTAGCATCTTGCTGCATCAAAAGATCCATGATCTTTCCTTTGTCATCACCCCTACCGATGACTTTAGAAGGATTAACGAAGGAGTGGGTCATGTCCCTCCTGTTCATTGTTGTCTTCTCATCTTCAGGTCGTAAAGCAAGATCGAATTCGTCTTTAAGAGCTGCAATATCATCTAACTTCTCCCTAACACCCTTGATTTTATGTGCCATTTTAAAACGGAATAAAAGTGGATTAGAACCAGAAAAGAAAAATCGCACCTTTTTGCGAGAGCTCCCGTTTATCTTCATTACATCCTTCCGCAATACTCGATACTGAAATTCATCCAGCACATTCTCGGCATCAATAAGGACATCTTTAAGCTCCCTTAGCCAAGTCCTTAGCCTCTCGTTACTTGCTTGCTTCTCCTCAGCATCAATCAGTACGGCTTTAATGGCTAAGACTCTGCGCCCAATCTTTTTCAGATCACCTTTGAAGCCCCATGCCGAGCTGATCTCTTGGAAAGTACGGGATCCAAGCAGCTCCAGGACCTTCACTGCGATGCCATAGCCGATTTCAGCCATGTTCTTGGGGGTGGTGAAGAGCAAAGACAATCAAATGTGAAGATGAATGAGTGCTCACTGCTCAGTAGCGAGAATGGTAAAGTGTAAAACATAAAAACAACAAAGCAAAGAGACTTTTAATTATTGGAGTTGGTGAGAGACTTTAAAAGTCTTTTTTAAAAGTCTTTTACGCGTGGTTGGACGGTGTGGCCGTGTGGGGACGGAGCTCTGTACCGCGCATGTGCAGCCACAATATATAGTCTCTATTCACCAACTTAGATATTTCTAAGTCACCAGATACAGTTGGTATGTTATGAGTAATTCTCTCTATATTTTTTTTTGGAGACCATATGCTCTTTTCATTTTGGTAGCTCCATCTTCACAGTCCTAATATATATAGTATAAATTTTGCCAAAGCTATTAAAATAATTATGGGTGATTCAAAGTTATGTATATAAAGTCTTCATATTTTGCTAAGGATTGCCACGATTAAATGTGGATATTTCAATCATTGTCACAATTTGAAATACTAATCTTTATACTCCTTTTATATAATTTTGAATTTTTTTTAAATTTCTTAGGTAAATTTATTTATAAAATAATTGTGGCCTTATTATCTGTTTCATAAATGTATTATTATATATCTTTTAAAGAGTAAGTTACAAATTCTTTTTTTTTTTCTCCATAACTAGTATTAATTAATATTATATAAATTATTGATTAAGAATCAATTTACTAATTTGGTCCATTGACTATTAGCCATTAGTATTATCTCTAAATTCTTTATAAAAGAAAAAGGTAATTACATTCTTGATGGTTATATTAAAAATGATTAACATAGAGGCATACATTCAACCCACCAATCTAACAAATTTAACCCAATCCAACTTAATATGTCATTCCAAATTGGGGTTAATAGGTTAAATTGTAAAAAAAAAAAAAAAAAAAAAAAAGGAACAAAAAAAGAGTTGGATTAGATTCAGATTAGCAAAAAATTTAACTCAATCTATGCTATTAATAAGTCGAAAAAATATAATTTATATATATTTGTTGGTTTGATATGTCTAGATATTTTACTATTTAGTTTTGATGAACATGAACTATTAGACTTAATTTTGCTAATTAATTAATACACATCTCAAAAAAATGATCCGCAACATAAAGACTTTTCTATGAAATACAAAGAGAAAAAGGTACAAGACTTTTTTTTTTTTTAACACTTTGAAGAGAAGAAGTAGTAGTCTTAAGAGGCAAAATTGGATGGATAAATTAGTAAAAAAAGTAGTATCTTTATATAGCATTCACTATGACCTCCTTTTCTTTATTGAAAAAGTATAAAGTGAGATTTATATAAGTGAATAAGATTTAAGTGATGATGGCATATAAGTTAATAAAGTTTTTTTTGCTTTAATTTTTTGATTCCTCAAGGCTCAAGTTGATTGTGCTGGGTTTTCATTTTATATTTTAATTCTAGCCTAGCTTTATCGATTCCATTCAGCTCATTTTCAATTAATTTATTTTGTAAAATTAAATTAAAATTAGAACTAATAACAACTAACCACCTATGATTTTGTTGTGAAAATATTATATGATTTTGATAGGTATAGGATTTAAATATTCCATTTCAGCCATGTTCTTGGTAAAGAGTAAAGAGCAAAGACAACGAAATGTGAAGATGAATGACCGTGGTTTGTAAATTTGTTGAGAGAATGGTAAAGTGTAGAACATGAAAACAACAAAGCAAAGAGACTTTTATTGGAGTTGGTGAGAGACTTTAAAAGTCTTTTACGCGTGGATGGACGGTTTGGCCGTGTGGGGACGGAGCACTGTACCGCGCATGTGCAGACATAGTCTCTATTCATTTATGATTATTGATATAGTCTTTTTTTTTTTTTTTTTCTCTGAGAATTTATTGGCATAGTCTCTATTCACCACTGTTCACCAACTTAGATATTTCTAAGTCACCAGATATAGTTTGTGTGTTATGAGAGCATCCACACCAGCTCATTTATTTTACACATCCATTTTTACACTAAAAACTTACTTTTTTTATTTTACACATTCATTTTTACAAAATACCCACATCAGTTCATCTATTCTAACCCATCTTTTAATTAAATAATCAACTTTATCAAGTTTTTTATTATTTCTCTTTTAACTACCACTATACATACGCGCCCTCATTCTCTCTCTACCCATTCTGAAATTGCTCTCTCTCTCTCTCTCTCTCTCTCTCTCTTTGTGTACCCATTTTCCAGATCACCTCTCCGATTCGAGCTCCGACCAACAATCCACCACAGCTCCGAGCCACGAGCTCCGATCCAACAATCCACCACAGCTCCGACGAGCTCCAATCCGACGATCCACCACAGCTCCGACGAGCTTCGATTCGACGATCCACCACAGCTCCGAGCCACGAGCTCCGATCCGACGATCCACCACAGATCCGAGCCACGAGCTCCGATCTGAGCTCCGATCCACCATCCACAGCTCCGATCCGAGCTCCGACTCACAATCCACACTCCGATCCGAGCTCCAATCCACCATCCACAGCTCCGATCCAAGTTCTGACCCACGATCCACACTCCGATCCATCATCCACACTCCGATCCGAGCTCCGATCCACCATCCACAGCTCCGATCCGAGCTCCAACCCACGATCCATACTCCGATCCACCATCAACACTCCGTCCTGAGCTCCGATCCACCATCCACGATCCACGAGCTCCGTGCTTGTGTATCTCTGTCTTTTTTTTTTTTTGAGCAAGTGTATCTGTGTGGATGTGTTTGTGCGTGGGTGTGTTTTTGTGCATATGAGGAAAAAGAAGAAGATGAGCAGTTAACTGGGAGAAGAGAGAGAAAAAAATGAGCGAACTGGAAATTATTAAAAAATTGGATAAACGAGCTACAGTAACCGTGTTTATTTACACGGTTACTGTAGCTCATGTATGGATTTCCACATTTTAAAACATTTTTACACCCACCGATATGGGTGTTTTTTTGCTCAAAATGTGTAAAATTGTTAGTTTCTTCTATTTTACAAGTTTTTACATGAGCTGGTGTGGATGCTGTGAGTAATTCTCTCTCTCTCTCCCTCTCTCTTTTGTTCTTTTTTTTTTTGTGACCATAAGGCCATTTCATTTTGGTAGGGTCCATCTTCACAGTCCTAATATTTATAGTATAAATTTTGCAAAAGCTATTAAAATAATTATGGGTGATTCAAAGTTATGTATATAAAGTCTTCATTTTGCTAAGGATTGCTAAGATTAAATGTGGATATTTCAATTGTTGTCACAATTTGAATTACTAATCTTTATACTCCTTCATATAATTTTGGATTTTTTTAAATTTCTTAGGTAAATTTATTTATAAAATAATTGTGGCCTTACTACCTGTTTCATAAATGTATTATTATATATGTTTTAAAGAGTAAGTTACTAATTCTTTTTAAAAAAAATTATTTTCTCCATAACTAGTATTAATTAGTATTATATAAATTATTGATTAAGAATCAATTTACTAATTTGGTCCATTGACTTTTAGCCATCAGCATTATCTCTAAATTCTTAAAAATAAGTCAATTACATTCTTGATAGTTATGTAAAAAATGAAAATGATTAACATAGAGGCATACATTCAACACACCCATCTGACAAATTTAACCCAAATTCAACTTAACATGTCATTCCAAATTGGGGTTTTTTTTTTTCTTAGGTTAATAGGTTAAATTGTAAAAAAAGAACAAAAAAAGAGTTGGATTAGATTCAGATTAGCAAAAATTTTTATACAAAAAAATTTAACTTAATCTATACTATTAATAAGTCGAAAAAACATACGCAATTTAAAAAATATATATTTTGACTTTATATATATTTGTTGGTTTGATATGTCTAGATATTTAACTATTTAGTTTTGATGAAGTTGTAGGTTCTAACTGGCTCAACTGGTAAAATATCTGATAGTTGAATAAGAGATCTAGGGTTCAATCTCCGCCTATAACAAAAATTGATTGGTGTATTGGTCTCAGGAGCGAATGCCATAAGTTAAAATTTTCTCTCAATAAAAAAAAAGTTTTGATGAACTTGAACTACTAGACTTAATTTTGCTAATTAATTAATACGCAGCTCAGAAAAATGATCCTCAAGATAAAGAATTTTCTATGAAATACAAAGAGAAAAGAGCACAAGACTTTTTTTTAACACTTTTAAGAAAAGAAGTAGTATTCTTAAGAGGCAAAATTGGATGGATAAATTAGTAAAAGTAGTATCTTTATATAGCATACACTATGACCTCCTTTTCTTTATTGAAAAAGTATAAAGTGAGATTTATATAAGTGCACAAATAAGATTTAAGTGATGATGGCATATAAGTTAATAAAGTTTTTTTTTGCTTTAATTTTTTGATTCCTCAAGGCTCAAGTTGATTGTGCTGGGTTTTCATTTTATATTTTAATTGTAGCCTAGCTTTATTGATTCCATTCAGCTCATTTTCAATTAATTTTTTTTTTGTAAAATTGAAGTAAAATTAGAACTAATAACAACTAACCACCTATGATTTTGTTGTAAAAATATTATAAAAATGTTGTGAATGTAGCATCTCTTAAATTGTACAGACATGCTGCTCCTCAACTCAACTGTTATATGTGTGATAGAAGATGGATTTGAGAGAGAGAGAGATTGAAATTGAAATTGGGGAAAATGACTTTCAATGCCGGGCACATGACACACTCCATCAGAGACCCCCTGAAATTGTTGTCAAAGTCCACATTCCCTTCTCTCCCGCCAGCCACCACCTCTATCCCTGAATCTCCTCTAAACGACTAATCATAACTTTAAATCAAGGTTAGCTTTTTTTTATTAGTGTATATTATAGTGACTAGCTAACAGTTTTTTTACCTTGATTTGTTTAATGATCAAAAGTTAAAAATATAATAGTAAATTTAAATTCAATACAAGTAAAAGTCATAACTCATTAGCCAACAATAAAAAGGTAAAAAAGATGGGCTGGGTTTTTATTTTATATTTTAATTCCAGCCCATCCCAAAATCGAATCCATGGACAGCCCATTTTCAATAAATATATATATATATATATATATATTTTTTTTTTTTGCAGTACTTTGTCTACCGGTAGCTCCACTACCAAGGAAGTAGCCACCACCAAAATTCAATAAGTTAAAAGAGTTTAAAAAAAGAGACATTCTTGATTCTTCCTTCCAAAACGGATTGAAATTCAATAAGGCAAAACCATGTTATTGTTTATGTGATAGATTATGGGCTTGAAATTGAAATTGAAATTGGGTTTCAACGCCGGTGGTGGTGGCGCCATCAGAGACACGCCGGTGTTCTCCGCCAAAAAAGAAAGACTTGGCCAACCCTAACAAAACATCATCAAGATTGCATCGCCATTAATTCCCATAGCAAAACCTCTGTTCACAAGGTTTGTTATTAGTGAATATAGCGTGCTAACAACCACGGACACCTCCAGTTCGTGTCCGTGTCGGACACTCCACGCGTGTCCTCTTTGTTTTGTGTTAGGGGGATGTTTATTATTGTGCTTTAGTTAATTGTGGTTTTCATTATCATTATGGAATGGTTGTTTCAAATGAATTTGTGGACAGACAGCGAATGTAGTTTGTTATTAATATTGTTGTTTTAAATCAAAAGGTTTGGAATTTGGGTAAAGTTGGGGTTGAATGGAACAAACATGTCCTTGGAAGTTAATTTTGAATTGATGTGGAACTGGTCGAACGGTAAAACATTGGAGTTTGCATAGAGGCCTTGAAAAACTGTGTTTGTTGCTGATGCTTGTGTGTTGGGTTCTAATGGCATTGGATGAATGCAATGTATCCCCAAAATACTGGTTATGCTTATATATCCTTTCTTTTTGTTTTCTTAAACGTTTGAAAGTGTTTTAATCTAATGGTCTTGAGAAAGAGGAGTGAAGAGATACCCTCATAATAGAAATGATAGCCACCTATATGAAAGTCTTTAAATGCCAGTGATTGCCAATTGATTGACTTGAAGTGGCAATTACTGATGTTTGGATTGGAAGGAGATAGTTTTTCGTTTCATATGATTAGGCCACAATCATACTAGCAATCATAAGATTCATCACCTGCTTAATTGGACAGTGATTTGGTTTCATTGCATGCTACATGTTTTTCATTTCTTTAGGATGAGAAGGAAACACTTATTTCTTTTGTTGCAATTTTGACTATCATATATTTTGGCTTGAATGTGTAGGTACTAAGCAGTGTGCGTTTTCTCTTTTGCTTTCAGGTGATAGGAGTTAGTGGCTTGCATCCAGTACCAGTAAAGTGAAGAGGTTGTGTAGTGTGTAATATTATAAGTACAATAAAACTTCTCTTTATTGATAACTCATTTGTGTATTCTAATTTCTATGTGAGCGTGTGGGAATTTTATTGCAGAGTATTTGATACTTTCATCTTTTAAGTGTTGAAATTATTATTCTAACAAAACTATTTTAATGATATATTTTAGCGGCTACACTTTGACTAATGGTTGAAAATGTGATTAATTTTTTTTTTTTGAGCAAATGACAATTTGATTATTTGGGCTGTGATTTGCATGCGGTGAAATTGACTTTGTAAATGAGAGAGATGGTAAATTACCTGACTTGATGTGAATATCATAATTTTGAAATTTTACTGTGCTAGTGGTGAAACTAACAGAGTTCACCTTTTGAGCGTGTTTATTAGATTGATTAAAAAGTAAAAAAATATAATTTGCACTAGCTTTTTTTTTTATTATCATTTCATCAAAATCTGTTGGCCAATGATGCAATTTAACCATTCATTTTAAATTACAAATTTTACTAAAAACGTTGTCATTTCATTGATCTTATTGTTTGATGATTATATATATATATATATATATATATATATATATATATATTTACAGAATTAAACATATTTACTAGCTCATTTTAAACTGTTTAATTTGCTCAAAGATTTGGACCGAATTATTAGCTCATTTTCACAAAATGAAGCACTAAATTTATTAAGAATAAATCTTAAGGACTAATTTGACAATTGAAGTAGATGTCAAGAGACTAAAATTGAACTTTAGCATTTTTTTATATTTTATATAAAAAAAATTCATTTGATTTTAGACATGTTTTTAAAATTTTTGACAGTAATTATTTATTTTTAAAACTTAAACTAAACATAAAATATGTCTATAAATATGAAGATATATTATTCATTTGATTAATTCTTTGTTGTATTAATCCTGTCCTAATTTTTCAAGAGTTATGGTGTTTTCGCTGCCTGTCCTATATTGTCTGTTTCAATGTCTGTGTCAGTGTCAATCAGTGTCTTTGTCCACTCTCTCCAATATATTAGAATGTGTGTGGTGATGATGGTGTTTTATCATGGTTCATGTACCAAAAGCTTCTTGAGCTAGTGGAGTTCAAGCCGAAGGAAGTGATTTCAAGGGAAGCTACTCTACTTATTTTCATGGTTGGCGTTCCTAACGTTGCCAAGTAGGTTTTAATTAATTCAATCCATCAAATTGCATTGTCTTGCTTTCCTAGTAAGCTGTTACTATGTTATGCTAGATTATGTTTGAAAGTCATTCTTTAAATGGAACTATGGGGAAGTTTATTACATTTTATTGAACAATAACTGCTTTTGTTTTCTTTCATGGTGCAGGAGAAGATGAAGTGTGCTACTGTCGTCTCACTGCCTGGTGTTACTCAAGATATTGCTGGATACAAGGTGAAGAGATTCTGTGTTTTATGGTTTATTACCTTAGAAAGTAAAGAGAGACTGAAAGTTTAGTTTCATGTGTCTTTCACTGATATAGTTGATGTTGTTGCTTTTATGAGAAGCAAACTGACTGCAAGGAATTTATTTCTGACGTGTTATATTATCTGACCACAGACACAGTGATGGTAATTAGATTACAATGACTTACTATAATCTATCTTAATTGGTTGATTGCCACCCCCACCCCCATCCCCCAACCCAATTTTGCTAGCTGTCTTACTAATTCTTATTTATTTTTTTACTTTCGATTTTCTTTTTTAGCTGGCAAGCATTTGTAGGTTTACATGATTAGGAAAATAAACTATCTGGCTTAGGTATCTGGTTTTATTGCCAAATTGTGGTCTATGGTGTTTGGTTTATTTGGAGTTTGTTGGGTGATGTTGAAGAATGTTGTTGCGTTGTTAGCTTGCTGGTCTGGTCGTTTTTGTTGTCATCGGAATGGGAATTTGTGGATGGTTCCCCCTGCATTGTTTGATGTGGTGCTTATGGAGAGAGAGGAACGATTGGAATTTTGAGGATAGAGAGAGAGCTATGCCTGATCTCAAATTATATATCTTTAGAACCTTGTTGGACTTGATGTCAACTTTGCATAGTCAGCCATTATGTTCTGTTTTTGATTTGATAGATTCATTTGTATAATTGGGCCACACTTTTTTTGATATCAACAAAATTGCATTACTTATATTAAAAAAAAAAAGTTTGTAACAAGCTAGTTTGGGACTAGCTTAGAAGCTAGTTTTTTGCTTTTTAGCTTTTATCTACACTTTTTTAAAGCTTCACTTTTTCTTACTTTTTCAAAGTACAAGTATATTTAGCATACTTTTAACATAAAATTTTCAGCAAAAAATTAATAAGTTATTTCCAAACGGACACTAAATCAGTTGCGTAAACTTTATTTGAAGACATGTTTTTAAGGTCAGGCTAAATCATCAATTATTTGCCTCTTTCCTTTTCTTTTTAAAATCTTATTTTTTATTCTATCTACTGTTTCCTTTCTCCCCCTGTTGTTGATCTGCTGTTGAATTCTTTTGGTTCAACATCTATGTATGTTTAAATGCCGACGTTGAATTGTTAAGCTGCAGAATGCGCATCAGCTAGCATATATGTCCTAGAAACTCCGGGTGTATTGGTTCCAAGTATCCCTGACATAGAGACAGAATTGAAGCTGGCTCTTGCAGGTATCATGCTCTTGCAAATAATTTCTCTTTAGTTTCTTGTTAGATTTCTTACAGTACACATGTGAATGTGCACAAACATATACACACAGCTACCTGCATGCTTTTTTAGTTTTAGATGTGCCAATCTTGCTTGAATGATCAGTGTTGTAAACATTCAAAAATGAGTGACTCTACAATCACGATTAAGAGAAGTCATAGACTACTCAACCTGAGCTGATTTGGTTGCAATAAAGAAATTAGATTCAGCTTACCAAATTCTTAAATGCACGTGAAGGTTCTGTAAAAGATTCAATGATAGGTGAGGAGCGAATTGCACAATACTTGCTGGCAGTTTTAAATACTCAAGGGACTCCCCTTTATTGGAAGCACTTGAACAGTAGGAGACTAGAAGGGATTTGATATGATTCTAAGGAAAAACATGAGTATAATCTTAAAGAACAAATGCTTGAACATATTAATCCATGGATCTCTCAACTTTATACACAAGAATGTAGTTAGGGTAGTATACATGTAACACATTTATTTATTTACATATCTTACTTTGAATTACAATGACATAAATGTTTATTTTTACAGAAAATACAAAATGCAAAATAACATATTTATATATTTATTTACATCACCTAAAAGCAAATTAAATAAAGGAAGTATTTATTTATTTACATCTTGTAATCCAAATTGTAATGAAGAAATGCTTACGAATTATGGAAGGAACTTGTGACTTTGAATTGAGCAACATCTAGATTCTATTGGTTGTGACTTGTGTTGAACTCCTGAAATGAAATTTGTAGTTGTATAGTACATTGGAAACTAGCAGTGAGGATAATACTATGAAAAATGATTATACAAAAGAAAAATAAATAAATAAAAATTTAATATGTTCATTTAAGATTTTATGTGTCAATATCTTGCTGCCCAAACTTTGAAACACAATGTTCTAGAAACAAGAATCAATTCCTCCATGAATTAAGGATTAAATGTTTCTTCTTCTCTCTCTCTCTCTCTTCGGAATCGGTGTGGGGAATATAAATATTTAGAAGACCGGTTTAGTTTTGGAAATTCAATTTCATCCAAAAAAATATCTTTGGTTTTAATTTAATTTGAATCTAATTTGGACAAAGAGGGCTTTAGCTGATTTTTTTCATATTTATTTTATTTATATATAAATGAAATAGGGGGTTTGGGTTCATAGCAAAAAAAAAAGAGTTGTAAAGACTATCTATAGTAATAGGACAAAAATACTAATAAGAAGACAAATTTTCCCTTACCTCATCATCTTCTCTTGGTAAATTTATGCTACCCTCATCAAGAACAATTTGTGGTAAATGAGCGATCTCCTCTACATTTTCTACTCAAATTAGGATGACCATAAATCAACAATTTTGTTAGTGCCTCCATCCCCTCCGGGAGAGATAACAACTTAGGACAATTGTCAATCCAAAGTGTCTGAAGTGATTTCAGACGTGGCAGCCAATCCGGCAAAGCCGTTAAATTTTCACATCCTCCAATCCATAGCAGTTGTAAAGTGTTTGCAAATCCTTGGAGCCATTGAGGAAAAACCTCCAACTTTGGTAAACGGAAAAACATTACATTTTGGAGGCTCAACTTGAGATCTTGATTGTCTTCTTCTCCCGCTACCTCCATCAAACTAAGCTCTTTACAATCCCTAATTATCAGGGTCTCTAGGGCAGTTAGGTGTTTCATACTTAGTGTCAAAGTGGTCAAACTTGGACAATTTCCAACCACCAATGTTCGAAGATAGGTGAGGCGCCCTTCCTCCATCCCTTCAAAAACACATTTTAGATTCACACGTCTCCATATCCACAAAGATTGAAGAGAACTCAAGCAACCCACTGCTTTCTCCGACAAGTAGGTATGCTTTGTTGTAACAATAAAAAGCCTGAGCCTGATTATGTCCCCTATACCTTTTGGCAACCATTCAAGATTGTGACAATTTTCAAGCAGTAAAGTTTGTAAACTGTGCAGCTTGCAAATGGAATTTGGAGGTTGCTTGATTATGTGATTAAATGATAGGTCGAGATATCTCAAATGTTTCAAACTTCCGATTGAACTTGGCAACACCTCAAATGATGAATTTTTCAGATCAAGCACCCGCAAATACTTAAATCCTGAGAAGCATGTTTCAAGTAAGGAATGGATTGGTCTGTTTGGAAAATAATAGTCTGAACTTTGCTCAACTTCTCTAATTGTGTTGCAACTTCTTGCCCATTGTCTAAAAATGATAGGTGACAAACTTCTGCAGCAAGGCAGACTTCTTGGTCACTACTGAACACTCTCTTTTGGCAATTGAGAGTGCGAGATCATTGATAAGATCATGCATTTTAAAGGTAAAATACAGGATATTTTCTTGTTCAACATCTTGAAAGAAAGATCTCGACAACAACTCCTTGATATACAAGTTGCCAACATCTTCCAACTCTTGATTTTCATCCTTAGGTGATTGAAGAATTCCATGTGCCATCCAAAATTGAATCAAGAGAAGATTATTGAATACAAAATCCTTTGGGAAAATAGAACAATGTGCAAAACATGGTTTTAAGTGAAATGACAATTGATTGTAACTGAGCTTCAATGCAGGTAAGATGCCACTCTCCCTTTGATTTAAATTCCATATCTCATTATCTCTAACAGGTATCCACTCATGTTCATCAATTTTTGAATAGAGTAGGCAGGCTAAAGTATTCACTGCCAATGGATCCCCTCTACATTTTTTGACGATTTCTTTTCCAATTTCTAAGAGGTTTGGATATTGTTCTTCTTTTCCTTCCTTAAATGCCAATTTCACAAACAAAGACAAACAATCCTTTTGGGATAGACCATCTAAATTGTAAGACTCTACAGTGCTCATAATAATAGCAATAGAGCTATTCCGTGTTGTCGCTATGATTTTACTACCATTGCAACCGCCAAGTAACAAATTTTTCAATTCAATCCGTTTTATATGATCCTCATTCGAAACATCATCTAAGACGAGAAAATTTCTTATCTTTTATATGTTCTCTTAAACGCATTTGCAACTGATCTATGCTCAAATTCTCATCAATATCAACTGCTGATTTGAGGATTTCTTTTATCAATCTTTTAACATCAAAATCCTCAGACACACACACCCACATTTTCAATTGAAAATGTCTAACCACCTGTTCTTCAATATACACCAACTTGGCAATTGTGGTCTTCCCCAAACCTCCAATCCCAACTATGGGAATTACACTAACATTTCCGTCAACATCATGCTGCATCAAAAGATTTATCATCTTTTTTTTGTCATCATCCCTACCAATGACATTCTGAGAAGGAATAAAGGACTGGGTCATGTCCCTCCGGTACATTGTTGTCTTCCTATCTTCATGTCGTGCAGCAAGATTGAATTCAGCCTTAATATCTGAAATATCATCTACCCTCTCCCTAATACCCTTGATTTTACGTGCCATTTCAAAATGGAATACAAGTGGATTAGAACCTGAAAAGAAATAACCCGCCTTTTTGCGAGTGCTCCTGCATCTCTTTATTACTTCCTTCTGCAGAATTTGATATTGAAATTCATCCAGCACATTCTCCGCATCATTAAGGACATCTTTGAGCTGTCCTAGCCAATGGTTCAGCCTATGGTCACTTTCTTGCTTCTCCTCAGCATCTAAGAGTACGGCCTTAATGGCTAACACGGTGCACTGAAGCTTTTTCAGATCGCTTTGTACGCCCCATGCTGAGCTGAGCTCCTCGTAAATAAGGGATCCAAGCAGCTCCACAATCTTCCCTGCAATGCAATAGGCATTTTGAGCCATGTTCTTGTGGTGGTGGGATGGAAAGGAATTTGATGGTTAAGTGAATCAATGCCTTTTGAGAATTAGCAGTTGTTTTTATTATAGAGCAATTCTGAGAGGGCAGATATAATTGCAAATAAGTGAATCAAAATTGTACGTAGGTGGATTTACTGCACCATGGATCATGACTTGACTTGGTCCACAATTCTTTTTAGGCCGTAGGCAAAGCATGGAATAGGAATGACTTAAGCATTGAGGCAAAGTATATATCTTTTAATTTGTTGGGACGGAATCATTTTCCTTTAGGTGTAAGTAAATTAACTATTCGATACATACTCGAGTTGAGAATAGATTTGGTGGAATCTCATTATTTGTTTGAAAGAAAAAAGAGGGGGCTAGATAGAATCTGTGACATACTATGCAAAGAATGATGCATTTCTTTCCAATGTTGGCTGGTACAGGGGACATTCTTTGAGTTGATAAGGGATGTTGGCTAACGATATTCTCTCTTAAATTGAATATATATGTATCCATACTAGTACTATGGATTACAACTGGCTTGGAATGGGGATTAGAATCGTATTCCTAGCTAGCAGTTCAATGTATTACATCAGAGAAAAATTCATATCGTCCACTTCTAACAAATTAAATCAATGATTGCAGGTGTCTACTTACACAAACATGGTAACTTTAATCATTTAACCATACAATTCTAATACTCGTTTAATCATTTAATCACACAATTGTAACATACTTAATTTGAAACAGATGATTAGTAAGTTCAGAGGACAATGATCTTTCTCTTTCTTTTTCTTTTTTTTTTCAAATTTTAAATTTATTTAGCTTCACTTGGATGGCTTTTTAAAAAGGATGAGAAGCTTTTTTGTTTTCTGTGGCTGTAATGTTCTTTTGTTAATATTTAAAAAAAATGAAGAATTGTTGAAAGAGTGAATGACAATAATTTATGGTAGGGATAAATGAGCAAACAATACAACCTTGTTTTGGGGTGGTTGAGATGACATCAAGGTAAGCAAAAAAATGTTATTTGATTTATATAAAGTAAATAAGAGAAAACTTACAAGGAACCCTATAGACAATACATAAATTGGGGAAGAGTAAATTCATACTCTTACAAAAACTAGTAAAATCATAATAACCAAACACCAAATCAAACCTTCTACTTCTTCCTCTCCTCTATTTCTAAGTCAAATATGGCTGCTCATCGAAATCAATTCTTTTCTAAAATTTCTTTATCCAAGAAAGAAATTAAGAGAGAAAAAGAGATAGATAGAGTCAGAGAGATAATTCTACTGCTTAATTAAGATTTAAACTTGTCTATTTATTGTTCTATACATCTCTATAGGAGTAATGAAAGGGATATCAAAAAGACATTAGCATTTATATTTAGGGAAAGTGATTAAAGATGTGATGTGGGCATAGGGATTTCTTTCTCTTTCTTGTTGAGGAAGTGCTAGCCAGAGAGAGCTCAGAGCTCAGAGATGATGGAAGTACTCTGCAATTGCCAGAAAGCACCTTGCAGCTCGACAGGTTGTGAGGATTTGATGCAGCCTGTGGATCGTCTGGTGCCTCAGATTATCTGCCTGTAAGTTTATTCTTTTTTTTTTATTCAAGAAATGTTGCATAGAATACATCAATACAAGAAAAAATGTATAATATGTAGAATCTAGAACTGACTTTAAGAGAAGAAAAAGCACTATTTGGTTTATTAAACTTTAAATTTGAATAGTTTTCCAGGGCACATGAGTTGGACCTTAGCGCCGCCAGTATAGTTTTCTTGTCAAATTGGCTATAGAATAGAATTGTGAGAATGTGTCAATATTATGGTAAATTGTGGACATGTATAATTATTCTGGGTAAAATATACATGTCATATATAATTATATATACACATTTTTCTAGACATTTGACAAGAACAAACTATACCCTTTTAATTTTTCTTTTTGTTCTTTTCTAAATCATTCAGAACATTAGAACTTTTTTTTCCCTGTAATGCATTTATCTTAATTCACACAAAGGAGTTACTATCTCTATTTGTCGCATATGTAGGTCATATATTTCAAATTGAAACAATAATGATGATAGTGTACTAGGTCCAAACCAGGGAAAACAATACCACTATAAGTCAACTTATGACTAAATGGTCATGCTTAGGTGATTGATTTGCTAATAGGTGATTTGCCTGAAATTCCCTTGGATTTTTGTATTTTTATGGGTATAATTGGAATCTCACATTTTTGCCTAAACTGCCTTAACTGTCTCAGAGAGTTCGCCAAGGACAGTGTCCGCCTTGTTAAGCGCTGCCACAAGTTCGATTGCAAAGGTATCTCTCCCTCTCTCACAAGTTCGACATGCACTTGATGATATTCGTCCATTTTTGTGAGTAGTACTAATTGCATGCAATTCTTTGATTAAAGTAAATACTTATTTGGATGATTCAGGATTGGTTTCTAGAATTATCGTCATCTCGTTTAATTATGAATTAATTTCATGTATTGCTCGACATGAATGGAGGCCATTAGATTAGAGTCATTGTTTGTCAATTTGACAAAATCCAATCTTCAATTTTAGTCAAATTTCAATTTCATCACTCCACTATTGATTGGGACAATATTGTCCCCCAACTTCCAAAAATCCAAGTAAATTTTATTTTATAGGAGAACCTAGCTTCAAATCCCAAAAAAAAAAAAAAAAATCAATTTAATACGTAGAGTTTACTTTTTGAGGTCTGTTTGGGAATAGCTTATTTAGCTTTTTGTTAAAATCTTTTTTGTTGAAAGTGAATTAAATACTTGTACATTGAAAATGTGAGAAAAAGTGAAACTTTAAAAAGCTTTACATAAAATGGCTTACAAGGTAGTTACAAACACAAACTTGGTTTAAAAGTTATGAGTGAAAATTTTTGACACAATTAAATGCATAGGGATAAATTGATATTACCCCGATTTTAGAGGATTAGAAATTGTAGTATGGCTTTTTGAAAATGATAATGAAAATTTGAGATGGGAGCATTATTAGAAATTGTGAAATTGATTTTATGATCTTATTGATGGTATTCTTCCTCTACCATTTATTGAATATGATCTTTGTTTTTCTTTGGCATTTTGGTTTGGTGCAATGAATGGTTCGTATTTTGGTATTTGCAGACATTGGTGATAGACTTTTGTATAGGTTGAAAACTCAAATTGTTGTGATGCTACATAATTAATGACTAATGATCAAAAAAATAAATATTTAAAAGAGCTTATCAGGTTATTAGTAAAGTAGTGGTTTCTGCTGGTGCACTACCTTTGTGGTGTATCACACCATTGTATAAATGCCTATCTGAAAAGTGTTCTCTTTTCTAAAACGTCCTGTAGTTTCATCTCTATTTTGTTTCACAATGTACAACTCTCAATGTGTATTGTTTAATCATGTAATGTACTTGTGATATGATAACCATCAGCACTAGCCATCTATATTGCTGCAATTTAAAGGCATCACGTATTTATTATTGGGGCAAATAGTTTGAGAATGTAATGTTTACATTTTTGATAAGCTGTACTTGATGTCATCTGTTTGCACATCCAAATTTTGGAGAGAGTTTCCGATATTAATGTTTTTAAGTAAGCTGTTGAGACTGTTCCTGAGATGATTTTGATAGTTGTAAATATAATGATTTATGGATTTTAGTCTCTACTAGCTACTTGAAGTAGATCATGGATCTGCCAGGTTTTTATGAGTGTCTTACATTTTTTTTTTTTTTTTTAAATACCTTTGGTGTATAATTAAATCGTTGATGGATTTTGTGTTTGTATGAAAATGCAGGTCATGTGAAGAAGCACTAATTTGCTAGATGTGGAAGGCAGATGGGTCAGAGTGATACTTAATGTTAAAGAGGAATGCTTAGCAAGTAGCTTCTTAGGTCTTATTTGATTAGCTTGGAGTTGGGACTAGAATCCGATTCCCAGCTAGCGGTTCAATGGATTACATCATAGAACAATTCATATCCTCCACTTCCAACAAATTTAATCAATGATTGCAGGTATCTACTTACACAAACAAGGACAGAGAGACAAATAGATGTGCAGAAAGATGAACTAAAATAGAGGGAGCAACCAAATGCAGATGGTAAATACTTCATGACACACATCCCACCTTTTTTATTACTTGTTTCTTTTGGGACCATACAAGGATGATGCAAATGCATACTGCATACCCCTAACTTTTTGTATATATTTTTGTTGGTTGCAACTTATTTTGGTGCATAACACTTCGATTGTATTTTGCTAAGTTATTAAGCCCACTCCGTTTGCATGCCAAAAAAGAAAAGAAAAAATTGTGTCCACTATTGGGACCGTGTATGTCAAACACTAAAGTGCCTTGCAACTACATTCCGTTTTTAGCTAGATGTGGAACACTTTAAAATAAAATTAAAAAAGGGGTCCTTGTTAATGAGTGCTCTCAGGGTATCTGTTTATAGATCATTTTAAGAAAGTTTTAATACCACTTTTATGGGAAATATAAAAAGTTATCAAAAAAGCTAGTTACTTTTTTGGTAGTTATTTAATCCAATGCATTTAGGGCATTGGTTAATTTTTTTCTAATTAAAAAAAAAAAGTTAAAATGCATAAGATATATTTTATTTTAGGAACTAAATTATGAGTCATTCTTCCGTTTAGAAGCCTTGGACAGTTGCCAAAGTGAATTAATACTAGAGTTGGCCTTGAGTGTAAAAGGCAACTTAAGATAAAATACACAAAGAGATGAAAACCATACAAAATCGAATAAATGTCACGCATCTTATATTTAATATAAAAAAATGGAGAGAACTAAAATTAGGATTTCCTACTTTAAATTAAAATGAAGGATTATTACAAAAAGTAATTAGTTTATTGAATCTGGCTTGTGTTGCTAAGGCCTCTATTACATTTGAAGCAAGGGAGAGAAAATCATTAAACTGACTTAACCAAATCCTTTTCTACGCATTGACTATAATGCCTTTCTTCCTTTAATTCACCCTTGGCCCTATATTTTAATCATGTTTAGAAGATCCAACGTTGTACTGAAATATCATTAATGTATTATCTTTCAAATAAAAATGTGACTCTCTTTAATTTAATTTGCATTGGATTTTCTCATAAAATAAAAAGCAAGTTTGAAAAACTACTAACATTATTTTCTCATAAATGCAAATTATGATCGAATTCGTTTGCAGTGCCCTCTTCAACTAAAACGTAAACGTACCTGGAGCTGACAAGCTCAACTTGGCCTTCCAACAACTGGCAATTCGGTGAATGACCAATACCATAAAATAACCCCTTTGCCACAAACACAGATTTTGAAGTAAAATTCTAGACGTCTGGCCTTTTGTATTGCTAACAATATCTATGGTCTCTGTATTGAAGTGCACGGTGATATTTAGATTGTTGTACACTCTGAAACATTCAAGATAATCAACCGGTTAAGCAAACATTCAGAGAGTTGAAAACTCATGTACAAGTTGTTCATAAGTACATAATTCACCAGAAAAAAGGCAGCCAACAGTAAAAAAAAAAAAAAAAAAGACCATCACAAACTGAAACTTTTTAGCCACTACTAAGAAATTGACAGTGGCATTATAATTAGTGTCAAGGCAGAGGGTCATTGCAAGTCCGACAAAACACTTGTAATGTAGGTTTAAACAATGGCATAAATGAGATTTAACATTCTTTGAAGTGGCTTTCGGTAGAGAATTTAAATGATAGAAATTATTGCATGGCAATTGAGGTAAAAATATGAACGTTCTATGGTGAGCATCATAATAAAGATTGTGTAAGAAATGTTGGAAAGGACTACCTTCCGCACGTAATAATGCACTATCGTCTTAAGTTAAAAAGGACCAAAATCAATCATGTCAACAATAGAGAAATTTAAGGGTGATATACTATAATCTAATTGATGTTATTTGATGCCCCAATCGCATACGTATCAATAAGCCACAATGTCCCTCTTTTTATAATCCTTGCACCCAGTAACACAATTATCGATGGATACACTTAAATCCTAAAGTGCCAAATTATATATATATATATATATATATATATATATATATATATATATATATATATATAAAATTTGATTTCCCCTCTTTTTTTCTTTGCTAATTCTCTTTTATACAAGAAAAAGCTTTAGAATATAGTGGACTGAAATTACTAGAGAAAGGGATTCTCGAAAGACATGCAAGGCCCAGTTTATCAAAACCAAAATCTGAAGAGAAAGCATGTCACATTCTCCAAAATCTAGATAAAACAAGACCTTCCTAAGTTTTTACTATGAATTGACCATTTAATATTATACAAATCTTCTTGCAAAAAAAAAAAATTTATACGAATCTATTTACAAACTTATACAATTCAATTTCAAGTATATAAAAATATATTTCAAGACAATTATATATATAAAAATATAATATTATACATAATTATATCGAGCCCTCATGTTCATGAATAAATTATTATGTTTGAATTTGACTCATTTAATAATTGAGTCTAAACTTAGGCTTCAGTTTGACTCATTTGCTAAATAAACGAACAGAAATAAGCTTTTTTACAAGTCGAGTTCAAGCAGTTCATAAATAACTTAGTTTATATATAGCCCTACCATGAAGCTCTAGATTAATCAAAACAATTTCAAACATATAGGGCACAAAATCAAAATAAATACAAATATAGAAGACGTCGCTGGGCATTGGAAGGGAGCAAATTGTAACGATACATAACATTTGAGAATCACTTAAAAAATTTAAAACCTAGGTGATAAAATCAAAATTAATCAACATGTTAGGATATTTTTATTATTATTTTCATTCAAACCCAACCCAATTAAATCCATGGACAACCACCATTTTCACTTTTTTTTTTTTCTTGGTTTTTAAAACAATGCTAGCTTTAAACCCTTAAACCTCCAACAAACTATCAATTTGCAGTGACCAAATGTAGAGAATTGTAAGCTGAACTGAACAAATGTGATCAATATTCCCCCAATGCGACCAAGCTCCGCATTCCATTCTCCTTAGCCAGCCACCACCTCCAACCCCAACCCTTGACAGCACTCTAAGGAACCTCCTAACACTACTCAATTCAATATTTATGGGTAGAATTGAGTTAATTTTTAGAATTATCATGAGTGGATATTTCTCAAGCTGAAGAAGTTGTATTGGGTTTTTCATTTATTTTGTTTAGATTAATTTGCAAATTACACTCTAAAGTTTGGGATAATTTTGATTTTGTTTAAAAATTTTCAAAATTCAAGCTACTCCGTTAACACTAGGTATTGTTTGGATTTGTTCACTTCCACCAATGTGCTTTGCCTACTTGTGTCCATTAAGCACTAGATTAATCAAAAGAATTTCAAACATATAGGGTGCAAAATCAAAATAAATTCAAATATAGAGGGAGTAGTTGGCTTGCCAAATCGGCTGGCACTAAACAAAAATTAAGCATGGTGTGAGCAAATCATAACATTTAGGGATCATATCAAAATCTTGAAATTTTAGGGGATATAATTTGTAATTTAATCTTTTATTATTTTTTAATTAAAACCCGAGCCAATTGGATCTATGCCATGGACTGCCCCATTTCCATTTCTATTTCCCAATTTTTATTTTTTTTTAAATGCTAGCTTTAAACCCTTAACCCTCCAATGTAGCTTAGATCAGGTCTCCATGTGACCTGTGAATATCTTGCTTTATTTTACGTCATTTTTGAATTTCTAGCTCTTTATGTTTTCCCTTTCAAGATCTTGTCAAAGAATTCAAATGTGTATTGTATTTAACTCTATTAGAATTCACTAGTAATGTAGAATACAAGAGTGACTGCAGGGAAGCAATATGAAACACTGCAAAAGGCATTTAAGATACCTCATAAGGCCTCAAAAGCTCATTTGATGGTATCAAAAAAGCTTCTTACTTTATTTAGGGCAGGTAAACTTGGTCCATTCATCCTTGATGATGCCCTTGATGCAAATGTTGTGTCTTGAGCTGTTAGTCACTTTTTTTATTTTTTGGTTTAACATTATAGTTGTATATGCTGGTCTCCTTTTTTCCTTTCCTTTCTTGTGTTGATGTCTCAAATTTACTCAAATTGTATTACAAAGCTCAAGTTGTATTTCAAAGTTAATAGATACTTACATTGAAGTATTTGAAAAATGACACTCATTGTTCCCAAACCTAAGAACAAACTGCCTATAATCATTGGCATGTCATTTTTCTCTAAACTTAATCTTAATATATCATTTGTAATTTTGGTTTGAGTTAGAAAGAGCTTTTGATGGAAATGAAAATTTATAATTCCAAAT